>NC_072007.2:20273233-20582296 GCF_028885655.2 Pongo abelii | reverse complement strand
ACGTAATGTTTCCAAACTGTTCTATCAAAAGAAACGTTCAAGTCTCTGAGTTGAATGCACTCATCACACAGAAGTTTCTGAGAATGCTTCTGTCTAGTTCTTAGGTGAAGATATTTCCTTTTCCAGCATAGGCCTCAAAACGCTCCAAATATCCTCTTGCAGATTCTACAAAAAGAGTGTTTCCAAACTGTTCTATCAAAAGGAAGGTTCAACTCTGTGAGTTCAATGAATGCATCGTGAAGAGCTTTCTGAGAATGCTTCTCTGTAGTTTTTAGGTGAAGATATTCCATATCCCAGCACAGGCCTCGAAGTGCTCCAAATAACCACTTGCAGATTTTACCAAAAGAGTGTTTCAAAACTGCTCTTTCTACAGGTAAGTTCAAGTCTGTGAGTTGAATGCACTCAACACAAAGAAGTTTCTGAGAATGCTTCTGTTCAGTTTTTATGTGAAGATATTTCCTTTTCCAGCATAGGCCTCAAACGGCTCCAAATATCCACTTGCAGATTCTACAAAAAGAGTGTTTCCAAACTTCTCTATCAATTGGTAGGTTCAACTCTGTGAGTTGAATGAACTCATCACAAAGAAGTTTCTGAGAATCCTTCTCTCTAGTTTTTATGTGAAGATATTTCCTTTTCCAACATAGGCCTCAAGGTGCTCCGAATAAACACTTGCAGATTCTACAAACGTAATGTTTTCAAACTGTTCTATCAAAAGAAACGTTCCAGTCTGTGAGTTGAATGCACTCATCACAAAGAAATTTCTGAGAATTCTTCTGTCTAGTTTTTAGGTGAAGATATTTCCTTTTCCAGCATAGGCCTCAAATCGCTCCTAATATCCTCTTGCAGATTCTACAAAAAGAGTGTTTCCAAACTGTTCTATCAAAAGGAAGGTTCAACTCTGTGAGTTGAATGAATGCATCGTGAAGAACTTTCTGAGAATGCTTCTCTGTAGTTTTTAGGTGAAGATATTCCATATCCCAGCACAGGCCTCGAAGTGCTCCAAATAACCACTTGCAGATTTTACCAAAAGAGTGTTTCAAAACTGCTCTTTCTACAGGTAAGTTCAAGTCTGTGAGTTGAATGCACTCAACACAAAGAAGTTTCTGAGAATGCTTCTGTTCAGTTTTTATGTGAAGATATTTCCTTTTCCAGCATAGGCCTCAAACGGCTCCAAATATCCACTTGCAGATTCTACAAAAAGAGTGTTTCCAAACTTCTCTATCAATTGGTAGGTTCAACTCTGTGAGTTGAATGAACTCATCACAAAGAAGTTTCTGAGAATCCTTCTCTCTAGTTTTTATGTGAAGATATTTCCTTTTCCAACATAGGCCTCAAGGTGCTACGAATAAACACCTGCAGATTCTACAAACGTAATGTTTCCAAACTGTTCTATCAAAAGAAACGTTCAAGTCTGTGAGTTGAATGCACTCATCACACAGAAGTTTCTGAGAATGCTTCTGTCTAGTTTTTAGGTGAAGATACTTCCTTTTCCAGCATAGGCCTCAAAACGCTCCTAATATCCTCTTGCAGATTCTACAAAAAGAGTGTTTCAAAACTGTTCTATCAAAAGGAAGGTTCAACTCTGTGAGTTGAATGAATGCATCATGAAGAACTTTCTGAGAATGCTTCTTGTAGTTTTTAGGTGAAGATAATCCATATCCCAGCACAGGCCTCGAAGTGCTCCAAATAACCACGTGCAGATTTTACCAAAAGAGTGTTTCAAAACTGCTCTTTCTACAGGTAAGTTCAAGTCTGTGAGTTGAATGCACTCAACACAAAGAAGTTTCTGAGAATGCTTCTGTTCAGTTTTTATGTGGAGATATTTCCTTTTCCAGCATAGGCCTCAAAAGGCTCCAAATATCCACTTGCAGATTCTACAAAAAGAGTGTTTCCAAACTTCTCTGTCAATTGGTAGGTTCAACTCTGTGAGTTGAATGAACTCATCACAAAGAAGTTTCTGAGAATCCTTCTCTCTAGTTTTTATGTGAAGATATTTCCTTTTCCAACATAGGCCTCAAGGTGCTCCGAATAAACACTTGCAGATTCTACAAACGTAATGTTTCCAAACTGTTCTATCAAAAGAAACGTTCAAGTCTGTGAGTTGAATGCACTCATCACACAGAAGTTTCTGAGAATGCTTCTGTCTAGTTTTTAGGTGAAGATATTTCCTTTTCCAGCATAGGCCTCAAAACGCTCCAAATATCCTCTTGCAGATTCTACAAAAAGAGTGTTTCCAAACTGTTCTATCAAAAGGAAGGTTCAACTCTGTGAGTTGAATGAATGCATCGTGAAGAACTTTCTGAGAATGCTTCTCTGTAGTTTGTAGGTGAAGATATTCCATATCCCAGCACAGGCCTCGAAGTGCTCCAAATAACCACTTGCAGATTTTACCAAAAGAGTGTTTCAAAACTGCTCTTTCTACAGGTAAGTTCAAGTCTGTGAGTTGAATGCACTCAACACAAAGAAGTTTCTGAGAATGCTTCTGTTCAGTTTTTATGTGAAGATATTTCCTTTTCCAGCATAGGCCTCAAACGGCTCCAAATATCCACTTGCAGATTCTACAAAAAGAGTGTTTCCAAACTTCTCTATCAATTGGTAGGTTCAACTCTGTGAGTTGAATGAACTCATCACAAAGAAGTTTCTGAGAATCCTTCTCTCTAGTTTTTATGTGAAGGTATTTCCTTTTCCAACATAGGCCTCAAGGTGCTCTGAATAAACACCTGCAGATTCTACAAACGTAATGTTTCCAAACTGTTCTATCAAAAGAAACGTTCAAGTCTGTGAGTTGAATGCACTCATCACACAGAAGTTTCTGAGAATGCTTCTGTCTAGTTATTAGGTGAAGATATTTCCTTTTCCAGCATAGGCCTCAAAACGCTCCAAATATCCTCTTGCAGATTCTACAAAAGGAGTGTTTCCAAACTGTTCTATCAAAAGGAAGGTTCAACTCTGTGAGTTGAATGAATGCATCGTGAAGAACTTTCTGAGAATGCTTCTCTGTAGTTTTTAGGTGAAGATATTCCATATCCCAGCACAGTCCTCGAAGTGCTCCAAATAACCACTTGCAGATTTTACCAAAAGAGTGTTTCAAAACTGCTCTTTCTACAGGTAAGTTCAAGTCTGTGAGTTGAATGCACTCAACACAAAGAAGTTTCTGAGAATGCTTCTGTTCAGTTCTTATCTGAAGATATTTCCTTTTCCAGCATAGGCCTCAAACGGCTCCAAATATCCACTTGCAGATTCTACAAAAAGAGTGTTTCCAAACTTCTCTATCAATTGGTAGGTTCAACTCGGTGAGTTGAATGCACTCATCACAAAGAAGTTTCTGAGAATCCTTCTCTCTAGTTTTTATGTGAAGATATTTCCTTTTCCAACATAGGCCTCAAGGTGCTCTGAATAAACACTTGCAGATTCTACAAACGTAATGTTTCCAAACTGTTCTATCAAAAGAAACGGTCAAGTCTGTGAGTTGAATGCACTCATCACACAGAAGTTTCAGAGAATGCTTCTGTCTAGTTTTTAGGTGAAGATATTTCCTTTTCCAGCATAGGCCTCAAAACGCTCCAAATATCCTCTTGCAGATTCTACAAAAAGAGTGTTTCCAAACTGTTCTATCAAAAGGAAGGTTCAACTCTGTGAGTTGAATGAATGCATCGTGAAGAACTTTCTGAGAATGCTTCTCTGTAGTTTTTAGGGGAAGATATTCCATATCCCAGCACAGGCCTCGAAGTGCTCCAAATAACCACTTGCAGATTTTACCAAAAGAGTGTTTCAAAACTGCTCTTTCTACAGGTAAGTTCAAGTCTGTGAGTTGAATGCACTCAACACAAAGAAGTTTCTGAGAATGCTTCTGTTCAGTTTTTATGTGAAGATATTTCCTTTTCCAGCATAGGCCTCAAACGGCTCCAAATATCCACTTGCAGATTCTACAAAAAGAGTGTTTCCAAACTTCTCTATCAATTGGTAGGTTCAACTCTGTGAGTTGAATGAACTCATCACGAAGAAGTTTCTGAGAATCCTTCTCTCTAGTTTTTATGTGAAGATATTTCCTTTTCCAACATAGGCCTCAAGGTGCTCCGAATAAACACTTGCAGATTCTACAAACGTAATGTTTCCAAACTGTTCTATCAAAAGAAACGTTCAAGTCTGTGAGTTGAATGCACTCATCACACAGAAGTTTCTGAGAATGCTTCTGTCTAGTTTTTAGGTGAAGATATTTCCTTTTCCAGCATAGGCCTCAAAACGCTCCAAATATCCTCTTGCAGATTCTACAAAAAGAGTGTTTCAAAACTGTTCTATCAAAAGGAAGGTTCAACTCTGTGAGTTGAATGAATGCATCGTGAAGAACTTTCTGAGAATGCTTCTCTGTAGTTTTTAAGTGTAGATATTCCATATAACAGCACAGGCCTCGAAGTGCTCCAAATAACCACTTGCAGATTTTACCAAAAGAGTGTTTCAAAACTGCTCTTTCTACAGGTAAGTTCAAGTCTGTGAGTTGAATGCACTCAACACAAAGAAGTTTCTGAGAATGCTTTTGTTCAGTTTTTATGTGGAGATATTTCCTTTTCCAGCATAGGCCTCAAACGGCTCCAAATATCCACTTGCAGATTCTACAAAAAGAGTGTTTCCAAACTTCTCTATCAATTGGTAGGTTCAACTCTGTGAGTTGAATGAACTCATCACAAAGAAGTTTCTGAGAATCCTTCTCTCTAGTTTTTATGTGAAGATATTTCCTTTTCCAACATAGGCCTCAAGGTGTTCCGAATAAACACTTGCAGATTCTACAAACGTAATGTTTCCAAACTGTTCTATCAAAAGAAACGTTCAAGTCTCTGAGTTGAATGCACTCATCACACAGAAGTTTCTGAGAATGCTTCTGTCTAGTTCTTAGGTGAAGATATTACCTTTTCCAGCATAGGCCTCAAAACGCTCCAAATATCCTCTTGCAGATTCTACAAAAAGAGTGTTTCCAAACTGTTCTATCAAAAGGAAGGTTCAACTCTGTGAGTTGAATGAACTCATCACAAAGATGTTTCTGAGAATCCTTCTCTCTAGTTTTTATGTGAAGATATTTCCTTTTCCAACATACGCCTCAAGGTGCTCCGAATAAACACTTGCAGATTCTACAAACGTAATTTTTCCAAACTGTTCTATCAAAAGAAACGTTCAAGTCTGTGAGTTGAATGCACTCATCAGACAGAAGTTTCTGAGAATGCTTCTGTCTTGTTTTTAGGTGAAGATATTTCCTTTTCCAGCATAGGCCTCAAAACGCTCCAAATATCCTCTTGCAGATTCTACAAAAAGAGTGTTTCAAAACTGTTCCATCAAAAGGAAGGTTCAACTCTGTGAGTTGAATGAATGCATCGTGAAGAACTTTCTGAGAATGCTTCTCTGTAGTTTGTAGGTGAAGATATTCCATATCCCAGCACAGGCCTCGAAGTGCTCCAAATAACCACTTGCAGATTTTACCAAAAGAGTGTTTCAAAACTGCTCTTTCTACAGGTAGGTTCAAGTCTGTGAGTTGAATGCACTCAACACAAAGAAGTTTCTGAGAATGCTTCTGTTCAGTTCTTATCTGAAGATATATCCTTTTCCAGCATAGGCCTCAAACGGCTCCAAATATCCACTTGCAGATTCTACAAAAAGAGTGTTTCCAAACTTCTCTATCAATTGGTAGGTTCAACTCGGTGAGTTGAATGCACTCATCACAAAGAAGTTTCTGAGAATCCTTCTCTCTAGTTTTTATGTGAAGATATTTCCTTTTCCAACATAGGCCTCAAGGTGCTCCGAATAAACACTTGCAGATTCTACAAACGTAATGTTTCCAAACTGTTCTATCAAAAGAAACGTTCAAGTCTGTGAGTTGAATGCACTCATCACACAGAAGTTTCTGAGAATGCTTCTGTCTAGTTTTTAGGTGAAGATATTTCCTTTTCCAGCATAGGCCTCAAAACGCTCCAAATATCCTCTTGCAGATTCTACAAAAAGAGTGTTTCAAAACTGTTCTATCAAAAGGAAGGTTCAACTCTGTGAGTTGAATGAATGCATCGTGAAGAACTTTCTGAGAATGCTTCTCTGTAGTTTGTAGGTGAAGATATTCCATATCCCAGCACAGGCCTCGAAGTGCTCCAAATAACCACTTGCAGATTTTACCAAAAGAGTGTTTCAAAACTGCTCTTTCTACAGGTAAGTTCAAGTCTGTGAGTTGAATGCACTCAACACAAAGAAGTTTCTGAGAATGCTTCTGTTCAGTTTTTATGTGAAGATATTTCCTTTTCCAGCATAGGCCTCAAACGGCTCCAAATATCCACTTGCAGATTCTACAAAAAGAGTGTTTCCAAACTTCTCTATCAATTGGTAGGTTCAACTCTGTGAGTTGAATGAACTCATCACAAAGAAGTTTCTGAGAATCCTTCTCTCTAGTTTTTATGTGAAGATATTTCCTTTTCCAACATAGGCCTCAAGGTGCTCTGAATAAACACCTGCAGATTCTACAAACGTAATGTTTCCAAACTGTTCTATCAAAAGAAACGTTCAAGTCTGTGAGTTGAATGCACTCATCACACAGAAGTTTCTGAGAATGCTTCTGTCTAGTTTTTAGGTGAAGATACTTCCTTTTCCAGCATAGGCCTCAAAATGCTCCTAATATCCTCTTGCAGATTCTACAAAAAGAGTGTTTCAAAACTGTTCTATCAAAAGGAAGGTTCAACTCTGTGAGTTGAATGAATGCATCATGAAGAACTTTCTGAGAATGCTTCTTGTAGTTTTTAGGTGAAGATAATCCATATCCCAGCACAGGCCTCGAAGTGCTCCAAATAACCACTTGCAGATTTTACCAAAAGAGTGTTTCAAAACTGCTCTTTCTACAGGTAAGTTCAAGTCTGTGAGTTGAATGCACTCAACACAAAGAAGTTTCTGAGAATGCTTCTGTTCAGTTTTTATGTGGAGATATTTCCTTTTCCAGCATAGGCCTCAAACGGCTCCAAATATCCACTTGCAGATTCTACAAAAAGAGTGTTTCCAAACTTCTCTGTCAATTGGTAGGTTCAACTCTGTGAGTTGAATGAACTCATCACAAAGAAGTTTCTGAGAATCCTTCTCTCTAGTTTTTATGTGAAGATATTTCCTTTTCCAACATACGCCTCAAGGTGCTCCGAATAAACACTTGCAGATTCTACAAACGTAATGTTTCCAAACTGTTCTATCAAAAGAAACGTTCAAGTCTGTGAGTTGAATGCACTCATCACACAGAAGTTTCTGAGAATACTTCTGTCTAGTTTTTAGGTGAAGATGTCTCCTTTTCCAGCATAGGCCTCAAAACGCTCCAAATATCCTCTTGCAGATTCTACAAAAAGAGTGTTTCAAAACTGTTCTATCAAAAGGAAGGTTCAACTCTGTGAGTTGAATGAATGCATCGTGAAGAACTTTCTGAGAATGCTTCTCTGTAGTTTTTAAGTGTAGATATTCCATATAACAGCACAGGCCTCGAAGTGCTCCAAATAACCACTTGCAGATTTTACCAAAAGAGTGTTTCAAAACTGCTCTTTCTACAGGTAAGTTCAAGTCTGTGAGTTGAATGCACTCAACACAAAGAAGTTTCTGAGAATGCTTCTGTTCAGTTTTTATGTGAAGATATTTCCTTTTCCAGCATAGGCCTCAAACGGCTCCAAATATCCACTTGCAGATTCTACAAAAAGAGTGTTTCCAAACTTCTCTATCAATTGGTAGGTTCAACTCTGTGAGTTGAATGAACTCATCACAAAGAAGTTTCTGAGAATCCTTCTCTCTAGTTTTTATGTGAAGATATTTCCTTTTCCAACATAGGCCTCAAGGTGCTCTGAATAAACACCTGCAGATTCTACAAACGTAATGTTTCCAAACTGTTCTATCAAAAGAAACGTTCAAGTCTGTGAGTTGAATGCACTCATCACACAGAAGTTTCTGAGAATGCTTCTGTCTAGTTTTTAGGTGAAGATACTTCCTTTTCCAGCATAGGCCTCAAAACGCTCCTAATATCCTCTTGCAGATTCTACAAAAAGAGTGTTTCAAAACTGTTCTATCAAAAGGAAGGTTCAACTCTGTGAGTTGAATGAATGCATCATGAAGAACTTTCTGAGAATGCTTCTTGTAGTTTTTAGGTGAAGATAATCCATATCCCAGCACAGGCCTCGAAGTGCTCCAAATAACCACTTGCAGATTTTACCAAAAGAGTGTTTCAAAACTGCTCTTTCTACAGGTAAGTTCAAGTCTGTGAGTTGAATGCACTCAACACAAAGAAGTTTCTGAGAATGCTTCTGTTCAGTTTTTATGTGGAGATATTTCTTTTTCCAGCATAGGCCTCAAACGGCTCCAAATATCCACTTGCAGATTCTACAAAAAGAGTGTTTCCAAACTTCTCTGTCAATTGGTAGGTTCAACTCTGTGAGTTGAATGAACTCATCACAAAGAAGTTTCTGAGAATCCTTCTCTCTAGTTTTTATGTGAAGATATTTCCTTTTCCAACATACGCCTCAAGGTGCTCCGAATAAACACTTGCAGATTCTACAAACGTAATGTTTCCAAACTGTTCTATCAAAAGAAACGTTCAAGTCTGTGAGTTGAATGCACTCATCACACAGAAGTTTCTGAGAATACTTCTGTCTAGTTTTTAGGTGAAGATGTCTCCTTTTCCAGCATAGGCCTCAAAACGCTCCAAATATCCTCTTGCAGATTCTACAAAAAGAGTGTTTCAAAACTGTTCTATCAAAAGGAAGGTTCAACTCTGTGAGTTGAATGAATGCATCGTGAAGAACTTTCTGAGAATGCTTCTCTGTAGTTTTTAAGTGTAGATATTCCATATCCCAGCACAGGCCTCGAAGTGCTTCAAATAACCACTTGCAGATTTTACCAAAAGAGTGTTTCAAAACTGCTCTTTCTACAGGTAAGTTCAAGTCTGTGAGTTGAATGCACTCAACACAAAGAAGTTTCTGAGAATGCTTCTGTTCAGTTTTTATGTGGAGATATTTCCTTTTCCAGCATAGGCCTCAAACGGCTCCAAATATCCACTTGCAGATTCTACAAAAAGAGTGTTTCCAAACTTCTCTATCAATTGGTAGGTTCAACTCTGTGAGTTGAATGAACTCATCACAAAGAAGTTTCTGAGAATCCTTCTCTCTAGTTTTTATGTGAAGATATTTCCTTTTCCAACATAGGCCTCAAGGTGCTCCGAATAAACACTTGCAGATTCTACAAACGTAATGTTTTCAAACTGTTCTATCAAAAGAAACGTTCCAGTCTGTGAGTTGAATGCACTCATCACAAAGAAATTTCTGAGAATTCTTCTGTCTAGTTTTTAGGTGAAGATATTTCCTTTTCCAGCATAGGCCTCAAATCGCTCCTAATATCCTCTTGCAGATTCTACAAAAAGAGTGTTTCCAAACTGTTCTATCAAAAGGAAGGTTCAACTCTGTGAGTTGAATGAATGCATCGTGAAGAACTTTCTGAGAATGCTTCTCTGTAGTTTTTAGGTGAAGATATTCCATATCCCAGCACAGGCCTCGAAGTGCTCCAAATAACCACTTGCAGATTTTACCAAAAGAGTGTTTCAAAACTGCTCTTTCTACAGGTAAGTTCAAGTCTGTGAGTTGAATGCACTCAACACAAAGAAGTTTCTGAGAATGCTTCTGTTCAGTTTTTATGTGAAGATATTTCCTTTTCCAGCATAGGCCTCAAACGGCTCCAAATATCCACTTGCAGATTCTACAAAAAGAGTGTTTCCAAACTTCTCTATCAATTGGTAGGTTCAACTCTGTGAGTTGAATGAACTCATCACAAAGAAGTTTCTGAGAATCCTTCTCTCTAGTTTTTATGTGAAGATATTTCTTTTCCAACATAGGCCTCAAGGTGCTACGAATAAACACCTGCAGATTCTACAAACGTAATGTTTCCAAACTGTTCTATCAAAAGAAACGTTCAAGTCTGTGAGTTGAATGCACTCATCACACAGAAGTTTCTGAGAATGCTTCTGTCTAGTTTTTAGGTGAAGATACTTCCTTTTCCAGCATAGGCCTCAAAACGCTCCTAATATCCTCTTGCAGATTCTACAAAAAGAGTGTTTCCAAACTGTTCTATCAAAAGGAAGGTTCAACTCTGTGAGTTGAATGAATGCATCATGAAGAACTTTCTGAGAATGCTTCTTGTAGTTTTTAGGTGAAGATAATCCATATCCCAGCACAGTCCTCGAAGTGCTCCAAATAACCACTTGCAGATTTTACCAAAAGAGTGTTTCAAAACTGCTCTTTCTACAGGTAAGTTCAAGTCTGTGAGTTGAATGCACTCAACACAAAGAAGTTTCTGAGAATGCTTCTGTTCAGTTCTTATCTGAAGATATTTCCTTTTCCAGCATAGGCCTCAAACGGCTCCAAATATCCACTTGCAGATTCTACAAAAAGAGTGTTTCCAAACTTCTCTATCAATTGGTAGGTTCAACTCGGTGAGTTGAATGCACTCATCACAAAGAAGTTTCTGAGAATCCTTCTCTCTAGTTTTTATGTGAAGATATTTCCTTTTCCAACATAGGCCTCAAGGTGCTCCGAATAAACACTTGCAGATTCTACAAACGTAATGTTTCCAAACTGTTCTATCAAAAGAAACGTTCAAGTCTGTGAGTTGAATGCACTCATCACACAGAAGTTTCTGAGAATGCTTCTGTCTAGTTTTTAGGTGAAGATATTTCCTTTTCCAGCATAGGCCTCAAAACGCTCCAAATATCCTCTTGCAGATTCTATAAAAAGAGTGTTTCAAAACTGTTCTATCAAAAGGAAGGTTCAACTCTGTGAGTTGAATGAATGCATCGTGAAGAACTTTCTGAGAATGCTTCTCTGTAGTTTGTAGGTGAAGATATTCCATATCCCAGCACAGGCCTCGAAGTGCTCCAAATAACCACTTGCAGATTTTACCAAAAGAGTGTTTCAAAACTGCTCTTTCTACAGGTAAGTTCAAGTCTGTGAGTTGAATGCACTCAACACAAAGAAGTTTCTGAGAATGCTTCTGTTCAGTTTTTATGTGAAGATATTTCCTTTTCCAGCATAGGCCTCAAACGGCTCCAAATATCCACTTGCAGATTCTACAAAAAGAGTGTTTCCAAACTTCTCTATCAATTGGTAAGTTCAACTCTGTGAGTTGAATGAACTCATCACAAAGAAGTTTCTGAGAATCCTTCTCTCTAGTTTTTATGTGAAGATATATCCTTTTCCAACATAGGCCTCAAGGTGCTCCGAATAAACACTTGCAGATTCTACAAACGTAATGTTTTCAAACTGTTCTATCAAAAGAAACGTTCCAGTCTGTGAGTTGAATGCACTCATCACACAGAAATTTCTGAGAATTCTTCTGTCTAGTTTTTAGGTGAAGATATTTCCTTTTCCAGCATAGGCCTCAAATCGCTCCTAATATCCTCTTGCAGATTCTACAAAAAGAGTGTTTCAAAACTGTTCTATCAAAAGGAAGGTTCAACTCTGTGAGTTGAATGAATGCATCATGAAGAACTTTCTGAGAATGCTTCTCTGTAGTTTTTAGGTGAAGATATTCCATATCCCAGCACAGTCCTCGAAGTGCTCCAAATAACCACTTGCAGATTTTACCAAAAGAGTGTTTCAAAACTGCTCTTTCTACAGGTAAGTTCAAGTCTGTGAGTTGAATGCACTCAACACAAAGAAGTTTCTGAGAATGCTTCTGTTCAGTTTTTATGTGAAGATATTTCCTTTTCCAGCATAGGCCTCAAACGGCTCCAAATATCCACTTGCAGATTCTACAAAAAGAGTGTTTCCAAACTTCTCTATCAATTGGTAGGTTCAACTCTGTGAGTTGAATGAACTCATCACAAAGAAGTTTCTGAGAATCCTTCTCTCTAGTTTTTATGTGAAGATATTTCCTTTTCCAACATAGGCCTCAAGGTGCTCTGAATAAACACCTGCAGATTCTACAAACGTAATGTTTCCAAACTGTTCTATCAAAAGAAACGTTCAAGTCTGTGAGTTGAATGCACTCATCACACAGAAGTTTCTGAGAATGCTTCTGTCTAGTTTTTAGGTGAAGATACTTCCTTTTCCAGCATAGGCCTCAAAACGCTCCTAATATCCTCTTGCAGATTCTACAAAAAGAGTGTTTCAAAACTGTTCTATCAAAAGGAAGGTTCAACTCTGTGAGTTGAATGAATGCATCATGAAGAACTTTCTGAGAATGCTTCTTGTAGTTTTTAGGTGAAGATAATCCATATCCCAGCACAGGCCTCGAAGTGCTCCAAATAACCACTTGCAGATTTTACCAAAAGAGTGTTTCAAAACTGCTCTTTCTACAGGTAAGTTCAAGTCTGTGAGTTGAATGCACTCAACACAAAGAAGTTTCTGAGAATGCTTCTGTTCAGTTTTTATGTGGAGATATTTCTTTTTCCAGCATAGGCCTCAAACGGCTCCAAATATCCACTTGCAGATTCTACAAAAAGAGTGTTTCCAAACTTCTCTGTCAATTGGTAGGTTCAACTCTGTGAGTTGAATGAACTCATCACAAAGAAGTTTCTGAGAATCCTTCTCTCTAGTTTTTATGTGAAGATATTTCCTTTTCCAACATACGCCTCAAGGTGCTCCGAATAAACACTTGCAGATTCTACAAACGTAATGTTTCCAAACTGTTCTATCAAAAGAAACGTTCAAGTCTGTGAGTTGAATGCACTCATCACACAGAAGTTTCTGAGAATACTTCTGTCTAGTTTTTAGGTGAAGATGTCTCCTTTTCCAGCATAGGCCTCAAAACGCTCCAAATATCCTCTTGCAGATTCTACAAAAAGAGTGTTTCAAAACTGTTCTATCAAAAGGAAGGTTCAACTCTGTGAGTTGAATGAATGCATCGTGAAGAACTTTCTGAGAATGCTTCTCTGTAGTTTTTAAGTGTAGATATTCCATATCCCAGCACAGGCCTCGAAGTGCTCCAAATAACCACTTGCAGATTTTACCAAAAGAGTGTTTCAAAACTGCTCTTTCTACAGGTAAGTTCAAGTCTGTGAGTTGAATGCACTCAACACAAAGAAGTTTCTGAGAATGCTTCTGTTCAGTTTTTATGTGGAGATATTTCCTTTTCCAGCATAGGCCTCAAACGGCTCCAAATATCCACTTGCAGATTCTACAAAAAGAGTGTTTCCAAACTTCTCTATCAATTGGTAGGTTCAACTCTGTGAGTTGAATGAACTCATCACAAAGAAGTTTCTGAGAATCCTTCTCTCTAGTTTTTATGTGAAGATATTTCCTTTTCCAACATAGGCCTCAAGGTGCTCCGAATAAACACTTGCAGATTCTACAAACGTAATGTTTTCAAACTGTTCTATCAAAAGAAACGTTCAAGTCTGTGAGTTGAATGCACTCATCACAAAGAAATTTCTGAGAATTCTTCTGTCTAGTTTTTAGGTGAAGATATTTCCTTTTCCAGCATAGGCCTCAAATCGCTCCTAATATCCTCTTGCAGATTCTACAAAAAGAGTGTTTCCAAACTGTTCTATCAAAAGGAAGGTTCAACTCTGTGAGTTGAATGAATGCATCGTGAAGAACTTTCTGAGAATGCTTCTCTGTAGTTTTTAGGTGAAGATATTCCATATCCCAGCACAGGCCTCGAAGTGCTCCAAATAACCACTTGCAGATTTTACCAAAAGAGTGTTTCAAAACTGCTCTTTCTACAGGTAAGTTCAAGTCTGTGAGTTGAATGCACTCAACACAAAGAAGTTTCTGAGAATGCTTCTGTTCAGTTTTTATGTGAAGATATTTCCTTTTCCAGCATAGGCCTCAAACGGCTCCAAATATCCACTTGCAGATTCTACAAAAAGAGTGTTTCCAAACTTCTCTATCAATTGGTAGGTTCAACTCTGTGAGTTGAATGAACTCATCACAAAGAAGTTTCTGAGAATCCTTCTCTCTAGTTTTTATGTGAAGATATTTCCTTTTCCAACATAGGCCTCAAGGTGCTACGAATAAACACCTGCAGATTCTACAAACGTAATGTTTCCAAACTGTTCTATCAAAAGAAACGTTCAAGTCTGTGAGTTGAATGCACTCATCACACAGAAGTTTCTGAGAATGCTTCTGTCTAGTTTTTAGGTGAAGATACTTCCTTTTCCAGCATAGGCCTCAAAACGCTCCTAATATCCTCTTGCAGATTCTACAAAAAGAGTGTTTCCAAACTGTTCTATCAAAAGGAAGGTTCAACTCTGTGAGTTGAATGAATGCATCATGAAGAACTTTCTGAGAATGCTTCTTGTAGTTTTTAGGTGAAGATAATCCATATCCCAGCACAGTCCTCGAAGTGCTCCAAATAACCACTTGCAGATTTTACCAAAAGAGTGTTTCAAAACTGCTCTTTCTACAGGTAAGTTCAAGTCTGTGAGTTGAATGCACTCAACACAAAGAAGTTTCTGAGAATGCTTCTGTTCAGTTCTTATCTGAAGATATTTCCTTTTCCAGCATAGGCCTCAAACGGCTCCAAATATCCACTTGCAGATTCTACAAAAAGAGTGTTTCCAAACTTCTCTATCAATTGGTAGGTTCAACTCGGTGAGTTGAATGCACTCATCACAAAGAAGTTTCTGAGAATCCTTCTCTCTAGTTTTTATGTGAAGATATTTCCTTTTCCAACATAGGCCTCAAGGTGCTCCGAATAAACACTTGCAGATTCTACAAACGTAATGTTTCCAAACTGTTCTATCAAAAGAAACGTTCAAGTCTGTGAGTTGAATGCACTCATCACACAGAAGTTTCTGAGAATGCTTCTGTCTAGTTTTTAGGTGAAGATATTTCCTTTTCCAGCATAGGCCTCAAAACGCTCCAAATATCCTCTTGCAGATTCTATAAAAAGAGTGTTTCAAAACTGTTCTATCAAAAGGAAGGTTCAACTCTGTGAGTTGAATGAATGCATCGTGAAGAACTTTCTGAGAATGCTTCTCTGTAGTTTGTAGGTGAAGATATTCCATATCCCAGCACAGGCCTCGAAGTGCTCCAAATAACCACTTGCAGATTTTACCAAAAGAGTGTTTCAAAACTGCTCTTTCTACAGGTAAGTTCAAGTCTGTGAGTTGAATGCACTCAACACAAAGAAGTTTCTGAGAATGCTTCTGTTCAGTTTTTATGTGAAGATATTTCCTTTTCCAGCATAGGCCTCAAACGGCTCCAAATATCCACTTGCAGATTCTACAAAAAGAGTGTTTCCAAACTTCTCTATCAATTGGTAAGTTCAACTCTGTGAGTTGAATGAACTCATCACAAAGAAGTTTCTGAGAATCCTTCTCTCTAGTTTTTATGTGAAGATATATCCTTTTCCAACATAGGCCTCAAGGTGCTCCGAATAAACACTTGCAGATTCTACAAACGTAATGTTTTCAAACTGTTCTATCAAAAGAAACGTTCCAGTCTGTGAGTTGAATGCACTCATCACACAGAAATTTCTGAGAATTCTTCTGTCTAGTTTTTAGGTGAAGATATTTCCTTTTCCAGCATAGGCCTCAAATCGCTCCTAATATCCTCTTGCAGATTCTACAAAAAGAGTGTTTCAAAACTGTTCTATCAAAAGGAAGGTTCAACTCTGTGAGTTGAATGAATGCATCATGAAGAACTTTCTGAGAATGCTTCTCTGTAGTTTTTAGGTGAAGATATTCCATATCCCAGCACAGTCCTCGAAGTGCTCCAAATAACCACTTGCAGATTTTACCAAAAGAGTGTTTCAAAACTGCTCTTTCTACAGGTAAGTTCAAGTCTGTGAGTTGAATGCACTCAACACAAAGAAGTTTCTGAGAATGCTTCTGTTCAGTTCTTATCTGAAGATATTTCCTTTTCCAGCATAGGCCTCAAACGGCTCCAAATATCCACTTGCAGATTCTACAAAAAGAGTGTTTCCAAACTTCTCTATCAATTGGTAGGTTCAACTCGGTGAGTTGAATGCACTCATCACAAAGAAGTTTCTGAGAATCCTTCTCTCTAGTTTTTATGTGAAGATATTTCCTTTTCCAACATAGGCCTCAAGGTGCTCTGAATAAACACTTGCAGATTCTACAAACGTAATGTTTCCAAACTGTTCTATCAAAAGAAACGGTCAAGTCTGTGAGTTGAATGCACTCATCACACAGAAGTTTCAGAGAATGCTTCTGTCTAGTTTTTAGGTGAAGATATTTCCTTTTCCAGCATAGGCCTCAAAACGCTCCAAATATCCTCTTGCAGATTCTACAAAAAGAGTGTTTCCAAACTGTTCTATCAAAAGGAAGGTTCAACTCTGTGAGTTGAATGAATGCATCGTGAAGAACTTTCTGAGAATGCTTCTCTGTAGTTTTTAGGTGAAGATATTCCATATCCCAGCACAGGCCTCGAAGTGCTCCAAATAACCACTTGCAGATTTTACCAAAAGAGTGTTTCAAAACTACTCTTTCTACAGGTAAGTTCAAGTCTGTGAGTTGAATGCACTCAACACAAAGAAGTTTCTGAGAATGCTTCTGTTCAGTTTTTATGTGAAGATATTTCCTTTTCCAGCATAGGCCTCAAACGGCTCCAAATATCCACTTGCAGATTCTACAAAAAGAGTGTTTCCAAACTTCTCTATCAATTGGTAGGTTCAACTCTGTGAGTTGAATGAACTCATCACAAAGAAGTTTCTGAGAATCCTTCTCTCTAGTTTTTATGTGAAGATATTTCCTTTTCCAACATAGGCCTCAAGGTGCTCCGAATAAACACTTGCAGATTCTACAAACGTAATGTTTCCAAACTGTTCTATCAAAAGAAACGTTCAAGTCTGTGAGTTGAATGCACTCATCACACAGAAGTTTCTGAGAATGCTTCTGTCTAGTTTTTAGATGAAGATATTTCCTTTTCCAGCATAGGCCTCAAAACGCTCCAAATATCCTCTTGCAGATTCTACAAAAAGAGTGTTTCCAAACTGTTCTATCAAAAGGAAGGTTCAACTCTGTGAGTTGAATGAATGCATCGTGAAGAACTTTCTGAGAATGCTTCTCTGTAGTTTTTAGGTGAAGATATTCCATATCCCTGCACAGGCCTCGAAGTGCTCCAAATAACCACTTGCAGATTTTACCAAAAGAGTGTTTCAAAACTGCTCTTTCTACAGGTAAGTTCAAGTCTGTGAGTTGAATGCACTCAACACAAAGAAGTTTCTGAGAATGCTTCTGTTCAGTTTTTATGTGAAGATATTTCCTTTTCCAGCATAGGCCTCAAACGGCTCCAAATATCCACTTGCAGATTCTACAAAAAGAGTGTTTCCAAACTTCTCTATCAATTGGTAGGTTCAACTCTGTGAGTTGAATGTACTCATCACAAAGAAGTTTCTGAGAATCCTTCTCTCTAGTTTTTATGTGAAGATATTTCCTTTTCCAACATAGGCCTCAAGGTGCTCCGAATAAACACCTGCAGATTCTACAAACGTAATGTTTCCAAACTGTTCTATCAAAAGAAACGTTCAAGTCTGTGAGTTGAATGCACTCATCACACAGAAGTTTCTGAGAATGCTTCTGTCTAGTTTTTAGGTGAAGATATTTCCTTTTCCAGCATAGGCCTCAAAACGATCCAAATATCCTCTTGCAGATTCTACAAAAAGAGTGTTTCCAAACTGTTCTATCAAAAGGAAGGTTCAACTCTGTGAGTTGAATGAATGCATCGTGAAGAACTTTCTGAGAATGCTTCTCTGTAGTTTTTAGGTGAAGATATTCCATATCCCAGCACAGGCCTCGAAGTGCTCCAAATAACCACTTGCAGATTTTACCAAAAGAGTGTTTCAAAACTGCTCTTTCTACAGGTAAGTTCAAGTCTGTGAGTTGAATGCACTCAACACAAAGAAGTTTCTGAGAATGCTTCTGTTCAGTTTTTATGTGAAGATATTTCCTTTTCCAGCATAGGCCTCAAACGGCTCCAAATATCCACTTGCAGATTCTACAAAAAGAGTGTTTCCAAACTTCTCTATCAATTGGTAGGTTCAACTCTGTGAGTTGAATGAACTCATCACAAAGAAGTTTCTGAGAATCCTTCTCTCTAGTTTTTATGAGAAGATATTTCCTTTTCCAACATAGGCCTCAAGGTGTTCCGAATAAACACTTGCAGATTCTACAAACGTAATGTGTCCAAACTGTTCTATCAAAAGAAACGTTCAAGTCTCTGAGTTGAATGCACTCATCACACAGAAGTTTCTGAGAATGCTTCTGTCTAGTTTTTAGGTGAAGATATTTCCTTTTCCAGCATAGGCCTCAAAACGCTCCAAATATCCTCTTGCAGATTCTACAAAAAGAGTGTTTCAAAACTGTTCTATCAAAAGGAAGGTTCAACTCTGTGAGTTGAATGAATGCATCGTGAAGAACTTTCTGAGAATGCTTCTCTGTAGTTTTTAGGTGAAGATATTCCATATCCCAGCACAGGCCTCGAAGTGCTCCAAATAACCACTTGCAGATTTTACCAAAAGAGTGTTTCAAAACTGCTCTTTCTACACGTAAGTTCAAGTCTGTGAGTTGAATGCACTCAACACAAAGAAGTTTCTGAGAATGCTTCTGTTCAGTTTTTATGTGAAGATATTTCCTTTTCCAGCATAGGCCTCAAACGGCTCCAAATATCCACTTGCAGATTCTACAAAAAGAGTGTTTCCAAACTTCTCTATCAATTGGTAGGTTCAACTCTGTGAGTTGAATGAACTCATCACAAAGAAGTTTCTGAGAATCCTTCTCTCTAGTTTTTATGTGAAGATATTTCCTTTTCCAACATAGGCCTCAAGGTGCTCCGAATAAACACCTGCAGATTCTACAAACGTAATGTTTCCAAACTGTTCTATCAAAAGAAACGTTCAAGTCTGTGAGTTGAATGCACTCATCACACAGAAGTTTCTGAGAATGCTTCTGTCTAGTTTTTAGGTGAAGATACTTCCTTTTCCAGCATAGGCCTCAAAACGCTCCTAATATCCTCTTGCAGATTCTACAAAAAGAGTGTTTCCAAACTGTTCTATCAAAAGGAAGGTTCAACTCTGTGAGTTGAATGAATGCATCATGAAGAACTTTCTGAGAATGCTTCTTGTAGTTTTTAGGTGAAGATATTCCATATCCCAGCACAGGCCTCGAAGTGCTCCAAATAACCACTTGCAGATTTTACCAAAAGAGTGTTTCAAAACTGCTCTTTCTACAGGTAAGTTCAAGTCTGTGAGTTGAATGCACTCAACACAAAGAAGTTTCTGAGAATGCTTCTGTTCTGTTTTTATGTGGAGATATTTCCTTTTCCAGCATAGGCCTCAAACGGCTCCAAATATCCACTTGCAGATTCTACAAAAAGAGTGTTTCCAAACTTCTCTGTCAATTGGTAGGTTCAACTCTGTGAGTTGAATGAACTCATCACAAAGAAGTTTCTGAGAATCCTTCTCTCTAGTTTTTATGTGAAGATATTTCCTTTTCCAACATAGGCCTTAAGGTGCTCCGAATAAACACTTGCAGATTCTACAAACGTAATGTTTCCAAACTGTTCTATCAAAAGAAACGTTCAAGTCTGTGAGTTGAATGCACTCATCACACAGAAGTTTCTGAGAATGCTTCTGTCTAGTTTTTAGGTGAAGATATTTCCTTTTCCAGCATAGGCCTCAAAACGCTCCAAATATCCTCTTGCAGATTCTACAAAAAGTGTGTTTCCAAACTGTTCTATCAAAAGGAAGGTTCAACTCTGTGAGTGGAATGAATGCATCGTGAAGAACTTTCTGAGAATGCTTCTCTGTAGTTTGTAGGTGAAGATATTCCATATCCCAGCACAGGCCTCGAAGTGCTCCAAATAACCACTTGCAGATTTTACCAAAAGAGTGTTTCAAAACTGCTCTTTCTACAGGTAAGTTCAAGTCTGTGAGTTGAATGCACTCAACACAAAGAAGTTTCTGAGAATGCTTCTGTTCAGTTTTTATGTGAAGATATTTCCTTTTCCAGCATAGGCCTCAAACGGCTCCAAATATCCACTTGCAGATTCTACAAAAAGAGTGTTTCCAAACTTCTCTATCAATTGGTAGGTTCAACTCTGTGAGTTGAATGAACTCATCACAAAGAAGTTTCTGAGAATCCTTCTCTCTAGTTTTTATGTGAAGATATTTCCTTTTCCAACATAGGCCTCAAGGTGCTCCGAATAAACACTTGCAGATTCTACAAACGTAATGTTTCCAAACTGTTCTATCAAAAGAAACGTTCAAGTCTGTGAGTTGAATGCACTCATCACACAGAAGTTTCTGAGAATGCTTCTGTCTAGTTTTTAGGTGAAGATATTTCCTTTTCCAGCATAGGCCTCAAAACGCTCCAAATATCCTCTTGCAGATTCTACAAAAAGAGTGTTTCCAAACTGTTCTATCAAAAGGAAGGTTCAACTCTGTGAGTTGAATGAATGCATCGTGAAGAACTTTCTGAGAATGCTTCTCTGTAGTTTTTAGGTGAAGATATTCCATATCCCTGCACAGGCCTCGAAGTGCTCCAAATAACCACTTGCAGATTTTACCAAAAGACTGTTTCAAAACTGCTCTTTCTACAGGTAAGTTCAAGTCTGTGAGTTGAATGCACTCAACACAAAGAAGTTTCTGAGAATGCTTCTGTTCAGTTTTTATGTGAAGATATTTCCTTTTCCAGCATAGGCCTCAAACGGCTCCAAATATCCACTTGCAGATTCTACAAAAAGAGTGTTTCCAAACTTCTCTGTCAATTGGTAGGTTCAACTCTGTGAGTTGAATGAACTCATCACAAAGAAGTTTCTGAGAATCCTTCTCTCTAGTTTTTATGTGAAGATATTTCCTTTTCCAACATAGGCCTCAAGGTGTTCCGAATAAACACTTGCAGATTCTACAAACGTAATGTTTCCAAACTGTTCTATCAAAAGAAACGTTCAAGTCTCTGAGTTGAATGCACTCATCACACAGAAGTTTCTGAGAATGCTTCTGTCTAGTTCTTAGGTGAAGATATTTCCTTTTCCAGCATAGGCCTCAAAACGCTCCAAATATCCTCTTGCAGATTCTACAAAAAGAGTGTTTCAAAACTGTTCTATCAAAAGGAAGGTTCAACTCTGTGAGTTGAATGAACTCATCTCAAAGATGTTTCTGAGAATCCTTCTCTCTAGTTTTTATGTGAAGATATTTCCTTTTCCAACATACGCCTCAAGGTGCTCCGAATAAACACTTGCAGATTCTACAAACGTAATTTTTCCAAACTGTTCTATCAAAAGAAACGTTCAAGTCTGTGAGTTGAATGCACTCATCACACAGAAGTTTCTGAGAATGCTTCTGTCTTGTTTTTAGGTGAAGATATTTCCTTTTCCAGCATAGGCCTCAAAACGCTCCAAATATCCTCTTGCAGATTCTACAAAAAGAGTGTTTCAAAACTGTTCCATCAAAAGGAAGGTTCAACTCTGTGAGTTGAATGAATGCATCGTGAAGAACTTTCTGAGAATGCTTCTCTGTAGTTTGTAGGTGAAGATATTCCATATCCCAGCACAGGCCTCGAAGTGCTCCAAATAACCACTTGCAGATTTTACCAAAAGAGTGTTTCAAAACTGCTCTTTCTACAGGTAGGTTCAAGTCTGTGAGTTGAATGCACTCAACACAAAGAAGTTTCTGAGAATGCTTCTGTTCAGTTTTTATGTGAAGATATTTCCTTTTCCAGCATAGGCCTCAAACGGCTCCAAATATCCACTTGCAGATTCTACAAAAAGAGTGTTTCCAAACTTCTCTATCAATTGGTAGGTTCAACTCTGTGAGTTGAATGAACTCATCACAAAGAAGTTTCTGAGAATCCTTCTCTCTAGTTTTTATGTGAAGATATTTCCTTTTCCAACATAGGCCTCAAGGTGCTCCGAATAAACACCTGCAGATTCTACAAACGTAATGTTTCCAAACTGTTCTATCAAAAGAAACGTTCAAGTCTGTGAGTTGAATGCACTCATCACACAGAAGTTTCTGAGAATGCTTCTGTCTAGTTTTTAGGTGAAGATATTTCCTTTTCCAGCATAGGCCTCAAAACGCTCCAAATATCCTCTTGCAGATTCTACAAAAAGAGTGTTTCCAAACTGTTCTATCAAAAGGAAGGTTCAACTCTGTGAGTTCAATGAATGCATCGTGAAGAGCTTTCTGAGAATGCTTCTCTGTAGTTTTTAGGTGAAGATATTCCATATCCCAGCACAGTCCTCGAAGTGCTCCAAATAACCACTTGCAGATTTTACCAAAAGAGTGTTTCAAAACTGCTCTTTCTACAGGTAAGTTCAAGTCTGTGAGTTGAATGCACTCAACACAAAGAAGTTTCTGAGAATGCTTCTGTTCAGTTCTTATCTGAAGATATTTCCTTTTCCAGCATAGGCCTCAAACGGCTCCAAATATCCACTTGCAGATTCTACAAAAAGAGTGTTTCCAAACTTCTCTATCAATTGGTAGGTTCAACTCGGTGAGTTGAATGCACTCATCACAAAGAAGTTTCTGAGAATCCTTCTCTCTAGTTTTTATGTGAAGATATTTCCTTTTCCAACATAGGCCTCAAGGTGCTCCGAATAAACACTTGCAGATTCTACAAACGTAATGTTTCCAAACTGTTCTATCAAAAGAAACGTTCAAGTCTGTGAGTTGAATGCACTCATCACACAGAAGTTTCTGAGAATGCTTCTGTCTAGTTTTTAGGTGAAGATATTTCCTTTTCCAGCATAGGCCTCAAAACGCTCCAAATATCCTCTTGCAGATTCTACAAAAAGAGTGTTTCAAAACTGTTCTATCAAAAGGAAGGTTCAACTCTGTGAGTTGAATGAATGCATCGTGAAGAACTTTCTGAGAATGCTTCTCTGTAGTTTGTAGGTGAAGATATTCCATATCCCAGCACAGGCCTCGAAGTGCTCCAAATAACCACTTGCAGATTTTACCAAAAGAGTGTTTCAAAACTGCTCTTTCTACAGGTAAGTTCAAGTCTGTGAGTTGAATGCACTCAACACAAAGAAGTTTCTGAGAATGCTTCTGTTCAGTTTTTATGTGAAGATATTTCCTTTTCCAGCATAGGCCTCAAACGGCTCCAAATATCCACTTGCAGATTCTACAAAAAGAGTGTTTCCAAACTTCTCTATCAATTGGTAGGTTCAACTCTGTGAGTTGAATGAACTCATCACAAAGAAGTTTCTGAGAATCCTTCTCTCTAGTTTTTATGTGAAGATATTTCCTTTTCCAACATAGGCCTCAAGGTGCTCCGAATAAACACTTGCAGATTCTACAAACGTAATGTTTTCAAACTGTTCTATCAAAAGAAACGTTCCAGTCTGTGAGTTGAATGCACTCATCACAAAGAAATTTCTGAGAATTCTTCTGTCTAGTTTTTAGGTGAAGATATTTCCTTTTCCAGCATAGGCCTCAAATCGCTCCTAATATCCTCTTGCAGATTCTACAAAAAGAGTGTTTCAAAACTGTTCTATCAAAAGGAAGGTTCAACTCTGTGAGTTGAATGAATGCATCATGAAGAACTTTCTGAGAATGCTTCTCTGTAGTTTTTAGGTGAAGATATTCCATATCCCAGCACAGGCCTCGAAGTGCTCCAAATAACCACTTGCAGATTTTACCAAAAGAGTGTTTCAAAACTGCTCTTTCTACAGGTAAGTTCAAGTCTGTGAGTTGAATGCACTCAACACAAAGAAGTTTCTGAGAATGCTTCTGTTCAGTTTTTATGTGGAGATATTTCCTTTTCCAGCATAGGCCTCAAACGGCTCCAAATATCCACTTGCAGATTCTACAAAAAGAGTGTTTCCAAACTTCTCTATCAATTGGTAGGTTCAACTCTGTGAGTTGAATGAACTCATCAAAAAGAAGTTTCTGAGAATCCTTCTCTCTAGTTTTTATGTGAAGATATTTCCTTTTCCAACATAGGCCTCAAGGTGCTACGAATAAACACCTGCAGATTCTACAAACGTAATGTTTCCAAACTGTTCTATCAAAAGAAACGTTCAAGTCTGTGAGTTGAATGCACTCATCACACAGAAGTTTCTGAGAATGCTTCTGTCTAGTTTTTAGGTGAAGATACTTCCTTTTCCAGCATAGGGCTCAAAACGCTCCTAATATCCTCTTGCAGATTCTACAAAAAGAGTGTTTCAAAACTGTTCTATCAAAAGGAAGGTTCAACTCTGTGAGTTGAATGAATGCATCATGAAGAACTTTCTGAGAATGCTTCTTGTAGTTTTTAGGTGAAGATACTCCATATCCCAGCACAGGCCTCGAAGTGCTCCAAATAACCACGTGCAGATTTTACCAAAAGAGTGTTTCAAAACTGCTCTTTCTACAGGTAAGTTCAAGTCTGTGAGTTGAATGCACTCAACACAAAGAAGTTTCTGAGAATGCTTCTGTTCAGTTTTTATGTGGAGATATTTCCTTTTCCAGCATAGGCCTCAAACGGCTCCAAATATCCACTTGCAGATTCTACAAAAAGAGTGTTTCCAAACTTCTCTGTCAATTGGTAGGTTCAACTCTGTGAGTTGAATGAACTCATCACAAAGAAGTCTCTGAGAATCCTTCTCTCTAGTTTTTATGTGAAGATATTTCCTTTTCCAACATAGGCCTCAAGGTGTTCCGAATAAACACTTGCAGATTCTACAAACGTAATGTTTCCAAACTGTTCTATCAAAAGAAACGTTCAAGTCTCTGAGTTGAATGCACTCATCACACAGAAGTTTCTGAGAATGCTTCTGTCTAGTTCTTAGGTGAAGCTATTTCCTTTTCCAGCATAGGCCTCAAAACGCTCCAAATATCCTCTTGCAGATTCTACAAAAAGAGTGTTTCAAAACTGTTCTATCAAAAGGAAGGTTCAACTCTGTGAGTTGAATGAACTCATCACAAAGATGTTTCTGAGAATCCTTCTCTCTAGTTTTTATGTGAAGATATTTCCTTTTCCAACATACGCCTCAAGGTGCTCCGAATAAACACTTGCAGATTCTACAAACGTAATTTTTCCAAACTGTTCTATCAAAAGAAACGTTCAAGTCTGTGAGTTGAATGCACTCATCACACAGAAGTTTCTGAGAATGCTTCTGTCTTGTTTTTAGGTGAAGATATTTCCTTTTCCAGCATAGGCCTCAAAACGCTCCAAATATCCTCTTGCAGATTCTACAAAAAGAGTGTTTCAAAACTGTTCCATCAAAAGGAAGGTTCAACTCTGTGAGTTGAATGAATGCATCGTGAAGAACTTTCTGAGAATGCTTCTCTGTAGTTTGTAGGTGAAGATATTCCATATCCCAGCACAGGCCTCGAAGTGCTCCAAATAACCACTTGCAGATTTTACCAAAAGAGTGTTTCAAAACTGCTCTTTCTACAGGTAGGTTCAAGTCTGTGAGTTGAATGCACTCAACACAAAGAAGTTTCTGAGAATGCTTCTGTTCAGTTTTTATGTGAAGATATTTCCTTTTCCAGCATAGGCCTCAAACGGCTCCAAATATCCACTTGCAGATTCTACAAAAAGAGTGTTTCCAAACTTCTCTATCAATTGGTAGGTTCAACTCTGTGAGTTGAATGAACTCATCACAAAGAAGTTTCTGAGAATCCTTCTCTCTAGTTTTTATGTGAAGATATTTCCTTTTCCAACATAGGCCTCAAGGTGCTCCGAATAAACACCTGCAGATTCTACAAACGTAATGTTTCCAAACTGTTCTATCAAAAGAAACGTTCAAGTCTGTGAGTTGAATGCACTCATCACACAGAAGTTTCTGAGAATGCTTCTGTCTAGTTTTTAGGTGAAGATATTTCCTTTTCCAGCATAGGCCTCAAAACGCTCCAAATATCCTCTTGCAGATTCTACAAAAAGAGTGTTTCCAAACTGTTCTATCAAAAGGAAGGTTCAACTCTGTGAGTTCAATGAATGCATCGTGAAGAGCTTTCTGAGAATGCTTCTCTGTAGTTTTTAGGTGAAGATATTCCATATCCCAGCACAGTCCTCGAAGTGCTCCAAATAACCACTTGCAGATTTTACCAAAAGAGTGTTTCAAAACTGCTCTTTCTACAGGTAAGTTCAAGTCTGTGAGTTGAATGCACTCAACACAAAGAAGTTTCTGAGAATGCTTCTGTTCAGTTCTTATCTGAAGATATTTCCTTTTCCAGCATAGGCCTCAAACGGCTCCAAATATCCACTTGCAGATTCTACAAAAAGAGTGTTTCCAAACTTCTCTATCAATTGGTAGGTTCAACTCGGTGAGTTGAATGCACTCATCACAAAGAAGTTTCTGAGAATCCTTCTCTCTAGTTTTTATGTGAAGATATTTCCTTTTCCAACATAGGCCTCAAGGTGCTCCGAATAAACACTTGCAGATTCTACAAACGTAATGTTTCCAAACTGTTCTATCAAAAGAAACGTTCAAGTCTGTGAGTTGAATGCACTCATCACACAGAAGTTTCTGAGAATGCTTCTGTCTAGTTTTTAGGTGAAGATATTTCCTTTTCCAGCATAGGCCTCAAAACGCTCCAAATATCCTCTTGCAGATTCTACAAAAAGAGTGTTTCAAAACTGTTCTATCAAAAGGAAGGTTCAACTCTGTGAGTTGAATGAATGCATCGTGAAGAACTTTCTGAGAATGCTTCTCTGTAGTTTGTAGGTGAAGATATTCCATATCCCAGCACAGGCCTCGAAGTGCTCCAAATAACCACTTGCAGATTTTACCAAAAGAGTGTTTCAAAACTGCTCTTTCTACAGGTAAGTTCAAGTCTGTGAGTTGAATGCACTCAACACAAAGAAGTTTCTGAGAATGCTTCTGTTCAGTTTTTATGTGAAGATATTTCCTTTTCCAGCATAGGCCTCAAACGGCTCCAAATATCCACTTGCAGATTCTACAAAAAGAGTGTTTCCAAACTTCTCTATCAATTGGTAGGTTCAACTCTGTGAGTTGAATGAACTCATCACAAAGAAGTTTCTGAGAATCCTTCTCTCTAGTTTTTATGTGAAGATATTTCCTTTTCCAACATAGGCCTCAAGGTGCTCTGAATAAACACTTGCAGATTCTACAAACGTAATGTTTTCAAACTGTTCTATCAAAAGAAACGTTCCAGTCTGTGAGTTGAATGCACTCATCACAAAGAAATTTCTGAGAATTCTTCTGTCTAGTTTTTAGGTGAAGATATTTCCTTTTCCAGCATAGGCCTCAAATCGCTCCTAATATCCTCTTGCAGATTCTACAAAAAGAGTGTTTCAAAACTGTTCTATCAAAAGGAAGGTTCAACTCTGTGAGTTGAATGAATGCATCATGAAGAACTTTCTGAGAATGCTTCTCTGTAGTTTTTAGGTGAAGATATTCCATATCCCAGCACAGGCCTCGAAGTGCTCCAAATAACCACTTGCAGATTTTACCAAAAGAGTGTTTCAAAACTGCTCTTTCTACAGGTAAGTTCAAGTCTGTGAGTTGAATGCACTCAACACAAAGAAGTTTCTGAGAATGCTTCTGTTCAGTTTTTATGTGGAGATATTTCCTTTTCCAGCATAGGCCTCAAACGGCTCCAAATATCCACTTGCAGATTCTACAAAAAGAGTGTTTCCAAACTTCTCTATCAATTGGTAGGTTCAACTCTGTGAGTTGAATGAACTCATCAAAAAGAAGTTTCTGAGAATCCTTCTCTCTAGTTTTTATGTGAAGATATTTCCTTTTCCAACATAGGCCTCAAGGTGCTACGAATAAACACCTGCAGATTCTACAAACGTAATGTTTCCAAACTGTTCTATCAAAAGAAACGTTCAAGTCTGTGAGTTGAATGCACTCATCACACAGAAGTTTCTGAGAATGCTTCTGTCTAGTTTTTAGGTGAAGATACTTCCTTTTCCAGCATAGGGCTCAAAACGCTCCTAATATCCTCTTGCAGATTCTACAAAAAGAGTGTTTCAAAACTGTTCTATCAAAAGGAAGGTTCAACTCTGTGAGTTGAATGAATGCATCATGAAGAACTTTCTGAGAATGCTTCTTGTAGTTTTTAGGTGAAGATACTCCATATCCCAGCACAGGCCTCGAAGTGCTCCAAATAACCACGTGCAGATTTTACCAAAAGAGTGTTTCAAAACTGCTCTTTCTACAGGTAAGTTCAAGTCTGTGAGTTGAATGCACTCAACACAAAGAAGTTTCTGAGAATGCTTCTGTTCAGTTTTTATGTGGAGATATTTCCTTTTCCAGCATAGGCCTCAAACGGCTCCAAATATCCACTTGCAGATTCTACAAAAAGAGTGTTTCCAAACTTCTCTGTCAATTGGTAGGTTCAACTCTGTGAGTTGAATGAACTCATCACAAAGAAGTTTCTGAGAATCCTTCTCTCTAGTTTTTATGTGAAGATATTTCCTTTTCCAACATAGGCCTCAAGGTGTTCCGAATAAACACTTGCAGATTCTACAAACGTAATGTTTCCAAACTGTTCTATCAAAAGAAACGTTCAAGTCTCTGAGTTGAATGCACTCATCACACAGAAGTTTCTGAGAATGCTTCTGTCTAGTTCTTAGGTGAAGCTATTTCCTTTTCCAGCATAGGCCTCAAAACGCTCCAAATATCCTCTTGCAGATTCTACAAAAAGAGTGTTTCAAAACTGTTCTATCAAAAGGAAGGTTCAACTCTGTGAGTTGAATGAACTCATCACAAAGATGTTTCTGAGAATCCTTCTCTCTAGTTTTTATGTGAAGATATTTCCTTTTCCAACATACGCCTCAAGGTGCTCCGAATAAACACTTGCAGATTCTACAAACGTAATTTTTCCAAACTGTTCTATCAAAAGAAACGTTCAAGTCTGTGAGTTGAATGCACTCATCACACAGAAGTTTCTGAGAATGCTTCTGTCTTGTTTTTAGGTGAAGATATTTCCTTTTCCAGCATAGGCCTCAAAACGCTCCAAATATCCTCTTGCAGATTCTACAAAAAGAGTGTTTCAAAACTGTTCCATCAAAAGGAAGGTTCAACTCTGTGAGTTGAATGAATGCATCGTGAAGAACTTTCTGAGAATGCTTCTCTGTAGTTTGTAGGTGAAGATATTCCATATCCCAGCACAGGCCTCGAAGTGCTCCAAATAACCACTTGCAGATTTTACCAAAAGAGTGTTTCAAAACTGCTCTTTCTACAGGTAGGTTCAAGTCTGTGAGTTGAATGCACTCAACACAAAGAAGTTTCTGAGAATGCTTCTGTTCAGTTTTTATGTGAAGATATTTCCTTTTCCAGCATAGGCCTCAAACGGCTCCAAATATCCACTTGCAGATTCTACAAAAAGAGTGTTTCCAAACTTCTCTATCAATTGGTAGGTTCAACTCTGTGAGTTGAATGAACTCATCACAAAGAAGTTTCTGAGAATCCTTCTCTCTAGTTTTTATGTGAAGATATTTCCTTTTCCAACATAGGCCTCAAGGTGCTCCGAATAAACACCTGCAGATTCTACAAACGTAATGTTTCCAAACTGTTCTATCAAAAGAAACGTTCAAGTCTGTGAGTTGAATGCACTCATCACACAGAAGTTTCTGAGAATGCTTCTGTCTAGTTTTTAGGTGAAGATATTTCCTTTTCCAGCATAGGCCTCAAAACGCTCCAAATATCCTCTTGCAGATTCTACAAAAAGAGTGTTTCCAAACTGTTCTATCAAAAGGAAGGTTCAACTCTGTGAGTTCAATGAATGCATCGTGAAGAGCTTTCTGAGAATGCTTCTCTGTAGTTTTTAGGTGAAGATATTCCATATCCCAGCACAGTCCTCGAAGTGCTCCAAATAACCACTTGCAGATTTTACCAAAAGAGTGTTTCAAAACTGCTCTTTCTACAGGTAAGTTCAAGTCTGTGAGTTGAATGCACTCAACACAAAGAAGTTTCTGAGAATGCTTCTGTTCAGTTCTTATCTGAAGATATATCCTTTTCCAGCATAGGCCTCAAACGGCTCCAAATATCCACTTGCAGATTCTACAAAAAGAGTGTTTCCAAACTTCTCTATCAATTGGTAGGTTCAACTCGGTGAGTTGAATGCACTCATCACAAAGAAGTTTCTGAGAATCCTTCTCTCTAGTTTTTATGTGAAGATATTTCCTTTTCCAACATAGGCCTCAAGGTGCTCCGAATAAACACTTGCAGATTCTACAAACGTAATGTTTCCAAACTGTTCTATCAAAAGAAACGTTCAAGTCTGTGAGTTGAATGCACTCATCACACAGAAGTTTCTGAGAATGCTTCTGTCTAGTTTTTAGGTGAAGATATTTCCTTTTCCAGCATAGGCCTCAAAACGCTCCAAATATCCTCTTGCAGATTCTACAAAAAGAGTGTTTCAAAACTGTTCTATCAAAAGGAAGGTTCAACTCTGTGAGTTGAATGAATGCATCGTGAAGAACTTTCTGAGAATGCTTCTCTGTAGTTTGTAGGTGAAGATATTCCATATCCCAGCACAGGCCTCGAAGTGCTCCAAATAACCCCTTGCAGATTTTACCAAAAGAGTGTTTCAAAACTGCTCTTTCTACAGGTAAGTTCAAGTCTGTGAGTTGAATGCACTCAACACAAAGAAGTTTCTGAGAATGCTTCTGTTCAGTTCTTATCTGAAGATATTTCCTTTTCCAGCATAGGCCTCAAACGGCTCCAAATATCCACTTGCAGATTCTACAAAAAGAGTGTTTCCAAACTTCTCTATCAATTGGTAGGTTCAACTCGGTGAGTTGAATGCACTCATCACAAAGAAGTTTCTGAGAATCCTTCTCTCTAGTTTTTATGTGAAGATATTTCCTTTTCCAACATAGGCCTCAAGGTGCTCTGAATAAACACTTGCAGATTCTACAAACGTAATGTTTCCAAACTGTTCTATCAAAAGAAACGGTCAAGTCTGTGAGTTGAATGCACTCATCACACAGAAGTTTCAGAGAATGCTTCTGTCTAGTTTTTAGGTGAAGATATTTCCTTTTCCAGCATAGGCCTCAAAACGCTCCAAATATCCTCTTGCAGATTCTACAAAAAGAGTGTTTCCAAACTGTTCTATCAAAAGGAAGGTTCAACTCTGTGAGTTGAATGAATGCATCGTGAAGAACTTTCTGAGAATGCTTCTCTGTAGTTTTTAGGTGAAGATATTCCATATCCCAGCACAGGCCTCGAAGTGCTCCAAATAACCACTTGCAGATTTTACCAAAAGAGTGTTTCAAAACTGCTCTTTCTACAGGTAAGTTCAAGTCTGTGAGTTGAATGCACTCAACACAAAGAAGTTTCTGAGAATGCTTCTGTTCAGTTTTTATGTGAAGATATTTCCTTTTCCAGCATAGGCCTCAAACGGCTCCAAATATCCACTTGCAGATTCTACAAAAAGAGTGTTTCCAAACTTCTCTATCAATTGGTAGGTTCAACTCTGTGAGTTGAATGAACTCATCACAAAGAAGTTTCTGAGAATCCTTCTCTCTAGTTTTTATGTGAAGATATTTCCTTTTCCAACATAGGCCTCAAGGTGCTCCGAATAAACACTTGCAGATTCTACAAACGTAATGTTTCCAAACTGTTCTATCAAAAGAAACGTTCAAGTCTGTGAGTTGAATGCACTCATCACACAGAAGTTTCTGAGAATGCTTCTGTCTAGTTTTTAGGTGAAGATATTTCCTTTTCCAGCATAGGCCTCAAAACGCTCCAAATATCCTCTTGCAGATTCTACAAAAAGAGTGTTTCAAAACTGTTCTATCAAAAGGAAGGTTCAACTCTGTGAGTTGAATGAATGCATCGTGAAGAACTTTCTGAGAATGCTTCTATGTAGTTTGTAGGTGAAGATATTCCATATCCCAGCACAGGCCTCGAAGTGCTCCAAATAACCACTTGCAGATTTTACCAAAAGAGTGTTTCAAAACTGCTCTTTCTACAGGTAAGTTCAAGTCTGTGAGTTGAATGCACTCAACACAAAGAAGTTTCTGAGAATGCTTCTGTTCAGTTTTTATGTGAAGATATTTCCTTTTCCAGCATAGGCCTCAAACGGCTCCAAATATCCACTTGCAGATTCTACAAAAAGAGTGTTTCCAAACTTCTCTATCAATTGGTAGGTTCAACTCTGTGAGTTGAATGAACTCATCACAAAGAAGTTTCTGAGAATCCTTCTCTCTAGTTTTTATGTGAAGATATTTCCTTTTCCAACATAGGCCTCAAGGTGCTCCGAATAAACACCTGCAGATTCTACAAACGTAATGTTTCCAAACTGTTCTATCAAAAGAAACGTTCAAGTCTGTGAGTTGAATGCACTCATCACACAGAAGTTTCTGAGAATGCTTCTGTCTAGTTTTTAGGTGAAGATACTTCCTTTTCCAGCATAGGCCTCAAAACGCTCCTAATATCCTCTTGCAGATTCTACAAAAAGAGTGTTTCAAAACTGTTCTATCAAAAGGAAGGTTCAACTCTGTGAGTTGAATGAATGCATCATGAAGTACTTTCTGAGAATGCTTCTTGTAGTTTTTAGGTGAAGATAATCCATATCCCAGCACAGGCCTCGAAGTGCTCCAAATAACCACTTGCAGATTTTACCAAAAGAGTGTTTCAAAACTGCTCTTTCTACAGGTAAGTTCAAGTCTGTGAGTTGAATGCACTCAACACAAAGAAGTTTCTGAGAATGCTTCTGTTCAGTTTTTATGTGGAGATATTTCCTTTTCCAGCATAGGCCTCAAACGGCTCCAAATATCCACTTGCAGATTCTACAAAAAGAGTGTTTCCAAACTTCTCTGTCAATTGGTAGGTTCAACTCTGTGAGTTGAATGAACTCATCACAAAGAAGTTTCTGAGAATCCTTCTCTCTAGTTTTTATGTGAAGATATTTCCTTTTCCAACATACGCCTCAAGGTGCTCCGAATAAACACTTGCAGATTCTACAAACGTAATGTTTCCAAACTGTTCTATCAAAAGAAACGTTCAAGTCTGTGAGTTGAATGCACTCATCACACAGAAGTTTCTGAGAATTCTTCTGTCTAGTTTTTAGGTGAAGATGTCTCCTTTTCCAGCATAGGCCTCAAAACGCTCCAAATATCCTCTTGCAGATTCTACAAAAAGAGAGTTTCAAAACTGTTCTATCAAAAGGAAGGTTCAACTCTGTGAGTTGAATGAATGCATCGTGAAGAACTTTCTGAGAATGCTTCTCTGTAGTTTTTAGGTGTAGATATTCCATATAACAGCACAGGCCTCGAAGTGCTCCAAATAACCACTTGCAGATTTTACCAAAAGAGTGTTTCAAAACTGCTCTTTCTACAGGTAAGTTCAAGTCTGTGAGTTGAATGCACTCAACACAAAGAAGTTTCTGAGAATGCTTTTGTTCAGTTTTTATGTGGAGATATTTCCTTTTCCAGCATAGGCCTCAAACGGCTCCAAATATCCACTTGCAGATTCTACAAAAAGAGTGTTTCCAAACTTCTCTATCAATTGGTAGGTTCAACTCGGTGAGTTGAATGAACTCATCACAAAGAAGTTTCTGAGAATCCTTCTCTCTAGTTTTTATGTGAAGATATTTCCTTTTCCAACATAGGCCTCAAGGTGTTCCGAATAAACACTTGCAGATTCTACAAACGTAATGTTTCCAAACTGTTCTATCAAAAGAAACGTTCAAGTCTCTGAGTTGAATGCACTCATCACACAGAAGTTTCTGAGAATGCTTCTGTCTAGTTCTTAGGTGAAGATATTTCCTTTTCCAGCATAGGCCTCAAAACGCTCCAAATATCCTCTTGCAGATTCTACAAAAAGAGTGTTTCCAAACTGTTCTATCAAAAGGAAGGTTCAACTCTGTGAGTTCAATGAATGCATCGTGAAGAGCTTTCTGAGAATGCTTCTCTGTAGTTTTTAGGTGAAGATATTCCATATCCCAGCACAGTCCTCGAAGTACTCCAAATAACAACGTGCAGATTTTACCAAAAGAGTGTTTCAAAACTGCTCTTTCTACAGGTAAGTTCAAGTCTGTGAGTTGAATGCACTCAACACAAAGAAGTTTCTGAGAATGCTTCTGTTCAGTTTTTATGTGAAGATATTTCCTTTTCCAGCATAGGCCTCAAACGGCTCCAAATATCCACTTGCAGATTCTACAAAAAGAGTGTTTCCAAACTTCTCTATCAATTGGTAGGTTCAACTCTGTGAGTTGAATGAACTCATCACAAAGAAGTTTCTGAGAATCCTTCTCTCTAGTTTTTATGTGAAGATATTTCCTTTTCCAACATAGGCCTCAAGGTGCTCCGAATAAACACTTGCAGATTCTACAAACGTAATGTTTTCAAACTGTTCTATCAAAAGAAACGTTCCAGTCTGTGAGTTGAATGCACTCATCACAAAGAAATTTCTGAGAATTCTTCTGTCTAGTTTTTAGGTGAAGATATTTCCTTTTCCAGCATAGGCCTCAAATCGCTCCTAATATCCTCTTGCAGATTCTACAAAAAGAGTGTTTCAAAACTGTTCTATCAAAAGGAAGGTTCAACTCTGTGAGTTGAATGAATGCATCGTGAAGAACTTTCTGAGAATGCTTCTCTGTAGTTTTTAGGTGAAGATATTCCATATCCCAGCACAGGCCTCAAAGTGCTCCAAATAACCACTTGCAGATTTTACCAAAAGAGTGTTTCAAAACTGCTCTTTCTACAGGTAAGTTCAAGTCTGTGAGTTGAATGCACTCAACACAAAGAAGTTTCTGAGAATGCTTCTGTTCAGTTTTTATGTGAAGATATTTCCTTTTCCAGCATAGGCCTCAAACGGCTCCAAATATCCACTTGCAGATTCTACAAAAAGAGTGTTTCCAAACTTCTCTATCAATTGGTAGGTTCAACTCTGTGAGTTGAATGAACTCATCACAAAGAAGTTTCTGAGAATCCTTCTCTCTAGTTTTTATGTGAAGATATTTCCTTTTCCAACATAGGCCTCAAGGTGCTACGAATAAACACCTGCAGATTCTACAAACGTAATGTTTCCAAACTGTTCTATCAAAAGAAACGTTCAAGTCTGTGAGTTGAATGCACTCATCACACAGAAGTTTCTGAGAATGCTTCTGTCTAGTTTTTAGGTGAAGATACTTCCTTTTCCAGCATAGGCCTCAAAACGCTCCTAATATCCTCTTGCAGATTCTACAAAAAGAGTGTTTCAAAACTGTTCTATCAAAAGGAAGGTTCAACTCTGTGAGTTGAATGAATGCATCATGAAGAACTTTCTGAGAATGCTTCTTGTAGTTTTTAGGTGAAGATAATCCATATCCCAGCACAGGCCTCGAAGTGCTCCAAATAACCACGGGCAGATTTTACCAAAAGAGTGTTTCAAAACTGCTCTTTCTACAGGTAAGTTCAAGTCTGTGAGTTGAATGCACTCAACACAAAGAAGTTTCTGAGAATGCTTCTGTTCAGTTTTTATGTGGAGATATTTCCTTTTCCAGCATAGGCCTCAAACGGCTCCAAATATCCACTTGCAGATTCTACAAAAAGAGTGTTTCCAAACTTCTCTGTCAATTGGTAGGTTCAACTCTGTGAGTTGAATGAACTCATCACAAAGAAGTTTCTGAGAATCCTTCTCTCTAGTTTTTATGTGAAGATATTTCCTTTTCCAACATAGGCCTCAAGGTGTTCCGAATAAACACTTGCAGATTCTACAAACGTAATGTTTCCAAACTGTTCTATCAAAAGAAACGTTCAAGTCTCTGAGTTGAATGCACTCATCACACAGAAGTTTCTGAGAATGCTTCTGTCTAGTTCTTAGGTGAAGATATTTCCTTTTCCAGCATAGGCCTCAAAACGCTCCAAATATCCTCTTGCAGATTCTACAAAAAGAGTGTTTCAAAACTGTTCTATCAAAAGGAAGGTTCAACTCTGTGAGTTGAATGAACTCATCTCAAAGATGTTTCTGAGAATCCTTCTCTCTAGTTTTTATGTGAAGATATTTCCTTTTCCAACATACGCCTCAAGGTGCTCCGAATAAACACTTGCAGATTCTACAAACGTAATTTTTCCAAACTGTTCTATCAAAAGAAACGTTCAAGTCTGTGAGTTGAATGCACTCATCACACAGAAGTTTCTGAGAATGCTTCTGTCTTGTTTTTAGGTGAAGATATTTCCTTTTCCAGCATAGGCCTCAAAACGCTCCAAATATCCTCTTGCAGATTCTACAAAAAGAGTGTTTCAAAACTGTTCCATCAAAAGGAAGGTTCAACTCTGTGAGTTGAATGAATGCATCGTGAAGAACTTTCTGAGAATGCTTCTCTGTAGTTTGTAGGTGAAGATATTCCATATCCCAGCACAGGCCTCGAAGTGCTCCAAATAACCACTTGCAGATTTTACCAAAAGAGTGTTTCAAAACTGCTCTTTCTACAGGTAAGTTCAAGTCTGTGAGTTGAATGCACTCAACACAAAGAAGTTTCTGAGAATGCTTCTGTTCAGTTTTTATGTGAAGATATTTCCTTTTCCAGCATAGGCCTCAAACGGCTCCAAATATCCACTTGCAGATTCTACAAAAAGAGTGTTTCCAAACTTCTCTATCAATTGGTAGGTTCAACTCTGTGAGTTGAATGAACTCATCACAAAGAAGTTTCTGAGAATCCTTCTCTCTAGTTTTTATGTGAAGATATTTCCTTTTCCAACATAGGCCTCAAGGTGCTCCGAATAAACACTTGCAGATTCTACAAACGTAATGTTTCCAAACTGTTCTATCAAAAGAAACGTTCAAGTCTGTGAGTTGAATGCACTCATCACACAGAAGTTTCTGAGAATGCTTCTGTCTAGTTTTTAGGTGAAGATATTTCCTTTTCCAGCATAGGCCTCAAAACGCTCCAAATATCCTCTTGCAGATTCTACAAAAAGAGTGTTTCAAAACTGTTCTATCAAAAGGAAGGTTCAACTCTGTGAGTTGAATGAATGCATCGTGAAGAACTTTCTGAGAATGCTTCTATGTAGTTTGTAGGTGAAGATATTCCATATCCCAGCACAGGCCTCGAAGTGCTCCAAATAACCACTTGCAGATTTTACCAAAAGAGTGTTTCAAAACTGCTCTTTCTACAGGTAAGTTCAAGTCTGTGAGTTGAATGCACTCAACACAAAGAAGTTTCTGAGAATGCTTCTGTTCAGTTTTTATGTGAAGATATTTCCTTTTCCAGCATAGGCCTCAAACGGCTCCAAATATCCACTTGCAGATTCTACAAAAAGAGTGTTTCCAAACTTCTCTATCAATTGGTAGGTTCAACTCTGTGAGTTGAATGAACTCATCACAAAGAAGTTTCTGAGAATCCTTCTCTCTAGTTTTTATGTGAAGATATTTCCTTTTCCAACATAGGCCTCAAGGTGCTCCGAATAAACACCTGCAGATTCTACAAACGTAATGTTTCCAAACTGTTCTATCAAAAGAAACGTTCAAGTCTGTGAGTTGAATGCACTCATCACACAGAAGTTTCTGAGAATGCTTCTGTCTAGTTTTTAGGTGAGGATACTTCCTTTTCCAGCATAGGCCTCAAAACGCTCCTAATATCCTCTTGCAGATTCTACAAAAAGAGTGTTTCAAAACTGTTCTATCAAAAGGAAGGTTCAACTCTGTGAGTTGAATGAATGCATCATGAAGTACTTTCTGAGAATGCTTCTTGTAGTTTTTAGGTGAAGATAATCCATATCCCAGCACAGGCCTCGAAGTGCTCCAAATAACCACTTGCAGATTTTACCAAAAGAGTGTTTCAAAACTGCTCTTTCTACAGGTAAGTTCAAGTCTGTGAGTTGAATGCACTCAACACAAAGAAGTTTCTGAGAATGCTTCTGTTCAGTTTTTATGTGGAGATATTTCCTTTTCCAGCATAGGCCTCAAACGGCTCCAAATATCCACTTGCAGATTCTACAAAAAGAGTGTTTCCAAACTTCTCTATCAATTGGTAGGTTCAACTCTGTGAGTTGAATGAACTCATCACAAAGAAGTTTCTGAGAATCCTTCTCTCTAGTTTTTATGTGAAGATATTTCCTTTTCCAACATACGCCTCAAGGTGCTCCGAATAAACACTTGCAGATTCTACAAACGTAATGTTTCCAAACTGTTCTATCAAAAGAAACGTTCAAGTCTGTGAGTTGAATGCACTCATCACACAGAAGTTTCTGAGAATTCTTCTGTCTAGTTTTTAGGTGAAGATGTCTCCTTTTCCAGCATAGGCCTCAAAACGCTCCAAATATCCTCTTGCAGATTCTACAAAAAGAGTGTTTCAAAACTGTTCTATCAAAAGGAAGGTTCAACTCTGTGAGTTGAATGAATGCATCGTGAAGAACTTTCTGAGAATGCTTCTCTGTAGTTTTTAGGTGTAGATATTCCATATAACAGCACAGGCCTCGAAGTGCTCCAAATAACCACTTGCAGATTTTACCAAAAGAGTGTTTCAAAACTGCTCTTTCTACAGGTAAGTTCAAGTCTGTGAGTTGAATGCACTCAACACAAAGAAGTTTCTGAGAATGCTTTTGTTCAGTTTTTATGTGGAGATATTTCCTTTTCCAGCATAGGCCTCAAACGGCTCCAAATATCCACTTGCAGATTCTACAAAAAGAGTGTTTCCAAACTTCTCTATCAATTGGTAGGTTCAACTCGGTGAGTTGAATGAACTCATCACAAAGAAGTTTCTGAGAATCCTTCTCTCTAGTTTTTATGTGAAGATATTTCCTTTTCCAACATAGGCCTCAAGGTGTTCCGAATAAACACTTGCAGATTCTACAAACGTAATGTTTCCAAACTGTTCTATCAAAAGAAACGTTCAAGTCTCTGAGTTGAATGCACTCATCACACAGAAGTTTCTGAGAATGCTTCTGTCTAGTTCTTAGGTGAAGATATTTCCTTTTCCAGCATAGGCCTCAAAACGCTCCAAATATCCTCTTGCAGATTCTACAAAAAGAGTGTTTCCAAACTGTTCTATCAAAAGGAAGGTTCAACTCTGTGAGTTCAATGAATGCATCGTGAAGAGCTTTCTGAGAATGCTTCTCTGTAGTTTTTAGGTGAAGATATTCCATATCCCAGCACAGTCCTCGAAGTGCTCCAAATAACCACGTGCAGATTTTACCAAAAGAGTGTTTCAAAACTGCTCTTTCTACAGGTAAGTTCAAGTCTGTGAGTTGAATGCACTCAACACAAAGAAGTTTCTGAGAATGCTTCTGTTCAGTTTTTATGTGAAGATATTTCCTTTTCCAGCATAGGCCTCAAACGGCTCCAAATATCCACTTGCAGATTCTACAAAAAGAGTGTTTCCAAACTTCTCTATCAATTGGTAGGTTCAACTCTGTGAGTTGAATGAACTCATCACAAAGAAGTTTCTGAGAATCCTTCTCTCTAGTTTTTATGTGAAGATATTTCCTTTTCCAACATAGGCCTCAAGGTGCTCCGAATAAACACTTGCAGATTCTACAAACGTAATGTTTTCAAACTGTTCTATCAAAAGAAACGTTCCAGTCTGTGAGTTGAATGCACTCATCACAAAGAAATTTCTGAGAATTCTTCTGTCTAGTTTTTAGGTGAAGATATTTCCTTTTCCAGCATAGGCCTCAAATCGCTCCTAATATCCTCTTGCACATTCTACAAAAAGAGTGTTTCAAAACTGTTCTATCAAAAGGAAGGTTCAACTCTGTGAGTTGAATGAATGCATCGTGAAGAACTTTCTGAGAATGCTTCTCTGTAGTTTTTAGGTGAAGATATTCCATATCCCAGCACAGGCCTCGAAGTGCTCCAAATAACCACTTGCAGATTTTACCAAAAGAGTGTTTCAAAACTGCTCTTTCTACAGGTAAGTTCAAGTCTGTGAGTTGAATGCACTCAACACAAAGAAGTTTCTGAGAATGCTTCTGTTCAGTTTTTATGTGAAGATATTTCCTTTTCCAGCATAGGCCTCAAACGGCTCCAAATATCCACTTGCAGATTCTACAAAAAGAGTGTTTCCAAACTTCTCTATCAATTGGTAGGTTCAACTCTGTGAGTTGAATGAACTCATCACAAAGAAGTTTCTGAGAATCCTTCTCTCTAGTTTTTATGTGAAGATATTTCCTTTTCCAACATAGGCCTCAAGGTGCTACGAATAAACACCTGCAGATTCTACAAACGTAATGTTTCCAAACTGTTCTATCAAAAGAAACGTTCAAGTCTGTGAGTTGAATGCACTCATCACACAGAAGTTTCTGAGAATGCTTCTGTCTAGTTTTTAGGTGAAGATACTTCCTTTTCCAGCATAGGCCTCAAAACGCTCCTAATATCCTCTTGCAGATTCTACAAAAAGAGTGTTTCAAAACTGTTCTATCAAAAGGAAGGTTCAACTCTGTGAGTTGAATGAATGCATCATGAAGAACTTTCTGAGAATGCTTCTTGTAGTTTTTAGGTGAAGATAATCCATATCCCAGCACAGGCCTCGAAGTGCTCCAAATAACCACGGGCAGATTTTACCAAAAGAGTGTTTCAAAACTGCTCTTTCTACAGGTAAGTTCAAGTCTGTGAGTTGAATGCACTCAACACAAAGAAGTTTCTGAGAATGCTTCTGTTCAGTTTTTATGTGGAGATATTTCCTTTTCCAGCATAGGCCTCAAACGGCTCCAAATATCCACTTGCAGATTCTACAAAAAGAGTGTTTCCAAACTTCTCTGTCAATTGGTAGGTTCAACTCTGTGAGTTGAATGAACTCATCACAAAGAAGTTTCTGAGAATCCTTCTCTCTAGTTTTTATGTGAAGATATTTCCTTTTCCAACATAGGCCTCAAGGTGTTCCGAATAAACACTTGCAGATTCTACAAACGTAATGTTTCCAAACTGTTCTATCAAAAGAAACGTTCAAGTCTCTGAGTTGAATGCACTCATCACACAGAAGTTTCTGAGAATGCTTCTGTCTAGTTCTTAGGTGAAGATATTTCCTTTTCCAGCATAGGCCTCAAAACGCTCCAAATATCCTCTTGCAGATTCTACAAAAAGAGTGTTTCAAAACTGTTCTATCAAAAGGAAGGTTCAACTCTGTGAGTTGAATGAACTCATCTCAAAGATGTTTCTGAGAATCCTTCTCTCTAGTTTTTATGTGAAGATATTTCCTTTTCCAACATACGCCTCAAGGTGCTCCGAATAAACACTTGCAGATTCTACAAACGTAATTTTTCCAAACTGTTCTATCAAAAGAAACGTTCAAGTCTGTGAGTTGAATGCACTCATCACACAGAAGTTTCTGAGAATGCTTCTGTCTTGTTTTTAGGTGAAGATATTTCCTTTTCCAGCATAGGCCTCAAAACGCTCCAAATATCCTCTTGCAGATTCTACAAAAAGAGTGTTTCAAAACTGTTCCATCAAAAGGAAGGTTCAACTCTGTGAGTTGAATGAATGCATCGTGAAGAACTTTCTGAGAATGCTTCTCTGTAGTTTGTAGGTGAAGATATTCCATATCCCAGCACAGGCCTCGAAGTGCTCCAAATAACCACTTGCAGATTTTACCAAAAGAGTGTTTCAAAACTGCTCTTTCTACAGGTAGGTTCAAGTCTGTGAGTTGAATGCACTCAACACAAAGAAGTTTCTGAGAATGCTTCTGTTCAGTTTTTATGTGAAGATATTTCCTTTTCCAGCATAGGCCTCAAACGGCTCCAAATATCCACTTGCAGATTCTACAAAAAGAGTGTTTCCAAACTTCTCTATCAATTGGTAGGTTCAACTCTGTGAGTTGAATGAACTCATCACAAAGAAGTTTCTGAGAATCCTTCTCTCTAGTTTTTATGTGAAGATATTTCCTTTTCCAACATAGGCCTCAAGGTGCTCCGAATAAACACCTGCAGATTCTACAAACGTAATGTTTCCAAACTGTTCTATCAAAAGAAACGTTCAAGTCTGTGAGTTGAATGCACTCATCACACAGAAGTTTCTGAGAATGCTTCTGTCTAGTTTTTAGGTGAAGATATTTCCTTTTCCAGCATAGGCCTCAAAACGATCCAAATATCCTCTTGCAGATTCTACAAAAAGAGTGTTTCCAAACTGTTCTATCAAAAGGAAGGTTCAACTCTGTGAGTTCAATGAATGCATCGTGAAGAGCTTTCTGAGAATGCTTCTCTGTAGTTTTTAGGTGAAGATATTCCATATCCCAGCACAGTCCTCGAAGTGCTCCAAATAACCACTTGCAGATTTTACCAAAAGAGTGTTTCAAAACTGCTCTTTCTACAGGTAAGTTCAAGTCTGTGAGTTGAATGCACTCAACACAAAGAAGTTTCTGAGAATGCTTCTGTTCAGTTCTTATCTGAAGATATTTCCTTTTCCAGCATAGGCCTCAAACGGCTCCAAATATCCACTTGCAGATTCTACAAAAAGAGTGTTTCCAAACTTCTCTATCAATTGGTAGGTTCAACTCGGTGAGTTGAATGCACTCATCACAAAGAAGTTTCTGAGAATCCTTCTCTCTAGTTTTTATGTGAAGATATTTCCTTTTCCAACATAGGCCTCAAGGTGCTCCGAATAAACACTTGCAGATTCTACAAACGTAATGTTTCCAAACTGTTCTATCAAAAGAAACGTTCAAGTCTGTGAGTTGAATGCACTCATCACACAGAAGTTTCTGAGAATGCTTCTGTCTAGTTTTTAGGTGAAGATATTTCCTTTTCCAGCATAGGCCTCAAAACGCTCCAAATATCCTCTTGCAGATTCTACAAAAAGAGTGTTTCAAAACTGTTCTATCAAAAGGAAGGTTCAACTCTGTGAGTTGAATGAATGCATCGTGAAGAACTTTCTGAGAATGCTTCTCTGTAGTTTGTAGGTGAAGATATTCCATATCCCAGCACAGGCCTCGAAGTGCTCCAAATAACCACTTGCAGATTTTACCAAAAGAGTGTTTCAAAACTGCTCTTTCTACAGGTAAGTTCAAGTCTGTGAGTTGAATGCACTCAACACAAAGAAGTTTCTGAGAATGCTTCTGTTCAGTTTTTATGTGAAGATATTTCCTTTTCCAGCATAGGCCTCAAACGGCTCCAAATATCCACTTGCAGATTCTACAAAAAGAGTGTTTCCAAACTTCTCTATCAATTGGTAAGTTCAACTCTGTGAGTTGAATGAACTCATCACAAAGAAGTTTCTGAGAATCCTTCTCTCTAGTTTTCATGTGAAGATATTTCCTTTTCCAACATAGGCCTCAAGGTGCTCCGAATAAACACTTGCAGATTCTACAAACGTAATGTTTTCAAACTGTTCTATCAAAAGAAACGTTCCAGTCTGTGAGTTGAATGCACTCATCACACAGAAATTTCTGAGAATTCTTCTGTCTAGTTTTTAGGTGAAGATATTTCCTTTTCCAGCATAGGCCTCAAATCGCTCCTAATATCCTCTTGCAGATTCTACAAAAAGAGTGTTTCAAAACTGTTCTATCAAAAGGAAGGTTCAACTCTGTGAGTTGAATGAATGCATCATGAAGAACTTTCTGAGAATGCTTCTCTGTAGCTTTTAGGTGAAGATATTCCATATCCCAGCACAGTCCTCGAAGTGCTCCAAATAACCACTTGCAGATTTTACCAAAAGAGTGTTTCAAAACTGCTCTTTCTACAGGTAAGTTCAAGTCTGTGAGTTGAATGCACTCAACACAAAGAAGTTTCTGAGAATGCTTCTGTTCAGTTCTTATCTGAAGATATTTCCTTTTCCAGCATAGGCCTCAAACGGCTCCAAATATCCACTTGCAGATTCTACAAAAAGAGTGTTTCCAAACTTCTCTATCAATTGGTAGGTTCAACTCGGTGAGTTGAATGCACTCATCACAAAGAAGTTTCTGAGAATCCTTCTCTCTAGTTTTTATGTGAAGATATTTCCTTTTCCAACATAGGCCTCAAGGTGCTCTGAATAAACACTTGCAGATTCTACAAACGTAATGTTTCCAAACTGTTCTATCAAAAGAAACGGTCAAGTCTGTGAGTTGAATGCACTCATCACACAGAAGTTTCAGAGAATGCTTCTGTCTAGTTTTTAGGTGAAGATATTTCCTTTTCCAGCATAGGCCTCAAAACGCTCCAAATATCCTCTTGCAGATTCTACAAAAAGAGTGTTTCCAAACTGTTCTATCAAAAGGAAGGTTCAACTCTGTGAGTTGAATGAATGCATCGTGAAGAACTTTCTGAGAATGCTTCTCTGTAGTTTTTAGGTGAAGATATTCCATATCCCAGCACAGGCCTCGAAGTGCTCCAAATAACCACTTGCAGATTTTACCAAAAGAGTGTTTCAAAACTGCTCTTTCTACAGGTAAGTTCAAGTCTGTGAGTTGAATGCACTCAACACAAAGAAGTTTCTGAGAATGCTTCTGTTCAGTTTTTATGTGAAGATATTTCCTTTTCCAGCATAGGCCTCAAACGGCTCCAAATATCCACTTGCAGATTCTACAAAAAGAGTGTTTCCAAACTTCTCTATCAATTGGTAGGTTCAACTCTGTGAGTTGAATGAACTCATCACAAAGAAGTTTCTGAGAATCCTTCTCTCTAGTTTTTATGTGAAGATATTTCCTTTTCCAACATAGGCCTCAAGGTGCTCCGAATAAACACTTGCAGATTCTACAAACGTAATGTTTCCAAACTGTTCTATCAAAAGAAACGTTCAAGTCTGTGAGTTGAATGCACTCATCACACAGAAGTTTCTGAGAATGCTTCTGTCTAGTTTTTAGGTGAAGATATTTCCTTTTCCAGCATAGGCCTCAAAACGCTCCAAATATCCTCTTGCAGATTCTACAAAAAGAGTGTTTCCAAACTGTTCTATCAAAAGGAAGGTTCAATTCTGTGAGTTGAGTGAATGCATCGTGAAGAACTTTCTGAGAATGCTTCTCTGTAGTTTTTAGGTGAAGATATTCCATATCCCTGCACAGGCCTCGAAGTGCTCCAAATAACCACTTGCAGATTTTACCAAAAGACTGTTTCAAAACTGCTCTTTCTACAGGTAAGTTCAAGTCTGTGAGTTGAATGCACTCAACACAAAGAAGTTTCTGAGAATGCTTCTGTTCAGTTTTTATGTGAAGATATTTCCTTTTCCAGCATAGGCCTCAAACGGCTCCAAATATCCACTTGCAGATTCTACAAAAAGAGTGTTTCCAAACTTCTCTATCAATTGGTAGGTTCAACTCTGTGAGTTGAATGTACTCATCACAAAGAAGTTTCTGAGAATCCTTCTCTCTAGTTTTTATGTGAAGATATTTCCTTTTCCAACATAGGCCTCAAGGTGCTCCGAATAAACACCTGCAGATTCTACAAACGTAATGTTTCCAAACTGTTCTATCAAAAGAAACGTTCAAGTCTGTGAGTTGAATGCACTCATCACACAGAAGTTTCTGAGAATGCTTCTGTCTAGTTTTTAGGTGAAGATATTTCCTTTTCCAGCATAGGCCTCAAAACGATCCAAATATCCTCCTGCAGATTCTACAAAAAGAGTGTTTCCAAACTGTTCTATCAAAAGGAAGGTTCAACTCTGTGAGTTGAATGAATGCATCGTGAAGAACTTTCTGAGAATGCTTCTCTGTAGTTTTTAGGTGAAGATATTCCATATCCCAGCACATGCCTCGAAGTGCTCCCAATAACCACTTGCAGATTTTACCAAAAGAGTGTTTCAAAACTGCTCTTTCTACAGGTAAGTTCAAGTCTGTGAGTTGAATGCACTCAACACAAAGAAGTTTCTGAGAATGCTTCTGTTCAGTTTTTATGTGAAGATATTTCCTTTTCCAGCATAGGCCTCAAACGGCTCCAAATATCCACTTGCAGATTCTACAAAAAGAGTGTTTCCAAACTTCTCTATCAATTGGTAGGTTCAACTCTGTGAGTTGAATGAACTCATCACAAAGAAGTTTCTGAGAATCCTTCTCTCTAGTTTTTATGTGAAGATATTTCCTTTTCCAACATAGGCCTCAAGGTGCTCCGGATAAACACCTGCAGATTCTACAAACGTAATGTTTCCAAACTGTTCTATCAAAAGAAACGTTCAAGTCTGTGAGTTGAATGCACTCATCACACAGAAGTTTCTGAGAATGCTTCTGTCTAGTTTTTAGGTGAAGATACTTCCTTTTCCAGCATAGGCCTCAAAACGCTCCTAATATCCTCTTGCAGATTCTACAAAAAGAGTGTTTCAAAACTGTTCTATCAAAAGGAAGGTTCAACTCTGTGAGTTGAATGAATGCATCATGAAGAACTTTCTGAGAATGCTTCTTGTAGTTTTTAGGTGAAGATAATCCATATCCCAGCACAGGCCTCGAAGTGCTCCAAATAACCACGGGCAGATTTTACCAAAAGAGTGTTTCAAAACTGCTCTTTCTACAGGTAAGTTCAAGTCTGTGAGTTGAATGCACTCAACACAAAGAAGTTTCTGAGAATGCTTCTGTTCAGTTTTTATGTGGAGATATTTCCTTTTCCAGCATAGGCCTCAAACGGCTCCAAATATCCACTTGCAGATTCTACAAAAAGAGTGTTTCCAAACTTCTCTGTCAATTGGTAGGTTCAACTCTGTGAGTTGAATGAACTCATCACAAAGAAGTTTCTGAGAATCCTTCTCTCTAGTTTTTATGTGAAGATATTTCCTTTTCCAACATAGGCCTCAAGGTGTTCCGAATAAACACTTGCAGATTCTACAAACGTAATGTTTCCAAACTGTTCTATCAAAAGAAACGTTCAAGTCTCTGAGTTGAATGCACTCATCACACAGAAGTTTCTGAGAATGCTTCTGTCTAGTTCTTAGGTGAAGATATTTCCTTTTCCAGCATAGGCCTCAAAACGCTCCAAATATCCTCTTGCAGATTCTACAAAAAGAGTGTTTCAAAACTGTTCTATCAAAAGGAAGGTTCAACTCTGTGAGTTGAATGAACTCATCTCAAAGATGTTTCTGAGAATCCTTCTCTCTAGTTTTTATGTGAAGATATTTCCTTTTCCAACATACGCCTCAAGGTGCTCCGAATAAACACTTGCAGATTCTACAAACGTAATTTTTCCAAACTGTTCTATCAAAAGAAACGTTCAAGTCTGTGAGTTGAATGCACTCATCACACAGAAGTTTCTGAGAATGCTTCTGTCTTGTTTTTAGGTGAAGATATTTCCTTTTCCAGCATAGGCCTCAAAACGCTCCAAATATCCTCTTGCAGATTCTACAAAAAGAGTGTTTCAAAACTGTTCCATCAAAAGGAAGGTTCAACTCTGTGAGTTGAATGAATGCATCGTGAAGAACTTTCTGAGAATGCTTCTCTGTAGTTTGTAGGTGAAGATATTCCATATCCCAGCACAGGCCTCGAAGTGCTCCAAATAACCACTTGCAGATTTTACCAAAAGAGTGTTTCAAAACTGCTCTTTCTACAGGTAGGTTCAAGTCTGTGAGTTGAATGCACTCAACACAAAGAAGTTTCTGAGAATGCTTCTGTTCAGTTTTTATGTGAAGATATTTCCTTTTCCAGCATAGGCCTCAAACGGCTCCAAATATCCACTTGCAGATTCTACAAAAAGAGTGTTTCCAAACTTCTCTATCAATTGGTAGGTTCAACTCTGTGAGTTGAATGAACTCATCACAAAGAAGTTTCTGAGAATCCTTCTCTCTAGTTTTTATGTGAAGATATTTCCTTTTCCAACATAGGCCTCAAGGTGCTCCGAATAAACACCTGCAGATTCTACAAACGTAATGTTTCCAAACTGTTCTATCAAAAGAAACGTTCAAGTCTGTGAGTTGAATGCACTCATCACACAGAAGTTTCTGAGAATGCTTCTGTCTAGTTTTTAGGTGAAGATATTTCCTTTTCCAGCATAGGCCTCAAAACGCTCCAAATATCCTCTTGCAGATTCTACAAAAAGAGTGTTTCCAAACTGTTCTATCAAAAGGAAGGTTCAACTCTGTGAGTTCAATGAATGCATCGTGAAGAGCTTTCTGAGAATGCTTCTCTGTAGTTTTTAGGTGAAGATATTCCATATCCCAGCACAGTCCTCGAAGTGCTCCAAATAACCACTTGCAGATTTTACCAAAAGAGTGTTTCAAAACTGCTCTTTCTACAGGTAAGTTCAAGTCTGTGAGTTGAATGCACTCAACACAAAGAAGTTTCTGAGAATGCTTCTGTTCAGTTCTTATCTGAAGATATTTCCTTTTCCAGCATAGGCCTCAAACGGCTCCAAATATCCACTTGCAGATTCTACAAAAAGAGTGTTTCCAAACTTCTCTATCAATTGGTAGGTTCAACTCGGTGAGTTGAATGCACTCATCACAAAGAAGTTTCTGAGAATCCTTCTCTCTAGTTTTTATGTGAAGATATTTCCTTTTCCAACATAGGCCTCAAGGTGCTCCGAATAAACACTTGCAGATTCTACAAACGTAATGTTTCCAAACTGTTCTATCAAAAGAAACGTTCAAGTCTGTGAGTTGAATGCACTCATCACACAGAAGTTTCTGAGAATGCTTCTGTCTAGTTTTTAGGTGAAGATATTTCCTTTTCCAGCATAGGCCTCAAAACGCTCCAAATATCCTCTTGCAGATTCTACAAAAAGAGTGTTTCAAAACTGTTCTATCAAAAGGAAGGTTCAACTCTGTGAGTTGAATGAATGCATCGTGAAGAACTTTCTGAGAATGCTTCTCTGTAGTTTGTAGGTGAAGATATTCCATATCCCAGCACAGGCCTCGAAGTGCTCCAAATAACCACTTGCAGATTTTACCAAAAGAGTGTTTCAAAACTGCTCTTTCTACAGGTAAGTTCAAGTCTGTGAGTTGAATGCACTCAACACAAAGAAGTTTCTGAGAATGCTTCTGTTCAGTTTTTATGTGAAGATATTTCCTTTTCCAGCATAGGCCTCAAACGGCTCCAAATATCCACTTGCAGATTCTACAAAAAGAGTGTTTCCAAACTTCTCTATCAATTGGTAAGTTCAACTCTGTGAGTTGAATGAACTCATCACAAAGAAGTTTCTGAGAATCCTTCTCTCTAGTTTTCATGTGAAGATATTTCCTTTTCCAACATAGGCCTCAAGGTGCTCCGAATAAACACTTGCAGATTCTACAAACGTAATGTTTTCAAACTGTTCTATCAAAAGAAACGTTCCAGTCTGTGAGTTGAATGCACTCATCACACAGAAATTTCTGAGAATTCTTCTGTCTAGTTTTTAGGTGAAGATATTTCCTTTTCCAGCATAGGCCTCAAATCGCTCCTAATATCCTCTTGCAGATTCTACAAAAAGAGTGTTTCAAAACTGTTCTATCAAAAGGAAGGTTCAACTCTGTGAGTTGAATGAACGCATCATGAAGAACTTTCTGAGAATGCTTCTCTGTAGTTTTTAGGTGAAGATATTCCATATCCCAGCACAGGCCTCGAAGTGCTCCAAATAACCACTTGCAGATTTTACCAAAAGAGTGTTTCAAAACTGCTCTTTCTACAGGTAAGTTCAAGTCTGTGAGTTGAATGCACTCAACACAAAGAAGTTTCTGAGAATGCTTCTGTTCAGTTTTTATGTGAAGATATTTCCTTTTCCAGCATAGGCCTCAAACGGCTCCAAATATCCACTTGCAGATTCTACAAAAAGAGTGTTTCCAAACTTCTCTATCAATTGGTAGGTTCAACTCTGTGAGTTGAATGAACTCATCACAAAGAAGTTTCTGAGAATCCTTCTCTCTAGTTTTTATGTGAAGATATTTCCTTTTCCAACATAGGCCTCAAGGTGCTCCGAATAAACACTTGCAGATTCTACAAACGTAATGTTTCCAAACTGTTCTATCAAAAGAAACGTTCAAGTCTGTGAGTTGAATGCACTCATCACACAGAAGTTTCTGAGAATGCTTCTGTCTAGTTTTTAGGTGAAGATATTTCCTTTTCCAGCATAGGCCTCAAAACGCTCCAAATATCCTCTTGCAGATTCTACAAAAAGAGTGTTTCCAAACTGTTCTATCAAAAGGAAGGTTCAATTCTGTGAGTTGAGTGAATGCATCGTGAAGAACTTTCTGAGAATGCTTCTCTGTAGTTTTTAGGTGAAGATATTCCATATCCCTGCACAGGCCTCGAAGTGCTCCAAATAACCACTTGCAGATTTTACCAAAAGACTGTTTCAAAACTGCTCTTTCTACAGGTAAGTTCAAGTCTGTGAGTTGAATGCACTCAACACAAAGAAGTTTCTGAGAATGCTTCTGTTCAGTTTTTATGTGAAGATATTTCCTTTTCCAGCATAGGCCTCAAACGGCTCCAAATATCCACTTGCAGATTCTACAAAAAGAGTGTTTCCAAACTTCTCTATCAATTGGTAGGTTCAACTCTGTGAGTTGAATGTACTCATCACAAAGAAGTTTCTGAGAATCCTTCTCTCTAGTTTTTATGTGAAGATATTTCCTTTTCCAACATAGGCCTCAAGGTGCTCCGAATAAACACCTGCAGATTCTACAAACGTAATGTTTCCAAACTGTTCTATCAAAAGAAACGTTCAAGTCTGTGAGTTGAATGCACTCATCACACAGAAGTTTCTGAGAATGCTTCTGTCTAGTTTTTAGGTGAAGATATTTCCTTTTCCAGCATAGGCCTCAAAACGATCCAAATATCCTCCTGCAGATTCTACAAAAAGAGTGTTTCCAAACTGTTCTATCAAAAGGAAGGTTCAACTCTGTGAGTTGAATGAATGCATCGTGAAGAACTTTCTGAGAATGCTTCTCTGTAGTTTTTAGGTGAAGATATTCCATATCCCAGCACATGCCTCGAAGTGCTCCCAATAACCACTTGCAGATTTTACCAAAAGAGTGTTTCAAAACTGCTCTTTCTACAGGTAAGTTCAAGTCTGTGAGTTGAATGCACTCAACACAAAGAAGTTTCTGAGAATGCTTCTGTTCAGTTTTTATGTGAAGATATTTCCTTTTCCAGCATAGGCCTCAAACGGCTCCAAATATCCACTTGCAGATTCTACAAAAAGAGTGTTTCCAAACTTCTCTATCAATTGGTAGGTTCAACTCTGTGAGTTGAATGAACTCATCACAAAGAAGTTTCTGAGAATCCTTCTCTCTAGTTTTTATGTGAAGATATTTCCTTTTCCAACATAGGCCTCAAGGTGCTCCGGATAAACACCTGCAGATTCTACAAACGTAATGTTTCCAAACTGTTCTATCAAAAGAAACGTTCAAGTCTGTGAGTTGAATGCACTCATCACACAGAAGTTTCTGAGAATGCTTCTGTCTAGTTTTTAGGTGAAGATACTTCCTTTTCCAGCATAGGCCTCAAAACGCTCCTAATATCCTCTTGCAGATTCTACAAAAAGAGTGTTTCAAAACTGTTCTATCAAAAGGAAGGTTCAACTCTGTGAGTTGAATGAATGCATCATGAAGAACTTTCTGAGAATGCTTCTTGTAGTTTTTAGGTGAAGATAATCCATATCCCAGCACAGGCCTCGAAGTGCTCCAAATAACCACGGGCAGATTTTACCAAAAGAGTGTTTCAAAACTGCTCTTTCTACAGGTAAGTTCAAGTCTGTGAGTTGAATGCACTCAACACAAAGAAGTTTCTGAGAATGCTTCTGTTCAGTTTTTATGTGGAGATATTTCCTTTTCCAGCATAGGCCTCAAACGGCTCCAAATATCCACTTGCAGATTCTACAAAAAGAGTGTTTCCAAACTTCTCTGTCAATTGGTAGGTTCAACTCTGTGAGTTGAATGAACTCATCACAAAGAAGTTTCTGAGAATCCTTCTCTCTAGTTTTTATGTGAAGATATTTCCTTTTCCAACATAGGCCTCAAGGTGTTCCGAATAAACACTTGCAGATTCTACAAACGTAATGTTTCCAAACTGTTCTATCAAAAGAAACGTTCAAGTCTCTGAGTTGAATGCACTCATCACACAGAAGTTTCTGAGAATGCTTCTGTCTAGTTCTTAGGTGAAGATATTTCCTTTTCCAGCATAGGCCTCAAAACGCTCCAAATATCCTCTTGCAGATTCTACAAAAAGAGTGTTTCAAAACTGTTCTATCAAAAGGAAGGTTCAACTCTGTGAGTTGAATGAACTCATCTCAAAGATGTTTCTGAGAATCCTTCTCTCTAGTTTTTATGTGAAGATATTTCCTTTTCCAACATACGCCTCAAGGTGCTCCGAATAAACACTTGCAGATTCTACAAACGTAATTTTTCCAAACTGTTCTATCAAAAGAAACGTTCAAGTCTGTGAGTTGAATGCACTCATCACACAGAAGTTTCTGAGAATGCTTCTGTCTTGTTTTTAGGTGAAGATATTTCCTTTTCCAGCATAGGCCTCAAAACGCTCCAAATATCCTCTTGCAGATTCTACAAAAAGAGTGTTTCAAAACTGTTCCATCAAAAGGAAGGTTCAACTCTGTGAGTTGAATGAATGCATCGTGAAGAACTTTCTGAGAATGCTTCTCTGTAGTTTGTAGGTGAAGATATTCCATATCCCAGCACAGGCCTCGAAGTGCTCCAAATAACCACTTGCAGATTTTACCAAAAGAGTGTTTCAAAACTGCTCTTTCTACAGGTAGGTTCAAGTCTGTGAGTTGAATGCACTCAACACAAAGAAGTTTCTGAGAATGCTTCTGTTCAGTTTTTATGTGAAGATATTTCCTTTTCCAGCATAGGCCTCAAACGGCTCCAAATATCCACTTGCAGATTCTACAAAAAGAGTGTTTCCAAACTTCTCTATCAATTGGTAGGTTCAACTCTGTGAGTTGAATGAACTCATCACAAAGAAGTTTCTGAGAATCCTTCTCTCTAGTTTTTATGTGAAGATATTTCCTTTTCCAACATAGGCCTCAAGGTGCTCCGAATAAACACCTGCAGATTCTACAAACGTAATGTTTCCAAACTGTTCTATCAAAAGAAACGTTCAAGTCTGTGAGTTGAATGCACTCATCACACAGAAGTTTCTGAGAATGCTTCTGTCTAGTTTTTAGGTGAAGATATTTCCTTTTCCAGCATAGGCCTCAAAACGCTCCAAATATCCTCTTGCAGATTCTACAAAAAGAGTGTTTCCAAACTGTTCTATCAAAAGGAAGGTTCAACTCTGTGAGTTCAATGAATGCATCGTGAAGAGCTTTCTGAGAATGCTTCTCTGTAGTTTTTAGGTGAAGATATTCCATATCCCAGCACAGTCCTCGAAGTGCTCCAAATAACCACTTGCAGATTTTACCAAAAGAGTGTTTCAAAACTGCTCTTTCTACAGGTAAGTTCAAGTCTGTGAGTTGAATGCACTCAACACAAAGAAGTTTCTGAGAATGCTTCTGTTCAGTTCTTATCTGAAGATATTTCCTTTTCCAGCATAGGCCTCAAACGGCTCCAAATATCCACTTGCAGATTCTACAAAAAGAGTGTTTCCAAACTTCTCTATCAATTGGTAGGTTCAACTCGGTGAGTTGAATGCACTCATCACAAAGAAGTTTCTGAGAATCCTTCTCTCTAGTTTTTATGTGAAGATATTTCCTTTTCCAACATAGGCCTCAAGGTGCTCCGAATAAACACTTGCAGATTCTACAAACGTAATGTTTCCAAACTGTTCTATCAAAAGAAACGTTCAAGTCTGTGAGTTGAATGCACTCATCACACAGAAGTTTCTGAGAATGCTTCTGTCTAGTTTTTAGGTGAAGATATTTCCTTTTCCAGCATAGGCCTCAAAACGCTCCAAATATCCTCTTGCAGATTCTACAAAAAGAGTGTTTCAAAACTGTTCTATCAAAAGGAAGGTTCAACTCTGTGAGTTGAATGAATGCATCGTGAAGAACTTTCTGAGAATGCTTCTCTGTAGTTTGTAGGTGAAGATATTCCATATCCCAGCACAGGCCTCGAAGTGCTCCAAATAACCACTTGCAGATTTTACCAAAAGAGTGTTTCAAAACTGCTCTTTCTACAGGTAAGTTCAAGTCTGTGAGTTGAATGCACTCAACACAAAGAAGTTTCTGAGAATGCTTCTGTTCAGTTTTTATGTGAAGATATTTCCTTTTCCAGCATAGGCCTCAAACGGCTCCAAATATCCACTTGCAGATTCTACAAAAAGAGTGTTTCCAAACTTCTCTATCAATTGGTAAGTTCAACTCTGTGAGTTGAATGAACTCATCACAAAGAAGTTTCTGAGAATCCTTCTCTCTAGTTTTCATGTGAAGATATTTCCTTTTCCAACATAGGCCTCAAGGTGCTCCGAATAAACACTTGCAGATTCTACAAACGTAATGTTTTCAAACTGTTCTATCAAAAGAAACGTTCCAGTCTGTGAGTTGAATGCACTCATCACACAGAAATTTCTGAGAATTCTTCTGTCTAGTTTTTAGGTGAAGATATTTCCTTTTCCAGCATAGGCCTCAAATCGCTCCTAATATCCTCTTGCAGATTCTACAAAAAGAGTGTTTCAAAACTGTTCTATCAAAAGGAAGGTTCAACTCTGTGAGTTGAATGAACGCATCATGAAGAACTTTCTGAGAATGCTTCTCTGTAGTTTTTAGGTGAAGATATTCCATATCCCAGCACAGTCCTCGAAGTGCTCCAAATAACCACTTGCAGATTTTACCAAAAGAGTGTTTCAAAACTGCTCTTTCTACAGGTAAGTTCAAGTCTGTGAGTTGAATGCACTCAACACAAAGAAGTTTCTGAGAATGCTTCTGTTCAGTTCTTATCTGAAGATATTTCCTTTTCCAGCATAGGCCTCAAACGGCTCCAAATATCCACTTGCAGATTCTACAAAAAGAGTGTTTCCAAACTTCTCTATCAATTGGTAGGTTCAACTCGGTGAGTTGAATGCACTCATCACAAAGAAGTTTCTGAGAATCCTTCTCTCTAGTTTTTATGTGAAGATATTTCCTTTTCCAACATAGGCCTCAAGGTGCTCTGAATAAACACTTGCAGATTCTACAAACGTAATGTTTCCAAACTGTTCTATCAAAAGAAACGGTCAAGTCTGTGAGTTGAATGCACTCATCACACAGAAGTTTCAGAGAATGCTTCTGTCTAGTTTTTAGGTGAAGATATTTCCTTTTCCAGCATAGGCCTCAAAACGCTCCAAATATCCTCTTGCAGATTCTACAAAAAGAGTGTTTCCAAACTGTTCTATCAAAAGGAAGGTTCAACTCTGTGAGTTGAATGAATGCATCGTGAAGAACTTTCTGAGAATGCTTCTCTGTAGTTTTTAGGTGAAGATATTCCATATCCCAGCACATGCCTCGAAGTGCTCCCAATAACCACTTGCAGATTTTACCAAAAGAGTGTTTCAAAACTGCTCTTTCTACAGGTAAGTTCAAGTCTGTGAGTTGAATGCACTCAACACAAAGAAGTTTCTGAGAATGCTTCTGTTCAGTTTTTATGTGAAGATATTTCCTTTTCCAGCATAGGCCTCAAACGGCTCCAAATATCCACTTGCAGATTCTACAAAAAGAGTGTTTCCAAACTTCTCTATCAATTGGTAGGTTCAACTCTGTGAGTTGAATGAACTCATCACAAAGAAGTTTCTGAGAATCCTTCTCTCTAGTTTTTATGTGAAGATATTTCCTTTTCCAACATAGGCCTCAAGGTGCTCCGGATAAACACCTGCAGATTCTACAAACGTAATGTTTCCAAACTGTTCTATCAAAAGAAACGTTCAAGTCTGTGAGTTGAATGCACTCATCACACAGAAGTTTCTGAGAATGCTTCTGTCTAGTTTTTAGGTGAAGATACTTCCTTTTCCAGCATAGGCCTCAAAACGCTCCTAATATCCTCTTGCAGATTCTACAAAAAGAGTGTTTCAAAACTGTTCTATCAAAAGGAAGGTTCAACTCTGTGAGTTGAATGAATGCATCATGAAGAACTTTCTGAGAATGCTTCTTGTAGTTTTTAGGTGAAGATAATCCATATCCCAGCACAGGCCTCGAAGTGCTCCAAATAACCACGGGCAGATTTTACCAAAAGAGTGTTTCAAAACTGCTCTTTCTACAGGTAAGTTCAAGTCTGTGAGTTGAATGCACTCAACACAAAGAAGTTTCTGAGAATGCTTCTGTTCAGTTTTTATGTGGAGATATTTCCTTTTCCAGCATAGGCCTCAAACGGCTCCAAATATCCACTTGCAGATTCTACAAAAAGAGTGTTTCCAAACTTCTCTGTCAATTGGTAGGTTCAACTCTGTGAGTTGAATGAACTCATCACAAAGAAGTTTCTGAGAATCCTTCTCTCTAGTTTTTATGTGAAGATATTTCCTTTTCCAACATAGGCCTCAAGGTGTTCCGAATAAACACTTGCAGATTCTACAAACGTAATGTTTCCAAACTGTTCTATCAAAAGAAACGTTCAAGTCTCTGAGTTGAATGCACTCATCACACAGAAGTTTCTGAGAATGCTTCTGTCTAGTTCTTAGGTGAAGATATTTCCTTTTCCAGCATAGGCCTCAAAACGCTCCAAATATCCTCTTGCAGATTCTACAAAAAGAGTGTTTCAAAACTGTTCTATCAAAAGGAAGGTTCAACTCTGTGAGTTGAATGAACTCATCTCAAAGATGTTTCTGAGAATCCTTCTCTCTAGTTTTTATGTGAAGATATTTCCTTTTCCAACATACGCCTCAAGGTGCTCCGAATAAACACTTGCAGATTCTACAAACGTAATTTTTCCAAACTGTTCTATCAAAAGAAACGTTCAAGTCTGTGAGTTGAATGCACTCATCACACAGAAGTTTCTGAGAATGCTTCTGTCTTGTTTTTAGGTGAAGATATTTCCTTTTCCAGCATAGGCCTCAAAACGCTCCAAATATCCTCTTGCAGATTCTACAAAAAGAGTGTTTCAAAACTGTTCCATCAAAAGGAAGGTTCAACTCTGTGAGTTGAATGAATGCATCGTGAAGAACTTTCTGAGAATGCTTCTCTGTAGTTTGTAGGTGAAGATATTCCATATCCCAGCACAGGCCTCGAAGTGCTCCAAATAACCACTTGCAGATTTTACCAAAAGAGTGTTTCAAAACTGCTCTTTCTACAGGTAGGTTCAAGTCTGTGAGTTGAATGCACTCAACACAAAGAAGTTTCTGAGAATGCTTCTGTTCAGTTTTTATGTGAAGATATTTCCTTTTCCAGCATAGGCCTCAAACGGCTCCAAATATCCACTTGCAGATTCTACAAAAAGAGTGTTTCCAAACTTCTCTATCAATTGGTAGGTTCAACTCTGTGAGTTGAATGAACTCATCACAAAGAAGTTTCTGAGAATCCTTCTCTCTAGTTTTTATGTGAAGATATTTCCTTTTCCAACATAGGCCTCAAGGTGCTCCGAATAAACACCTGCAGATTCTACAAACGTAATGTTTCCAAACTGTTCTATCAAAAGAAACGTTCAAGTCTGTGAGTTGAATGCACTCATCACACAGAAGTTTCTGAGAATGCTTCTGTCTAGTTTTTAGGTGAAGATATTTCCTTTTCCAGCATAGGCCTCAAAACGCTCCAAATATCCTCTTGCAGATTCTACAAAAAGAGTGTTTCCAAACTGTTCTATCAAAAGGAAGGTTCAACTCTGTGAGTTCAATGAATGCATCGTGAAGAGCTTTCTGAGAATGCTTCTCTGTAGTTTTTAGGTGAAGATATTCCATATCCCAGCACAGTCCTCGAAGTGCTCCAAATAACCACTTGCAGATTTTACCAAAAGAGTGTTTCAAAACTGCTCTTTCTACAGGTAAGTTCAAGTCTGTGAGTTGAATGCACTCAACACAAAGAAGTTTCTGAGAATGCTTCTGTTCAGTTCTTATCTGAAGATATTTCCTTTTCCAGCATAGGCCTCAAACGGCTCCAAATATCCACTTGCAGATTCTACAAAAAGAGTGTTTCCAAACTTCTCTATCAATTGGTAGGTTCAACTCGGTGAGTTGAATGCACTCATCACAAAGAAGTTTCTGAGAATCCTTCTCTCTAGTTTTTATGTGAAGATATTTCCTTTTCCAACATAGGCCTCAAGGTGCTCCGAATAAACACTTGCAGATTCTACAAACGTAATGTTTCCAAACTGTTCTATCAAAAGAAACGTTCAAGTCTGTGAGTTGAATGCACTCATCACACAGAAGTTTCTGAGAATGCTTCTGTCTAGTTTTTAGGTGAAGATATTTCCTTTTCCAGCATAGGCCTCAAAACGCTCCAAATATCCTCTTGCAGATTCTACAAAAAGAGTGTTTCAAAACTGTTCTATCAAAAGGAAGGTTCAACTCTGTGAGTTGAATGAATGCATCGTGAAGAACTTTCTGAGAATGCTTCTCTGTAGTTTGTAGGTGAAGATATTCCATATCCCAGCACAGGCCTCGAAGTGCTCCAAATAACCACTTGCAGATTTTACCAAAAGAGTGTTTCAAAACTGCTCTTTCTACAGGTAAGTTCAAGTCTGTGAGTTGAATGCACTCAACACAAAGAAGTTTCTGAGAATGCTTCTGTTCAGTTTTTATGTGAAGATATTTCCTTTTCCAGCATAGGCCTCAAACGGCTCCAAATATCCACTTGCAGATTCTACAAAAAGAGTGTTTCCAAACTTCTCTATCAATTGGTAAGTTCAACTCTGTGAGTTGAATGAACTCATCACAAAGAAGTTTCTGAGAATCCTTCTCTCTAGTTTTCATGTGAAGATATTTCCTTTTCCAACATAGGCCTCAAGGTGCTCCGAATAAACACTTGCAGATTCTACAAACGTAATGTTTTCAAACTGTTCTATCAAAAGAAACGTTCCAGTCTGTGAGTTGAATGCACTCATCACACAGAAATTTCTGAGAATTCTTCTGTCTAGTTTTTAGGTGAAGATATTTCCTTTTCCAGCATAGGCCTCAAATCGCTCCTAATATCCTCTTGCAGATTCTACAAAAAGAGTGTTTCAAAACTGTTCTATCAAAAGGAAGGTTCAACTCTGTGAGTTGAATGAACGCATCATGAAGAACTTTCTGAGAATGCTTCTCTGTAGTTTTTAGGTGAAGATATTCCATATCCCAGCACAGTCCTCGAAGTGCTCCAAATAACCACTTGCAGATTTTACCAAAAGAGTGTTTCAAAACTGCTCTTTCTACAGGTAAGTTCAAGTCTGTGAGTTGAATGCACTCAACACAAAGAAGTTTCTGAGAATGCTTCTGTTCAGTTCTTATCTGAAGATATTTCCTTTTCCAGCATAGGCCTCAAACGGCTCCAAATATCCACTTGCAGATTCTACAAAAAGAGTGTTTCCAAACTTCTCTATCAATTGGTAGGTTCAACTCGGTGAGTTGAATGCACTCATCACAAAGAAGTTTCTGAGAATCCTTCTCTCTAGTTTTTATGTGAAGATATTTCCTTTTCCAACATAGGCCTCAAGGTGCTCTGAATAAACACTTGCAGATTCTACAAACGTAATGTTTCCAAACTGTTCTATCAAAAGAAACGGTCAAGTCTGTGAGTTGAATGCACTCATCACACAGAAGTTTCAGAGAATGCTTCTGTCTAGTTTTTAGGTGAAGATATTTCCTTTTCCAGCATAGGCCTCAAAACGCTCCAAATATCCTCTTGCAGATTCTACAAAAAGAGTGTTTCCAAACTGTTCTATCAAAAGGAAGGTTCAACTCTGTGAGTTGAATGAATGCATCGTGAAGAACTTTCTGAGAATGCTTCTCTGTAGTTTTTAGGTGAAGATATTCCATATCCCAGCACAGGCCTCGAAGTGCTCCAAATAACCACTTGCAGATTTTACCAAAAGAGTGTTTCAAAACTGCTCTTTCTACAGGTAAGTTCAAGTCTGTGAGTTGAATGCACTCAACACAAAGAAGTTTCTGAGAATGCTTCTGTTCAGTTTTTATGTGAAGATATTTCCTTTTCCAGCATAGGCCTCAAACGGCTCCAAATATCCACTTGCAGATTCTACAAAAAGAGTGTTTCCAAACTTCTCTATCAATTGGTAGGTTCAACTCTGTGAGTTGAATGAACTCATCACAAAGAAGTTTCTGAGAATCCTTCTCTCTAGTTTTTATGTGAAGATATTTCCTTTTCCAACATAGGCCTCAAGGTACTCCGAATAAACACTTGCAGATTCTACAAACGTAATGTTTCCAAACTGTTCTATCAAAAGAAACGTTCAAGTCTGTGAGTTGAATGCACTCATCACACAGAAGTTTCTGAGAATGCTTCTGTCTAGTTTTTAGGTGAAGATATTTCCTTTTCCAGCATAGGCCTCAAAACGCTCCAAATATCCTCTTGCAGATTCTACAAAAAGAGTGTTTCCAAACTGTTCTATCAAAAGGAAGGTTCAATTCTGTGAGTTGAGTGAATGCATCGTGAAGAACTTTCTGAGAATGCTTCTCTGTAGTTTTTAGGTGAAGATATTCCATATCCCTGCACAGGCCTCGAAGTGCTCCAAATAACCACTTGCAGATTTTACCAAAAGACTGTTTCAAAACTGCTCTTTCTACAGGTAAGTTCAAGTCTGTGAGTTGAATGCACTCAACACAAAGAAGTTTCTGAGAATGCTTCTGTTCAGTTTTTATGTGAAGATATTTCCTTTTCCAGCATAGGCCTCAAACGGCTCCAAATATCCACTTGCAGATTCTACAAAAAGAGTGTTTCCAAACTTCTCTATCAATTGGTAGGTTCAACTCTGTGAGTTGAATGTACTCATCACAAAGAAGTTTCTGAGAATCCTTCTCTCTAGTTTTTATGTGAAGATATTTCCTTTTCCAACATAGGCCTCAAGGTGCTCCGAATAAACACCTGCAGATTCTACAAACGTAATGTTTCCAAACTGTTCTATCAAAAGAAACGTTCAAGTCTGTGAGTTGAATGCACTCATCACACAGAAGTTTCTGAGAATGCTTCTGTCTAGTTTTTAGGTGAAGATATTTCCTTTTCCAGCATAGGCCTCAAAACGATCCAAATATCCTCTTGCAGATTCTACAAAAAGAGTGTTTCCAAACTGTTCTATCAAAAGGAAGGTTCAACTCTGTGAGTTGAATGAATGCATCGTGAAGAACTTTCTGAGAATGCTTCTCTGTAGTTTTTAGGTGAAGATATTCCATATCCCAGCACATGCCTCGAAGTGCTCCAAATAACCACTTGCAGATTTTACCAAAAGAGTGTTTCAAAACTGCTCTTTCTACAGGTAAGTTCAAGTCTGTGAGTTGAATGCACTCAACACAAAGAAGTTTCTGAGAATGCTTCTGTTCAGTTTTTATGTGAAGATATTTCCTTTTCCAGCATAGGCCTCAAACGGCTCCAAATATCCACTTGCAGATTCTACAAAAAGAGTGTTTCCAAACTTCTCTATCAATTGGTAGGTTCAACTCTGTGAGTTGAATGAACTCATCACAAAGAAGTTTCTGAGAATCCTTCTCTCTAGTTTTTATGTGAAGATATTTCCTTTTCCAACATAGGCCTCAAGGTGCTCCGAATAAACACCTGCAGATTCTACAAACGTAATGTTTCCAAACTGTTCTATCAAAAGAAACGTTCAAGTCTGTGAGTTGAATGCACTCATCACACAGAAGTTTCTGAGAATGCTTCTGTCTAGTTTTTAGGTGAAGATACTTCCTTTTCCAGCATAGGCCTCAAAACGCTCCTAATATCCTCTTGCAGATTCTACAAAAAGAGTGTTTCAAAACTGTTCTATCAAAAGGAAGGTTCAACTCTGTGAGTTGAATGAATGCATCATGAAGTACTTTCTGAGAATGCTTCTTGTAGTTTTTAGGTGAAGATAATCCATATCCCAGCACAGGCCTCGAAGTGCTCCAAATAACCACTTGCAGATTTTACCAAAAGAGTGTTTCAAAACTGCTCTTTCTACAGGTAAGTTCAAGTCTGTGAGTTGAATGCACTCAACACAAAGAAGTTTCTGAGAATGCTTCTGTTCAGTTTTTATGTGGAGATATTTCCTTTTCCAGCATAGGCCTCAAACGGCTCCAAATATCCACTTGCAGATTCTACAAAAAGAGTGTTTCCAAACTTCTCTGTCAATTGGTAGGTTCAACTCTGTGAGTTGAATGAACTCATCACAAAGAAGTTTCTGAGAATCCTTCTCTCTAGTTTTTATGTGAAGATATTTCCTTTTCCAACATACGCCTCAAGGTGCTCCGAATAAACACTTGCAGATTCTACAAACGTAATGTTTCCAAACTGTTCTATCAAAAGAAACGTTCAAGTCTGTGAGTTGAATGCACTCATCACACAGAAGTTTCTGAGAATTCTTCTGTCTAGTTTTTAGGTGAAGATGTCTCCTTTTCCAGCATAGGCCTCAAAACGCTCCAAATATCCTCTTGCAGATTCTACAAAAAGAGTGTTTCAAAACTGTTCTATCAAAAGGAAGGTTCAACTCTGTGAGTTGAATGAATGCATCGTGAAGAACTTTCTGAGAATGCTTCTCTGTAGTTTTTAGGTGTAGATATTCCATATAACAGCACAGGCCTCGAAGTGCTCCAAATAACCACTTGCAGATTTTACCAAAAGAGTGTTTCAAAACTGCTCTTTCTACAGGTAAGTTCAAGTCTGTGAGTTGAATGCACTCAACACAAAGAAGTTTCTGAGAATGCTTTTGTTCAGTTTTTATGTGGAGATATTTCCTTTTCCAGCATAGGCCTCAAACGGCTCCAAATATCCACTTGCAGATTCTACAAAAAGAGTGTTTCCAAACTTCTCTATCAATTGGTAGGTTCAACTCGGTGAGTTGAATGAACTCATCACAAAGAAGTTTCTGAGAATCCTTCTCTCTAGTTTTTATGTGAAGATATTTCCTTTTCCAACATAGGCCTCAAGGTGTTCCGAATAAACACTTGCAGATTCTACAAACGTAATGTTTCCAAACTGTTCTATCAAAAGAAACGTTCAAGTCTCTGAGTTGAATGCACTCATCACACAGAAGTTTCTGAGAATGCTTCTGTCTAGTTCTTAGGTGAAGATATTTCCTTTTCCAGCATAGGCCTCAAAACGCTCCAAATATCCTCTTGCAGATTCTACAAAAAGAGTGTTTCCAAACTGTTCTATCAAAAGGAAGGTTCAACTCTGTGAGTTCAATGAATGCATCGTGAAGAGCTTTCTGAGAATGCTTCTCTGTAGTTTTTAGGTGAAGATATTCCATATCCCAGCACAGTCCTCGAAGTGCTCCAAATAACCACGTGCAGATTTTACCAAAAGAGTGTTTCAAAACTGCTCTTTCTACAGGTAAGTTCAAGTCTGTGAGTTGAATGCACTCAACACAAAGAAGTTTCTGAGAATGCTTCTGTTCAGTTTTTATGTGAAGATATTTCCTTTTCCAGCATAGGCCTCAAACGGCTCCAAATATCCACTTGCAGATTCTACAAAAAGAGTGTTTCCAAACTTCTCTATCAATTGGTAGGTTCAACTCTGTGAGTTGAATGAACTCATCACAAAGAAGTTTCTGAGAATCCTTCTCTCTAGTTTTTATGTGAAGATATTTCCTTTTCCAACATAGGCCTCAAGGTGCTCCGAATAAACACTTGCAGATTCTACAAACGTAATGTTTTCAAACTGTTCTATCAAAAGAAACGTTCCAGTCTGTGAGTTGAATGCACTCATCACAAAGAAATTTCTGAGAATTCTTCTGTCTAGTTTTTAGGTGAAGATATTTCCTTTTCCAGCATAGGCCTCAAATCGCTCCTAATATCCTCTTGCAGATTCTACAAAAAGAGTGTTTCAAAACTGTTCTATCAAAAGGAAGGTTCAACTCTGTGAGTTGAATGAATGCATCGTGAAGAACTTTCTGAGAATGCTTCTCTGTAGTTTTTAGGTGAAGATATTCCATATCCCAGGACAGGCCTCGAAGTGCTCCAAATAACCACTTGCAGATTTTACCAAAAGAGTGTTTCAAAACTGCTCTTTCTACAGGTAAGTTCAAGTCTGTGAGTTGAATGCACTCAACACAAAGAAGTTTCTGAGAATGCTTCTGTTCAGTTTTTATGTGAAGATATTTCCTTTTCCAGCATAGGCCTCAAACGGCTCCAAATATCCACTTGCAGATTCTACAAAAAGAGTGTTTCCAAACTTCTCTATCAATTGGTAGGTTCAACTCTGTGAGTTGAATGAACTCATCACAAAGAAGTTTCTGAGAATCCTTCTCTCTAGTTTTTATGTGAAGATATTTCCTTTTCCAACATAGGCCTCAAGGTGCTACGAATAAACACCTGCAGATTCTACAAACGTAATGTTTCCAAACTGTTCTATCAAAAGAAACGTTCAAGTCTGTGAGTTGAATGCACTCATCACACAGAAGTTTCTGAGAATGCTTCTGTCTAGTTTTTAGGTGAAGATACTTCCTTTTCCAGCATAGGCCTCAAAACGCTCCTAATATCCTCTTGCAGATTCTACAAAAAGAGTGTTTCAAAACTGTTCTATCAAAAGGAAGGTTCAACTCTGTGAGTTGAATGAATGCATCATGAAGAACTTTCTGAGAATGCTTCTTGTAGTTTTTAGGTGAAGATAATCCATATCCCAGCACAGGCCTCGAAGTGCTCCAAATAACCACGGGCAGATTTTACCAAAAGAGGGTTTCAAAACTGCTCTTTCTACAGGTAAGTTCAAGTCTGTGAGTTGAATGCACTCAACACAAAGAAGTTTCTGAGAATGCTTCTGTTCAGTTTTTATGTGGAGATATTTCCTTTTCCAGCATAGGCCTCAAACGGCTCCAAATATCCACTTGCAGATTCTACAAAAAGAGTGTTTCCAAACTTCTCTGTCAATTGGTAGGTTCAACTCTGTGAGTTGAATGAACTCATCACAAAGAAGTTTCTGAGAATCCTTCTCTCTAGTTTTTATGTGAAGATATTTCCTTTTCCAACATAGGCCTCAAGGTGTTCCGAATAAACACTTGCAGATTCTACAAACGTAATGTTTCCAAACTGTTCTATCAAAAGAAACGTTCAAGTCTCTGAGTTGAATGCACTCATCACACAGAAGTTTCTGAGAATGCTTCTGTCTAGTTCTTAGGTGAAGATATTTCCTTTTCCAGCATAGGCCTCAAAACGCTCCAAATATCCTCTTGCAGATTCTACAAAAAGAGTGTTTCAAAACTGTTCTATCAAAAGGAAGGTTCAACTCTGTGAGTTGAATGAACTCATCTCAAAGATGTTTCTGAGAATCCTTCTCTCTAGTTTTTATGTGAAGATATTTCCTTTTCCAACATACGCCTCAAGGTGCTCCGAATAAACACTTGCAGATTCTACAAACGTAATTTTTCCAAACTGTTCTATCAAAAGAAACGTTCAAGTCTGTGAGTTGAATGCACTCATCACACAGAAGTTTCTGAGAATGCTTCTGTCTTGTTTTTAGGTGAAGATATTTCCTTTTCCAGCATAGGCCTCAAAACGCTCCAAATATCCTCTTGCAGATTCTACAAAAAGAGTGTTTCAAAACTGTTCCATCAAAAGGAAGGTTCAACTCTGTGAGTTGAATGAATGCATCGTGAAGAACTTTCTGAGAATGCTTCTCTGTAGTTTGTAGGTGAAGATATTCCATATCCCAGCACAGGCCTCGAAGTGCTCCAAATAACCACTTGCAGATTTTACCAAAAGAGTGTTTCAAAACTGCTCTTTCTACAGGTAGGTTCAAGTCTGTGAGTTGAATGCACTCAACACAAAGAAGTTTCTGAGAATGCTTCTGTTCAGTTTTTATGTGAAGATATTTCCTTTTCCAGCATAGGCCTCAAACGGCTCCAAATATCCACTTGCAGATTCTACAAAAAGAGTGTTTCCAAACTTCTCTATCAATTGGTAGGTTCAACTCTGTGAGTTGAATGAACTCATCACAAAGAAGTTTCTGAGAATCCTTCTCTCTAGTTTTTATGTGAAGATATTTCCTTTTCCAACATAGGCCTCAAGGTGCTCCGAATAAACACCTGCAGATTCTACAAACGTAATGTTTCCAAACTGTTCTATCAAAAGAAACGTTCAAGTCTGTGAGTTGAATGCACTCATCACACAGAAGTTTCTGAGAATGCTTCTGTCTAGTTTTTAGGTGAAGATATTTCCTTTTCCAGCATAGGCCTCAAAACGATCCAAATATCCTCTTGCAGATTCTACAAAAAGAGTGTTTCCAAACTGTTCTATCAAAAGGAAGGTTCAACTCTGTGAGTTCAATGAATGCATCGTGAAGAGCTTTCTGAGAATGCTTCTCTGTAGTTTTTAGGTGAAGATATTCCATATCCCAGCACAGTCCTCGAAGTGCTCCAAATAACCACTTGCAGATTTTACCAAAAGAGTGTTTCAAAACTGCTCTTTCTACAGGTAAGTTCAAGTCTGTGAGTTGAATGCACTCAACACAAAGAAGTTTCTGAGAATGCTTCTGTTCAGTTCTTATCTGAAGATATTTCCTTTTCCAGCATAGGCCTCAAACGGCTCCAAATATCCACTTGCAGATTCTACAAAAAGAGTGTTTCCAAACTTCTCTATCAATTGGTAGGTTCAACTCGGTGAGTTGAATGCACTCATCACAAAGAAGTTTCTGAGAATCCTTCTCTCTAGTTTTTATGTGAAGATATTTCCTTTTCCAACATAGGCCTCAAGGTGCTCCGAATAAACACTTGCAGATTCTACAAACGTAATGTTTCCAAACTGTTCTATCAAAAGAAACGTTCAAGTCTGTGAGTTGAATGCACTCATCACACAGAAGTTTCTGAGAATGCTTCTGTCTAGTTTTTAGGTGAAGATATTTCCTTTTCCAGCATAGGCCTCAAAACGCTCCAAATATCCTCTTGCAGATTCTACAAAAAGAGTGTTTCAAAACTGTTCTATCAAAAGGAAGGTTCAACTCTGTGAGTTGAATGAATGCATCATGAAGAACTTTCTGAGAATGCTTCTCTGTAGTTTTTAGGTGAAGATATTCCATATCCCAGCACAGTCCTCGAAGTGCTCCAAATAACCACTTGCAGATTTTACCAAAAGAGTGTTTCAAAACTGCTCTTTCTACAGGTAAGTTCAAGTCTGTGAGTTGAATGCACTCAACACAAAGAAGTTTCTGAGAATGCTTCTGTTCAGTTCTTATCTGAAGATATTTCCTTTTCCAGCATAGGCCTCAAACGGCTCCAAATATCCACTTGCAGATTCTACAAAAAGAGTGTTTCCAAACTTCTCTATCAATTGGTAGGTTCAACTCGGTGAGTTGAATGCACTCATCACAAAGAAGTTTCTGAGAATCCTTCTCTCTAGTTTTTATGTGAAGATATTTCCTTTTCCAACATAGGCCTCAAGGTGCTCTGAATAAACACTTGCAGATTCTACAAACGTAATGTTTCCAAACTGTTCTATCAAAAGAAACGGTCAAGTCTGTGAGTTGAATGCACTCATCACACAGAAGTTTCAGAGAATGCTTCTGTCTAGTTTTTAGGTGAAGATATTTCCTTTTCCAGCATAGGCCTCAAAACGCTCCAAATATCCTCTTGCAGATTCTACAAAAAGAGTGTTTCCAAACTGTTCTATCAAAAGGAAGGTTCAACTCTGTGAGTTGAATGAATGCATCGTGAAGAACTTTCTGAGAATGCTTCTCTGTAGTTTTTAGGTGAAGATATTCCATATCCCAGCACAGGCCTCGAAGTGCTCCAAATAACCACTTGCAGATTTTACCAAAAGAGTGTTTCAAAACTGCTCTTTCTACAGGTAAGTTCAAGTCTGTGAGTTGAATGCACTCAACACAAAGAAGTTTCTGAGAATGCTTCTGTTCAGTTTTTATGTGAAGATATTTCCTTTTCCAGCATAGGCCTCAAACGGCTCCAAATATCCACTTGCAGATTCTACAAAAAGAGTGTTTCCAAACTTCTCTATCAATTGGTAGGTTCAACTCTGTGAGTTGAATGAACTCATCACAAAGAAGTTTCTGAGAATCCTTCTCTCTAGTTTTTATGTGAAGATATTTCCTTTTCCAACATAGGCCTCAAGGTGCTCCGAATAAACACTTGCAGATTCTACAAACGTAATGTTTCCAAACTGTTCTATCAAAAGAAACGTTCAAGTCTGTGAGTTGAATGCACTCATCACACAGAAGTTTCTGAGAATGCTTCTGTCTAGTTTTTAGGTGAAGATATTTCCTTTTCCAGCATAGGCCTCAAAACGCTCCAAATATCCTCTTGCAGATTCTACAAAAAGAGTGTTTCCAAACTGTTCTATCAAAAGGAAGGTTCAATTCTGTGAGTTGAGTGAATGCATCGTGAAGAACTTTCTGAGAATGCTTCTCTGTAGTTTTTAGGTGAAGATATTCCATATCCCTGCACAGGCCTCGAAGTGCTCCAAATAACCACTTGCAGATTTTACCAAAAGACTGTTTCAAAACTGCTCTTTCTACAGGTAAGTTCAAGTCTGTGAGTTGAATGCACTCAACACAAAGAAGTTTCTGAGAATGCTTCTGTTCAGTTTTTATGTGAAGATATTTCCTTTTCCAGCATAGGCCTCAAACGGCTCCAAATATCCACTTGCAGATTCTACAAAAAGAGTGTTTCCAAACTTCTCTATCAATTGGTAGGTTCAACTCTGTGAGTTGAATGTACTCATCACAAAGAAGTTTCTGAGAATCCTTCTCTCTAGTTTTTATGTGAAGATATTTCCTTTTCCAACATAGGCCTCAAGGTGCTCCGAATAAACACCTGCAGATTCTACAAACGTAATGTTTCCAAACTGTTCTATCAAAAGAAACGTTCAAGTCTGTGAGTTGAATGCACTCATCACACAGAAGTTTCTGAGAATGCTTCTGTCTAGTTTTTAGGTGAAGATATTTCCTTTTCCAGCATAGGCCTCAAAACGATCCAAATATCCTCTTGCAGATTCTACAAAAAGAGTGTTTCCAAACTGTTCTATCAAAAGGAAGGTTCAACTCTGTGAGTTGAATGAATGCATCGTGAAGAACTTTCTGAGAATGCTTCTCTGTAGTTTTTAGGTGAAGATATTCCATATCCCAGCACATGCCTCGAAGTGCTCCAAATAACCACTTGCAGATTTTACCAAAAGAGTGTTTCAAAACTGCTCTTTCTACAGGTAAGTTCAAGTCTGTGAGTTGAATGCACTCAACACAAAGAAGTTTCTGAGAATGCTTCTGTTCAGTTTTTATGTGAAGATATTTCCTTTTCCAGCATAGGCCTCAAACGTCTCCAAATATCCACTTGCAGATTCTACAAAAAGAGTGTTTCCAAACTTCTCTATCAATTGGTAGGTTCAACTCTGTGAGTTGAATGAACTCATCACAAAGAAGTTTCTGAGAATCCTTCTCTCTAGTTTTTATGAGAAGATATTTCCTTTTCCAACATAGGCCTCAAGGTGTTCCGAATAAACACTTGCAGATTCTACAAACGTAATGTGTCCAAACTGTTCTATCAAAAGAAACGTTCAAGTCTCTGAGTTGAATGCACTCATCACACAGAAGTTTCTGAGAATGCTTCTGTCTAGTTTTTAGGTGAAGATATTTCCTTTTCCAGCATAGGCCTCAAAACGCTCCAAATATCCTCTTGCAGATTCTACAAAAAGAGTGTTTCAAAACTGTTCTATCAAAAGGAAGGTTCAACTCTGTGAGTTGAATGAATGCATCGTGAAGAACTTTCTGAGAATGCTTCTCTGTAGTTTTTAGGTGAAGATATTCCATATCCCAGCACAGGCCTCGAAGTGCTCCAAATAACCACTTGCAGATTTTACCAAAAGAGTGTTTCAAAACTGCTCTTTCTACACGTAAGTTCAAGTCTGTGAGTTGAATGCACTCAACACAAAGAAGTTTCTGAGAATGCTTCTGTTCAGTTTTTATGTGGAGATATTTCCTTTTCCAGCATAGGCCTCAAACGGCTCCAAATATCCACTTGCAGATTCTACAAAAAGAGTGTTTCCAAACTTCTCTATCAATTGGTAGGTTCAACTCTGTGAGTTGAATGAACTCATCAAAAAGAAGTTTCTGAGAATCCTTCTCTCTAGTTTTTATGTGAAGATATTTCCTTTTCCAACATAGGCCTCAAGGTGCTCCGAATAAACACTTGCAGATTCTACAAACGTAATGTTTCCAAACTGTTCTATCAAAAGAAACGTTCAAGTCTGTGAGTTGAATGCACTCATCACACAGAAGTTTCTGAGAATGCTTCTGTCTAGTTTTTAGGTGAAGATATTTCCTTTTCCAGCATAGGCCTCAAAACGCTCCAAATATCCTCTTGCAGATTCTACAAAAAGAGTGTTTGAAAACTGTTCTATCAAAAGGAAGGTTCAACTCTGTGAGTTGAATGAATGCATCGTGAAGAACTTTCTAAGAATGCTTCTCTGTAGTTTGTAGGTGAAGATATTCCATATCCCAGCACAGGCCTCGAAGTGCTCCAAATAACCACTTGCAGATTTTACCAAAAGAGTGTTTCAAAACTGCTCTTTCTACAGGTAAGTTCAAGTCTGTGAGTTGAATGCACTCAACACAAAGAAGTTTCTGAGAATGCTTCTGTTCAGTTTTTATGTGAAGATATTTCCTTTTCCAGCATAGGCCTCAAACGGCTCCAAATATCCACTTGCAGATTCTACAAAAAGAGTGTTTCCAAACTTCTCTATCAATTGGTAGGTTCAACTCTGTGAGTTGAATGAACTCATCACAAAGAAGTTTCTGAGAATCCTTCTCTCTAGTTTTTATGTGAAGATATTTCCTTTTCCAACATAGGCCTCAAGGTGCTCCGAATAAACACCTGCAGATTCTACAAACGTAATGTTTCCAAACTGTTCTATCAAAAGAAACGTTCAAGTCTGTGAGTTGAATGCACTCATCACACAGAAGTTTCTGAGAATGCTTCTGTCTAGTTTTTAGGTGAAGATACTTCCTTTTCCAGCATAGGCCTCAAAACGCTCCTAATATCCTCTTGCAGATTCTACAAAAAGAGTGTTTCCAAACTGTTCTATCAAAAGGAAGGTTCAACTCTGTGAGTTGAATGAATGCATCATGAAGAACTTTCTGAGAATGCTTCTTGTAGTTTTTAGGTGAAGATATTCCATATCCCAGCACAGGCCTCGAAGTGCTCCAAATAACCACTTGCAGATTTTACCAAAAGAGTGTTTCAAAACTGCTCTTTCTACAGGTAAGTTCAAGTCTGTGAGTTGAATGCACTCAACACAAAGAAGTTTCTGAGAATGCTTCTGTTCTGTTTTTATGTGGAGATATTTCCTTTTCCAGCATAGGCCTCAAACGGCTCCAAATATCCACTTGCAGATTCTACAAAAAGAGTGTTTCCAAACTTCTCTGTCAATTGGTAGGTTCAACTCTGTGAGTTGAATGAACTCATCACAAAGAAGTTTCTGAGAATCCTTCTCTCTAGTTTTTATGTGAAGATATTTCCTTTTCCAACATAGGCCTTAAGGTGCTCCGAATAAACACTTGCAGATTCTACAAACGTAATGTTTCCAAACTGTTCTATCAAAAGAAACGTTCAAGTCTGTGAGTTGAATGCACTCATCACACAGAAGTTTCTGAGAATGCTTCTGTCTAGTTTTTAGGTGAAGATATTTCCTTTTCCAGCATAGGCCTCAAAACGTTCCAAATATCCTCTTGCAGATTCTACAAAAAGTGTGTTTCCAAACTGTTCTATCAAAAGGAAGGTTCAACTCTGTGAGTGGAATGAATGCATCGTGAAGAACTTTCTGAGAATGCTTCTCTGTAGTTTTTAGGTGAAGATATTCCATATCCCAGCACAGGCCTCGAAGTGCTCCAAATAACCACTTGCAGATTTTACCAAAAGAGTGTTTCAAAACTGCTCTTTCTACAGGTAAGTTCAAGTCTGTGAGTTGAATGCACTCAACACAAAGAAGCTTCTGAGAATGCTTCTGTTCAGTTTTTATGTGAAGATATTTCCTTTTCCAGCATAGGCCTCAAACGGCTCCAAATATCCACTTGCAGATTCTACAAAAAGAGTGTTTCCAAACTTCTCTATCAATTGGTAGGTTCAACTCTGTGAGTTGAATGAACTCATCACAAAGAAGTTTCTGAGAATCCTTCTCTCTAGTTTTTATGTGAAGATATTTCCTTTTCCAACATAGGCCTCAAGGTGCTCCGAATAAACACCTGCAGATTCTACAAACGTAATGTTTCCAAACTGTTCTATCAAAAGAAACGTTCAAGTCTGTGAGTTGAATGCACTCATCACACAGAAGTTTCTGAGAATGCTTCTGTCTAGTTTTTAGGTGAAGATATTTCCTTTTCCAGCATAGGCCTCAAAACGCTCCAAATATCCTCTTGCAGATTCTACAAAAGGAGTGTTTCCAAACTGTTCTATCAAAAGGAAGGTTCAACTCTGTGAGTTGAATGAATGCATCGTGAAGAACTTTCTGAGAATGCTTCTCTGTAGTTTTTAGGTGAAGATATTCCATATCCCAGCACAGTCCTCGAAGTGCTCCAAATAACCACTTGCAGATTTTACCAAAAGAGTGTTTCAAAACTGCTCTTTCTACAGGTAAGTTCAAGTCTGTGAGTTGAATGCACTCAACACAAAGAAGTTTCTGAGAATGCTTCTGTTCAGTTCTTATCTGAAGATATTTCCTTTTCCAGCATAGGCCTCAAACGGCTCCAAATATCCACTTGCAGATTCTACAAAAAGAGTGTTTCCAAACTTCTCTATCAATTGGTAGGTTCAACTCGTTGAGTTGAATGCACTCATCACAAAGAAGTTTCTGAGAATCCTTCTCTCTAGTTTTTATGTGAAGATATTTCCTTTTCCAACATAGGCCTCAAGGTGCTCTGAATAAACACTTGCAGATTCTACAAACGTAATGTTTCCAAACTGTTCTATCAAAAGAAACGGTCAAGTCTGTGAGTTGAATGCACTCATCACACAGAAGTTTCAGAGAATGCTTCTGTCTAGTTTTTAGGTGAAGATATTTCCTTTTCCAGCATAGGCCTCAAAACGCTCCAAATATCCTCTTGCAGATTCTACAAAAAGAGTGTTTCCAAACTGTTCTATCAAAAGGAAGGTTCAACTCTGTGAGTTGAATGAATGCATCGTGAAGAACTTTCTGAGAATGCTTCTCTGTAATTTTTAGGTGAAGATATTCCATATCCTAGCACAGGCCTCGAAGTGCTCCAAATAACCACTTGCAGATTTTACCAAAAGAGTGTTTCAAAACTGCTCTTTCTACAGGCAAGTTCAAGTCTGTGAGTTGAATGCACTCAACACAAAGAAGTTTCTGAGAATGCTTCTGTTCAGTTTTTATGTGAAGATATTTCCTTTTCCAGCATAGGCCTCAAACGGCTCCAAATATCCACTTGCAGATTCTACAAAAAGAGTGTTTCCAAACTTCTCTATCAATTGGTAGGTTCAACTCTGTGAGTTGAATGAACTCATCACAAAGAAGTTTCTGAGAATCCTTCTCTCTAGTTTTTATGTGAAGATATTTCCTTTTCCAACATAGGCCTCAAGGTGCTCCGAATAAACACTTGCAGATTCTACAAACGTAATGTTTCCAAACTGTTCTATCAAAAGAAACGTTCAAGTCTGTGAGTTGAATGCACTCATCACACAGAAGTTTCTGAGAATGCTTCTGTCTAGTTTTTAGGTGAAGATATTTCCTTTTCCAGCATAGGCCTCAAAACGCTCCAAATATCCTCTTGCAGATTCTACAAAAAGAGTGTTTCCAAACTGTTCTATCAAAAGGAAGGTTCTACTCTGTGAGTTGAATGAATGCATCGTGAAGAACTTTCTGAGAATGCTTCTCTGTAGTTTTTAGGTGAAGATATTCCATATCCCTGCACAGGCCTCGAAGTGCTCCAAATAACCACTTGCAGATTTTACCAAAAGACTGTTTCAAAACTGCTCTTTCTACAGGTAAGTTCAAGTCTGTGAGTTGAATGCACTCAACACAAAGAAGTTTCTGAGAATGCTTCTGTTCAGTTTTTATGTGAAGATATTTCCTTTTCCAGCATAGGCCTCAAACGGCTCCAAATATCCACTTGCAGATTCTACAAAAAGAGTGTTTCCAAACTTCTCTATCAATTGGTAGGTTCAACTCTGTGAGTTGAATGTACTCATCACAAAGAAGTTTCTGAGAATCCTTCTCTCTAGTTTTTATGTGAAGATATTTCCTTTTCCAACATAGGCCTCAAGGTGCTCCGAATAAACACCTGCAGATTCTACAAACGTAATGTTTCCAAACTGTTCTATCAAAAGAAACGTTCAAGTCTGTGAGTTGAATGCACTCATCACACAGAAGTTTCTGAGAATGCTTCTGTCTAGTTTTTAGGTGAAGATATTTCCTTTTCCAGCATAGGCCTCAAAACGATCCAAATATCCTCTTGCAGATTCTACAAAAAGAGTGTTTCCAAACTGTTCTATCAAAAGGAAGGTTCAACTCTGTGAGTTGAATGAATGCATCGTGAAGAACTTTCTGAGAATGCTTCTCTGTAGTTTTTAGATGAAGATATTCCATATCCCAGCACAGGCCTCGAAGTGCTCCAAATAACCACTTGCAGATTTTACCAAAAGAGTGTTTCAAAACTGCTCTTTCTACAGGTAAGTTCAAGTCTGTGAGTTGAATGCACTCAACACAAAGAAGTTTCTGAGAATGCTTCTGTTCAGTTTTTATGTGAAGATATTTCCTTTTCCAGCATAGGCCTCAAACGGCTCCAAATATCCACTTGCAGATTCTACAAAAAGAGTGTTTCCAAACTTCTCTATCAATTGGTAGGTTCAACTCCGTTAGTTGAATGAACTCATCACAAAGAAGTTTCTGAGAATCCTTCTCTCTAGTTTTTATGTGAAGATATTTCCTTTTCCAACATAGGCCTCAGGGTGCTCCGAATAAACACTTGCAGATTCTACAAACGTAATGTTTCCAAACTGTTCTATCAAAAGAAACGTTCAAGTCTGTGAGTTGAATGCACTCATCACACAGAAGTTTCTGAGAATGCTTCTGTCTAGTTTTTAGGTGAAGATATTTCCTTTTCCAGCATAGGCCTCAAAACGCTCCAAATATCCTCTTGCAGATTCTACAAAAAGAGTGTTTCAAAACTGTTCTATCAAAAGGAAGGTTCAACTCTGTGAGTTGAATGAATGCATCATGAAGAACTTTCTGAGAATGCTTCTCTGTAGCTTTTAGGTGAAGATATTCCATATCCCAGCACAGGCCTCGAAGTGCTCCAAATAACCACTTGCAGATTTTACCAGAAGAGTGTTTCAAAACTGCTCTTTCTACAGGTAAGTTCAAGTCTGTGAGTTGAATGCACTCAACACAAAGAAGTTTCTGAGAATGCTTCTGTTCAGTTTTCATGTGCAGATGTTTCCTTTTCCAGCATAGGCCTCAAACGGCTCCAAATATCCACTTGCAGATTCTACAAAAAGAGTGTTTCCAAACTTCTCTATCAATTGGTAGGTTCAACTCTGTGAGTTGAATGAACTCATCACAAAGAAGTTTCTGAGAATCCTTCTCTCTAGTTTTTATGTGAAGATATTTCCTTTTCCAACATAGGCCTCAAGGTGCTCCGAATAAACACTTGCAGATTCTACAAACGTAATGTTTCCAAACTATTCTATCAAAAGAAACGTTCAAGTCTGTGAGTTGAATGCACTCATTGCAAAGAAGTTTCTGAGAATGCTTCTGTCTAGTTTTTAGGTGAAGAGATTTCATGTCCCAGCATAGGCCTCAAAGCGCTCCAAACATCCACTTGAAGATTCTATAAGAAGAGTGTTTCCAAACTGCTCTTTCCAAAGGAAGCTTCAAGTCTGTGAGTTGAATGCACTCATCACAAAGAAGTTTCAGAGAATGCTTCCGTCTAGTTTTTATATGAAGATATTTCCTTTTCCAGCATAGGCCTCAAAACGCTCCAAATATCCTCTTGCAGATTCTACAAAAAGAGTGTTTCAAAACTGTTCTATCAAAAGGAAGGTTCAACTCTGTGAGTTGAATGAATGCATCGTGAAGAACTTTCTGAGAATGCTTCTCTGTAGTTTTTAGGTGAAGATATTCCATATCCCAGCACAGGCCTCGAAGTGCTCCAAATAACCACTTGCAGATTTTACCAAAAGAGTGTTTCAAAACTGCTCTTTCTACAGGTAAGTTCAAGTCTGTGAGTTGAATGCACTCAACACAAAGAAGTTTCTGAGAAAGCTTCTGTTCAGTTTTTATGTGAAGATATTTCCTTTTCCAGCATAGGCCTCAAACGGCTCCAAATATCCACTTGCAGATTCTACAAAAAGAGTGTTTCCAAACTTCTCTATCAATTGGTAGGTTCAACTCTGTGAGTTGAATGAACTCATCACAAAGAAGTTTCTGAGAATCCTTCTCTCTAGTTTTTATGTGAAGATATTTCCTTTTCCAACATAGGCCTCAGGGTGCTCCGAATAAACACTTGCAGATTCTACAAACGTAATGTTTCCAAACTGTTCTATCAAAAGAAACGTTCAAGTCTGTGAGTTGAAGGCACTCATCACACAGAAGTTTCTGAGAATGCTTCTGTCTAGTTTTTAGGTGAAGATATTTCCTTTTCCAGCATAGGCCTCAAAACGCTCCAAATATCCTCTTGCAGATTCTACAAAAAGAGTGTTTCAAAACTGTTCTATCAAAAGGAAGGTTCAACTCTGTGAGTTGAATGAATGCATCGTGAAGAACCTTCTGAGAATGCTTCTCTGTAGTTTTTAGGTGAAGATATTCCATATCCCAGCACAGGCCTCGAAGTGCTCCAAGTAACCACTTGCAGATTTTACCAAAAGAGTGTTTCAAAACTGCTCTTTCTACAGGTAAGTTCAAGTCTGTGAGTTGAATGCACTCAACACAAAGAAGTTTCTGAGAAAGCTTCTGTTCAGTTTTTATGTGAAGATATTTCCTTTTCCAGCATAGGCCTCAAACGGCTCCAAATATCCACTTGCAGATTCTACAAAAAGAGTGTTTCCAAACTTCTCTATCAATTGGTAGGTTCAACTCTGTGAGTTGAATGAACTCATCACAAAGAAGTTTCTGAGAATCCTTCTCTCTAGTTTTTATGTGAAGATATTTCCTTTTCCAACATAGGCCTCAGGGTGCTCCGAATAAACACTTGCAGATTCTACAAACGTAATGTTTCCAAACTGTTCTATCAAAAGAAACGTTCAAGTCTGTGAGTTGAAGGCACTCATCACACAGAAGTTTCTGAGAATGCTTCTGTCTAGTTTTTAGGTGAAGATATTTCCTTTTCCAGCATAGGCCTCAAAACGCTCCAAATATCCTCTTGCAGATTCTACAAAAAGAGTGTTTCAAAACTGTTCTATCAAAAGGAAGGTTCAACTCTGTGAGTTGAATGAATGCATCGTGAAGAACCTTCTGAGAATGCTTCTCTGTAGTTTTTAGGTGAAGATATTCCATATCCCAGCACAGGCCTCGAAGTGCTCCAAGTAACCACTTGCAGATTTTACCAAAAGAGTGTTTCAAAACTGCTCTTTCTACAGGTAAGTTCAAGTCTGTGAGTTGAATGCACTCAACACAAAGAAGTTTCTGAGAAAGCTTCTGTTCAGTTTTTATGTGAAGATATTTCCTTTTCCAGCATAGGCCTCAAACGGCTCCAAATATCCACTTGCAGATTCTACAAAAAGAGTGTTTCCAAACTTCTCTATCAATTGGTAGGTTCAACTCTGTGAGTTGAATGAACTCATCACAAAGAAGTTTCTGAGAATCCTTCTCTCTAGTTTTTATGTGAAGATATTTCCTTTTCCAACATAGGCCTCAGGGTGCCCCGAATAAACACTTGCAGATTCTACAAACTTAATGTTTCCAAACTGTTCTATCAAAAGAAACGTTCAAGTCTGTGAGTTGAAGGCACTCATCACACAGAAGTTTCTGAGAATGCTTCTGTCTAGTTTTTAGGTGAAGATATTTCCTTTTCCAGCATAGGCCTCAAAACGCTCCAAATATCCTCTTGCAGATTCTACAAAAAGAGTGTTTCAAAACTGTTCTATCAAAAGGAAGGTTCAACTCTGTGAGTTAAATGAATGCATCGTGAAGAACTTTCTGAGAATCCTTCTCTGTAGCTTTTAGGTGAAGATATTCCATATCCCAGCACAGGCCTCGAAGTGCTCCAAATAACCACTTGCAGATTTTACCAAAAGAGTGTTTCAAAACTGCTCTTCCTACAGGTAAGTTCAAGTCTGTGAGTTGAATGCACTCAACACAAGGAAGTTTCTGAGAATGCTTCTGTTAAGTTTTTATGTGAAGATATTTCCTTTTCCAGCATAGGCCTCAAACGGCTCCAAATATCCACCTGCAGATTCTACAAAAAGAGTGTTTCCAAACTTCTCTATCAATTGGTAGGTTCAACTCTGTGAGTTGAATGAACTCATCACAAAGAAGTTTCTGAGAATCCTTCTCTCTAGTTTTTATGTGAAGATATTTCCTTTTCCAACATAGGCCTCAAGGTGCTCCGAATAAACACTTGCAGATTCTACAAACGTAATGTTTCAAAACTGTTCTATCAAAAGAAACGTTCAAGTCTGTGAGTTGAATGCACTCATCGCACAGAAGTTTCTCAGAATGCTTCTGTCTAGTTTTTAGGTGAAGAGATTTCATGTCCCAGCATAGGCCTCAAAGCGCTCCAAATATCCACTTGAAGATTCTATAAGAAGAGTGTTTCCAAACTGCTCTTTCCAAAGGAAGCTTCAAGTCTGTGAGTTGAATGCACTCATCACAAAGAAGTTTCTGAGAATCCTTCTCTCTAGTTTTTATGTGAAGATATTTCCTTTTCCAACATAGGCCTCAAGGTGCTCCGAATAAACACTTGCAGATTCTACAAACGTAATGTTTCCAAACTGTTCTATCAAAAGAAACGGTCAAGTCTGTGGGTTGAATGCACTCATCACACAGAAGTTTCTGAGAATGCTTCTGTCTAGTTTTTAGGTGAAGATATTTCCTTTTCCAGCATAGGCCTCAAAACGCTCCAAATATCCTCTTGCAGATTCTACAAAAAGAGTGTTTCAAAACTGTTCTATCAAAAGGAAGGTTCAACTCTGTGAGTTGAATGAATGCATCATGAAGAACTTTCTGAGAATGCTTCTCTGTAGCTTTTAGGTGAAGATATTCCATATCCCAGCACAGGCCTCGAAGTGCTACAAATAACCACTTGCAGATTTTACCAAAAGAGTGTTTCAAAACTGCTCTTTCTACAGGTAAGTTCAAGTCTGTGAGTTGAATGCACTCAACACAAAGAAGTTTCTGAGAATGCTTCTGTTCAGTTTTCATGTGCAGATGTTTCCTTTTCCAGCATAGGCCTCAAACGGCTCCAAATATCCACTTGCAGATTCTACAAAAAGAGTGTTTCCAAACTTCTCTATCAATTGGTAGGTTCAACTCTGTGAGTTGAATGAACTCATCACAAAGAAGTTTCTGAGAATCCTTCTCTCTAGTTTTTATGTGAAGATATTTCCTTTTCCAACATAGGCCTCAAGGTGCTCCGAATAAACACTTGCAGATTCTACAAACGTAATGTTTCCAAACTATTCTATCAAAAGAAACGTTCAAGTCTGTGAGTTGAATGCACTCATTGCAAAGAAGTTTCTCAGAATGCTTCTGTCTAGTTTTTAGGTGAAGAGATTTCATGTCCCAGCATAGGCCTCAAAGCGCTCCAAATATCCACTTGAAGATTCTATAAGAAGAGTGTTTCCAAACTGCTCTTTCCAAAGGAAGCTTCAAGTCTGTGAGTTGAATGCACTCATCACAAAGAAGTTTCAGAGAATGCTTCCGTCTAGTTTTTATATGAAGATATTTCCTTTTCCAGCATAGGCCTCAAAACGCTCCAAATATCCTCTTGCAGATTCTACAAAAAGAGTGTTTCAAAACTGTTCTATCAAAAGGAAGGTTCAACTCTGTGAGTTGAATGAATGCATCGTGAAGAACTTTCTGAGAATGCTTCTCTGTAGTTTTTAGGTGAAGATATTCCATATCCCAGCACAGGCCTCGAAGTGCTCCAAATAACCACTTGCAGATTTTACCAAAAGAGTGTTTCAAAACTGCTCTTTCTACAGGCAAGTTCAAGTCTGTGAGTTGAATGCACTCAACACAAAGAAGTTTCTGAGAATGCTTCTGTTCAGTTTTTATGTGAAGATATTTCCTTTTCCAGCATAGGCCTCAAACGGCTCCAAATATCCACTTGCAGATTCTACAAAAAGAGTGTTTCCAAACTTCTCTATCAATTGGTAGGTTCAACTCTGTGAGTTGAATGAACTCATCACAAAGAAGTTTCTGAGAATCCTTCTCTCTAGTTTTTATGTGAAGATATTTCCTTTTCCAACATAGGCCTCAAGGTGCTCCGAATAAACACTTGCAGATTCTACAAACGTAATGTTTCCAAACTGTTCTATCAAAAGAAACGTTCAAGTCTGTGAGTTGAATGCACTCATCACACAGAAGTTTCTGAGAATGCTTCTGTCTAGTTTTTAGGTGAAGATATTTCCTTTTCCAGCATAGGCCTCAAAACGCTCCAAATATCCTCTTGCAGATTCTACAAAAAGAGTGTTTCCAAACTGTTCTATCAAAAGGAAGGTTCTACTCTGTGAGTTGAATGAATGCATCGTGAAGAACTTTCTGAGAATGCTTCTCTGTAGTTTTTAGGTGAAGATATTCCATATCCCTGCACAGGCCTCGAAGTGCTCCAAATAACCACTTGCAGATTTTACCAAAAGACTGTTTCAAAACTGCTCTTTCTACAGGTAAGTTCAAGTCTGTGAGTTGAATGCACTCAACACAAAGAAGTTTCTGAGAATGCTTCTGTTCAGTTTTTATGTGAAGATATTTCCTTTTCCAGCATAGGCCTCAAACGGCTCCAAATATCCACTTGCAGATTCTACAAAAAGAGTGTTTCCAAACTTCTCTATCAATTGGTAGGTTCAACTCTGTGAGTTGAATGTACTCATCACAAAGAAGTTTCTGAGAATCCTTCTCTCTAGTTTTTATGTGAAGATATTTCCTTTTCCAACATAGGCCTCAAGGTGCTCCGAATAAACACCTGCAGATTCTACAAACGTAATGTTTTCAAACTGTTCTATCAAAAGAAACGTTCCAGTCTGTGAGTTGAATGCACTCATCACACAGAAATTTCTGAGAATTCTTCTGTCTAGTTTTTAGGTGAAGATATTTCCTTTTCCAGCATAGGCCTCAAATCGCTCCTAATATCCTCTTGCAGATTCTACAAAAAGAGTGTTTCAAAACTGTTCTATCAAAAGGAAGGTTCAACTCTGTGAGTTGAATGAATGCATCATGAAGAACTTTCTGAGAATGCTTCTCTGTAGTTTTTAGGTGAAGATATTCCATATCCCAGCACAGTCCTCGAAGTGCTCCAAATAACCACTTGCAGATTTTACCAAAAGAGTGTTTCAAAACTGCTCTTTCTACAGGTAAGTTCAAGTCTGTGAGTTGAATGCACTCAACACAAAGAAGTTTCTGAGAATGCTTCTGTTCAGTTCTTATCTGAAGATATTTCCTTTTCCAGCATAGGCCTCAAACGGCTCCAAATATCCACTTGCAGATTCTACAAAAAGAGTGTTTCCAAACTTCTCTATCAATTGGTAGGTTCAACTCGGTGAGTTGAATGCACTCATCACAAAGAAGTTTCTGAGAATCCTTCTCTCTAGTTTTTATGTGAAGATATTTCCTTTTCCAACATAGGCCTCAAGGTGCTCTGAATAAACACTTGCAGATTCTACAAACGTAATGTTTCCAAACTGTTCTATCAAAAGAAACGGTCAAGTCTGTGAGTTGAATGCACTCATCACACAGAAGTTTCAGAGAATGCTTCTGTCTAGTTTTTAGGTGAAGATATTTCCTTTTCCAGCATAGGCCTCAAAACGCTCCAAATATCCTCTTGCAGATTCTACAAAAAGAGTGTTTCCAAACTGTTCTATCAAAAGGAAGGTTCAACTCTGTGAGTTGAATGAATGCATCGTGAAGAACTTTCTGAGAATGCTTCTCTGTAGTTTTTAGGTGAAGATATTCCATATCCCAGCACAGGCCTCGAAGTGCTCCAAATAACCACTTGCAGATTTTACCAAAAGAGTGTTTCAAAACTGCTCTTTCTACAGGTAAGTTCAAGTCTGTGAGTTGAATGCACTCAACACAAAGAAGTTTCTGAGAATGCTTCTGTTCAGTTTTTATGTGAAGATATTTCCTTTTCCAGCATAGGCCTCAAACGGCTCCAAATATCCACTTGCAGATTCTACAAAAAGAGTGTTTCCAAACTTCTCTATCAATTGGTAGGTTCAACTCTGTGAGTTGAATGAACTCATCACAAAGAAGTTTCTGAGAATCCTTCTCTCTAGTTTTTATGTGAAGATATTTCCTTTTCCAACATAGGCCTCAAGGTGCTCCGAATAAACACTTGCAGATTCTACAAACGTAATGTTTCCAAACTGTTCTATCAAAAGAAACGTTCAAGTCTGTGAGTTGAATGCACTCATCACACAGAAGTTTCTGAGAATGCTTCTGTCTAGTTTTTAGGTGAAGATATTTCCTTTTCCAGCATAGGCCTCAAAACGCTCCAAATATCCTCTTGCAGATTCTACAAAAAGAGTGTTTCCAAACTGTTCTATCAAAAGGAAGGTTCAATTCTGTGAGTTGAGTGAATGCATCGTGAAGAACTTTCTGAGAATGCTTCTCTGTAGTTTTTAGGTGAAGATATTCCATATCCCTGCACAGGCCTCGAAGTGCTCCAAATAACCACTTGCAGATTTTACCAAAAGACTGTTTCAAAACTGCTCTTTCTACAGGTAAGTTCAAGTCTGTGAGTTGAATGCACTCAACACAAAGAAGTTTCTGAGAATGCTTCTGTTCAGTTTTTATGTGAAGATATTTCCTTTTCCAGCATAGGCCTCAAACGGCTCCAAATATCCACTTGCAGATTCTACAAAAAGAGTGTTTCCAAACTTCTCTATCAATTGGTAGGTTCAACTCTGTGAGTTGAATGTACTCATCACAAAGAAGTTTCTGAGAATCCTTCTCTCTAGTTTTTATGTGAAGATATTTCCTTTTCCAACATAGGCCTCAAGGTGCTCCGAATAAACACCTGCAGATTCTACAAACGTAATGTTTCCAAACTGTTCTATCAAAAGAAACGTTCAAGTCTGTGAGTTGAATGCACTCATCACACAGAAGTTTCTGAGAATGCTTCTGTCTAGTTTTTAGGTGAAGATATTTCCTTTTCCAGCATAGGCCTCAAAACGATCCAAATATCCTCTTGCAGATTCTACAAAAAGAGTGTTTCCAAACTGTTCTATCAAAAGGAAGGTTCAATTCTGTGAGTTGAGTGAATGCATCGTGAAGAACTTTCTGAGAATGCTTCTCTGTAGTTTTTAGGTGAAGATATTCCATATCCCTGCACAGGCCTCGAAGTGCTCCAAATAACCACTTGCAGATTTTACCAAAAGACTGTTTCAAAACTGCTCTTTCTACAGGTAAGTTCAAGTCTGTGAGTTGAATGCACTCAACACAAAGAAGTTTCTGAGAATGCTTCTGTTCAGTTTTTATGTGAAGATATTTCCTTTTCCAGCATAGGCCTCAAACGGCTCCAAATATCCACTTGCAGATTCTACAAAAAGAGTGTTTCCAAACTTCTCTATCAATTGGTAGGTTCAACTCTGTGAGTTGAATGTACTCATCACAAAGAAGTTTCTGAGAATCCTTCTCTCTAGTTTTTATGTGAAGATATTTCCTTTTCCAACATAGGCCTCAAGGTGCTCCGAATAAACACCTGCAGATTCTACAAACGTAATGTTTCCAAACTGTTCTATCAAAAGAAACGTTCAAGTCTGTGAGTTGAATGCACTCATCACACAGAAGTTTCTGAGAATGCTTCTGTCTAGTTTTTAGGTGAAGATATTTCCTTTTCCAGCATAGGCCTCAAAACGATCCAAATATCCTCTTGCAGATTCTACAAAAAGAGTGTTTCCAAACTGTTCTATCAAAAGGAAGGTTCAACTCTGTGAGTTGAATGAATGCATCGTGAAGAACTTTCTGAGAATGCTTCTCTGTAGTTTTTAGGTGAAGATATTCCATATCCCAGCACATGCCTCGAAGTGCTCCAAATAACCACTTGCAGATTTTACCAAAAGAGTGTTTCAAAACTGCTCTTTCTACAGGTAAGTTCAAGTCTGTGAGTTGAATGCACTCAACACAAAGAAGTTTCTGAGAATGCTTCTGTTCAGTTTTTATGTGAAGATATTTCCTTTTCCAGCATAGGCCTCAAACGGCTCCAAATATCCACTTGCAGATTCTACAAAAAGAGTGTTTCCAAACTTCTCTATCAATTGGTAGGTTCAACTCTGTGAGTTGAATGAACTCATCACAAAGAAGTTTCTGAGAATCCTTCTCTCTAGTTTTTATGAGAAGATATTTCCTTTTCCAACATAGGCCTCAAGGTGTTCCGAATAAACACTTGCAGATTCTACAAACGTAATGTGTCCAAACTGTTCTATCAAAAGAAACGTTCAAGTCTCTGAGTTGAATGCACTCATCACACAGAAGTTTCTGAGAATGCTTCTGTCTAGTTTTTAGGTGAAGATATTTCCTTTTCCAGCATAGGCCTCAAAACGCTCCAAATATCCTCTTGCAGATTCTACAAAAAGAGTGTTTCAAAACTGTTCTATCAAAAGGAAGGTTCAACTCTGTGAGTTGAATGAATGCATCGTGAAGAACTTTCTGAGAATGCTTCTCTGTAGTTTTTAGGTGAAGATATTCCATATCCCAGCACAGGCCTCGAAGTGCTCCAAATAACCACTTGCAGATTTTACCAAAAGAGTGTTTCAAAACTGCTCTTTCTACACGTAAGTTCAAGTCTGTGAGTTGAATGCACTCAACACAAAGAAGTTTCTGAGAATGCTTCTGTTCAGTTTTTATGTGGAGATATTTCCTTTTCCAGCATAGGCCTCAAACGGCTCCAAATATCCACTTGCAGATTCTACAAAAAGAGTGTTTCCAAACTTTTCTATCAATTGGTAGGTTCAACTCTGTGAGTTGAATGAACTCATCAAAAAGAAGTTTCTGAGAATCCTTCTCTCTAGTTTTTATGTGAAGATATTTCCTTTTCCAACATAGGCCTCAAGGTGCTCCGAATAAACACTTGCAGATTCTACAAACGTAATGTTTCCAAACTGTTCTATCAAAAGAAACGTTCAAGTCTGTGAGTTGAATGCACTCATCACACAGAAGTTTCTGAGAATGCTTCTGTCTAGTTTTTAGGTGAAGATATTTCCTTTTCCAGCATAGGCCTCAAAACGCTCCAAATATCCTCTTGCAGATTCTACAAAAAGAGTGTTTGAAAACTGTTCTATCAAAAGGAAGGTTCAACTCTGTGAGTTGAATGAATGCATCGTGAAGAACTTTCTAAGAATGCTTCTCTGTAGTTTGTAGGTGAAGATATTCCATATCCCAGCACAGGCCTCGAAGTGCTCCAAATAACCACTTGCAGATTTTACCAAAAGAGTGTTTCAAAACTGCTCTTTCTACAGGTAAGTTCAAGTCTGTGAGTTGAATGCACTCAACACAAAGAAGTTTCTGAGAATGCTTCTGTTCAGTTTTTATGTGAAGATATTTCCTTTTCCAGCATAGGCCTCAAACGGCTCCAAATATCCACTTGCAGATTCTACAAAAAGAGTGTTTCCAAACTTCTCTATCAATTGGTAGGTTCAACTCTGTGAGTTGAATGAACTCATCACAAAGAAGTTTCTGAGAATCCTTCTCTCTAGTTTTTATGTGAAGATATTTCCTTTTCCAACATAGGCCTCAAGGTGCTCCGAATAAACACCTGCAGATTCTACAAACGTAATGTTTCCAAACTGTTCTATCAAAAGAAACGTTCAAGTCTGTGAGTTGAATGCACTCATCACACAGAAGTTTCTGAGAATGCTTCTGTCTAGTTTTTAGGTGAAGATACTTCCTTTTCCAGCATAGGCCTCAAAACGCTCCTAATATCCTCTTGCAGATTCTACAAAAAGAGTGTTTCCAAACTGTTCTATCAAAAGGAAGGTTCAACTCTGTGAGTTGAATGAATGCATCATGAAGAACTTTCTGAGAATGCTTCTTGTAGTTTTTAGGTGAAGATATTCCATATCCCAGCACAGGCCTCGAAGTGCTCCAAATAACCACTTGCAGATTTTACCAAAAGAGTGTTTCAAAACTGCTCTTTCTACAGGTAAGTTCAAGTCTGTGAGTTGAATGCACTCAACACAAAGAAGTTTCTGAGAATGCTTCTGTTCTGTTTTTATGTGGAGATATTTCCTTTTCCAGCATAGGCCTCAAACGGCTCCAAATATCCACTTGCAGATTCTACAAAAAGAGTGTTTCCAAACTTCTCTGTCAATTGGTAGGTTCAACTCTGTGAGTTGAATGAACTCATCACAAAGAAGTTTCTGAGAATCCTTCTCTCTAGTTTTTATGTGAAGATATTTCCTTTTCCAACATAGGCCTTAAGGTGCTCCGAATAAACACTTGCAGATTCTACAAACGTAATGTTTCCAAACTGTTCTATCAAAAGAAACGTTCAAGTCTGTGAGTTGAATGCACTCATCACACAGAAGTTTCTGAGAATGCTTCTGTCTAGTTTTTAGGTGAAGATATTTCCTTTTCCAGCATAGGCCTCAAAACGTTCCAAATATCCTCTTGCAGATTCTACAAAAAGTGTGTTTCCAAACTGTTCTATCAAAAGGAAGGTTCAACTCTGTGAGTGGAATGAATGCATCGTGAAGAACTTTCTGAGAATGCTTCTCTGTAGTTTTTAGGTGAAGATATTCCATATCCCAGCACAGGCCTCGAAGTGCTCCAAATAACCACTTGCAGATTTTACCAAAAGAGTGTTTCAAAACTGCTCTTTCTACAGGTAAGTTCAAGTCTGTGAGTTGAATGCACTCAACACAAAGAAGTTTCTGAGAATGCTTCTGTTCAGTTTTTATGTGAAGATATTTCCTTTTCCAGCATAGGCCTCAAACGGCTCCAAATATCCACTTGCAGATTCTACAAAAAGAGTGTTTCCAAACTTCTCTATCAATTGGTAGGTTCAACTCTGTGAGTTGAATGAACTCATCACAAAGAAGTTTCTGAGAATCCTTCTCTCTAGTTTTTATGTGAAGATATTTCCTTTTCCAACATAGGCCTCAAGGTGCTCCGAATAAACACCTGCAGATTCTACAAACGTAATGTTTCCAAACTGTTCTATCAAAAGAAACGTTCAAGTCTGTGAGTTGAATGCACTCATCACACAGAAGTTTCTGAGAATGCTTCTGTCTAGTTTTTAGGTGAAGATATTTCCTTTTCCAGCATAGGCCTCAAAACGCTCCAAATATCCTCTTGCAGATTCTACAAAAGGAGTGTTTCCAAACTGTTCTATCAAAAGGAAGGTTCAACTCTGTGAGTTGAATGAATGCATCGTGAAGAACTTTCTGAGAATGCTTCTCTGTAGTTTTTAGGTGAAGATATTCCATATCCCAGCACAGTCCTCGAAGTGCTCCAAATAACCACTTGCAGATTTTACCAAAAGAGTGTTTCAAAACTGCTCTTTCTACAGGTAAGTTCAAGTCTGTGAGTTGAATGCACTCAACACAAAGAAGTTTCTGAGAATGCTTCTGTTCAGTTCTTATCTGAAGATATTTCCTTTTCCAGCATAGGCCTCAAACGGCTCCAAATATCCACTTGCAGATTCTACAAAAAGAGTGTTTCCAAACTTCTCTATCAATTGGTAGGTTCAACTCGTTGAGTTGAATGCACTCATCACAAAGAAGTTTCTGAGAATCCTTCTCTCTAGTTTTTATGTGAAGATATTTCCTTTTCCAACATAGGCCTCAAGGTGCTCTGAATAAACACTTGCAGATTCTACAAACGTAATGTTTCCAAACTGTTCTATCAAAAGAAACGGTCAAGTCTGTGAGTTGAATGCACTCATCACACAGAAGTTTCAGAGAATGCTTCTGTCTAGTTTTTAGGTGAAGATATTTCCTTTTCCAGCATAGGCCTCAAAACGCTCCAAATATCCTCTTGCAGATTCTACAAAAAGAGTGTTTCCAAACTGTTCTATCAAAAGGAAGGTTCAACTCTGTGAGTTGAATGAATGCATCGTGAAGAACTTTCTGAGAATGCTTCTCTGTAATTTTTAGGTGAAGATATTCCATATCCTAGCACAGGCCTCGAAGTGCTCCAAATAACCACTTGCAGATTTTACCAAAAGAGTGTTTCAAAACTGCTCTTTCTACAGGCAAGTTCAAGTCTGTGAGTTGAATGCACTCAACACAAAGAAGTTTCTGAGAATGCTTCTGTTCAGTTTTTATGTGAAGATATTTCCTTTTCCAGCATAGGCCTCAAACGGCTCCAAATATCCACTTGCAGATTCTACAAAAAGAGTGTTTCCAAACTTCTCTATCAATTGGTAGGTTCAACTCTGTGAGTTGAATGAACTCATCACAAAGAAGTTTCTGAGAATCCTTCTCTCTAGTTTTTATGTGAAGATATTTCCTTTTCCAACATAGGCCTCAAGGTGCTCCGAATAAACACTTGCAGATTCTACAAACGTAATGTTTCCAAACTGTTCTATCAAAAGAAACGTTCAAGTCTGTGAGTTGAATGCACTCATCACACAGAAGTTTCTGAGAATGCTTCTGTCTAGTTTTTAGGTGAAGATATTTCCTTTTCCAGCATAGGCCTCAAAACGCTCCAAATATCCTCTTGCAGATTCTACAAAAAGAGTGTTTCCAAACTGTTCTATCAAAAGGAAGGTTCTACTCTGTGAGTTGAATGAATGCATCGTGAAGAACTTTCTGAGAATGCTTCTCTGTAGTTTTTAGGTGAAGATATTCCATATCCCTGCACAGGCCTCGAAGTGCTCCAAATAACCACTTGCAGATTTTACCAAAAGACTGTTTCAAAACTGCTCTTTCTACAGGTAAGTTCAAGTCTGTGAGTTGAATGCACTCAACACAAAGAAGTTTCTGAGAATGCTTCTGTTCAGTTTTTATGTGAAGATATTTCCTTTTCCAGCATAGGCCTCAAACAGCTCCAAATATCCACTTGCAGATTCTACAAAAAGAGTGTTTCCAAACTTCTCTATCAATTGGTAGGTTCAACTCTGTGAGTTGAATGTACTCATCACAAAGAAGTTTCTGAGAATCCTTCTCTCTAGTTTTTATGTGAAGATATTTCCTTTTCCAACATAGGCCTCAAGGTGCTCCGAATAAACACCTGCAGATTCTACAAACGTAATGTTTCCAAACTGTTCTATCAAAAGAAACGTTCAAGTCTGTGAGTTGAATGCACTCATCACACAGAAGTTTCTGAGAATGCTTCTGTCTAGTTTTTAGGTGAAGATATTTCCTTTTCCAGCATAGGCCTCAAAACGATCCAAATATCCTCTTGCAGATTCTACAAAAAGAGTGTTTCCAAACTGTTCTATCAAAAGGAAGGTTCAACTCTGTGAGTTGAATGAATGCATCGTGAAGAACTTTCTGAGAATGCTTCTCTGTAGTTTTTAGATGAAGATATTCCATATCCCAGCACAGGCCTCGAAGTGCTCCAAATAACCACTTGCAGATTTTACCAAAAGAGTGTTTCAAAACTGCTCTTTCTACAGGTAAGTTCAAGTCTGTGAGTTGAATGCACTCAACACAAAGAAGTTTCTGAGAATGCTTCTGTTCAGTTTTTATGTGAAGATATTTCCTTTTCCAGCATAGGCCTCAAACGGCTCCAAATATCCACTTGCAGATTCTACAAAAAGAGTGTTTCCAAACTTCTCTATGAATTGGTAGGTTCAACTCTGTGAGTTGAATGAACTCATCACAAAGAAGTTTCTGAGAATCCTTCTCTCTAGTTTTTATGTGAAGATATTTCCTTTTCCAACATAGGCCTCAGGGTGCTCCGAATAAACACTTGCAGATTCTACAAACGTAATGTTTCCAAACTGTTCTATCAAAAGAAACGTTCAAGTCTGTGAGTTGAATGCACTCATCACACAGAAGTTTCTGAGAATGCTTCTGTCTAGTTTTTAGGTGAAGATATTTCCTTTTCCAGCATAGGCCTCAAAACGCTCCAAATATCCTCTTGCAGATTCTACAAAAAGAGTGTTTCAAAACTGTTCTATCAAAAGGAAGGTTCAACTCTGTGAGTTGAATGAATGCATCATGAAGAACTTTCTGAGAATGCTTCTCTGTAGCTTTTAGGTGAAGATATTCCATATCCCAGCACAGGCCTCGAAGTGCTCCAAATAACCACTTGCAGATTTTACCAGAAGAGTGTTTCAAAACTGCTCTTTCTACAGGTAAGTTCAAGTCTGTGAGTTGAATGCACTCAACACAAAGAAGTTTCTGAGAATGCTTCTGTTCAGTTTTCATGTGCAGATGTTTCCTTTTCCAGCATAGGCCTCAAACGGCTCCAAATATCCACTTGCAGATTCTACAAAAAGAGTGTTTCCAAACTTCTCTATCAATTGGTAGGTTCAACTCTGTGAGTTGAATGAACTCATCACAAAGAAGTTTCTGAGAATCCTTCTCTCTAGTTTTTATGTGAAGATATTTCCTTTTCCAACATAGGCCTCAAGGTGCTCCGAATAAACACTTGCAGATTCTACAAACGTAATGTTTCCAAACTATTCTATCAAAAGAAACGTTCAAGTCTGTGAGTTGAATGCACTCATTGCAAAGAAGTTTCTGAGAATGCTTCTGTCTAGTTTTTAGGTGAAGAGATTTCATGTCCCAGCATAGGCCTCAAAGCGCTCCAAACATCCACTTGAAGATTCTATAAGAAGAGTGTTTCCAAACTGCTCTTTCCAAAGGAAGCTTCAAGTCTGTGAGTTGAATGCACTCATCACAAAGAAGTTTCAGAGAATGCTTCCGTCTAGTTTTTATATGAAGATATTTCCTTTTCCAGCATAGGCCTCAAAACGCTCCAAATATCCTCTTGCAGATTCTACAAAAAGAGTGTTTCAAAACTGTTCTATCAAAAGGAAGGTTCAACTCTGTGAGTTGAATGAATGCATCGTGAAGAACTTTCTGAGAATGCTTCTCTGTAGTTTTTAGGTGAAGATATTCCATATCCCAGCACAGGCCTCGAAGTGCTCCAAATAACCACTTGCAGATTTTACCAAAAGAGTGTTTCAAAACTGCTCTTTCTACAGGTAAGTTCAAGTCTGTGAGTTGAATGCACTCAACACAAAGAAGTTTCTGAGAAAGCTTCTGTTCAGTTTTTATGTGAAGATATTTCCTTTTCCAGCATAGGCCTCAAACGGCTCCAAATATCCACTTGCAGATTCTACAAAAAGAGTGTTTCCAAACTTCTCTATCAATTGGTAGGTTCAACTCTGTGAGTTGAATGAACTCATCACAAAGAAGTTTCTGAGAATCCTTCTCTCTAGTTTTTATGTGAAGATATTTCCTTTTCCAACATAGGCCTCAGGGTGCTCCGAATAAACACTTGCAGATTCTACAAACGTAATGTTTCCAAACTGTTCTATCAAAAGAAACGTTCAAGTCTGTGAGTTGAAGGCACTCATCACACAGAAGTTTCTGAGAATGCTTCTGTCTAGTTTTTAGGTGAAGATATTTCCTTTTCCAGCATAGGCCTCAAAACGCTCCAAATATCCTCTTGCAGATTCTACAAAAAGAGTGTTTCAAAACTGTTCTATCAAAAGGAAGGTTCAACTCTGTGAGTTGAATGAATGCATCGTGAAGAACCTTCTGAGAATGCTTCTCTGTAGTTTTTAGGTGAAGATATTCCATATCCCAGCACAGGCCTCGAAGTGCTCCAAGTAACCACTTGCAGATTTTACCAAAAGAGTGTTTCAAAACTGCTCTTTCTACAGGTAAGTTCAAGTCTGTGAGTTGAATGCACTCAACACAAAGAAGTTTCTGAGAAAGCTTCTGTTCAGTTTTTATGTGAAGATATTTCCTTTTCCAGCATAGGCCTCAAACGGCTCCAAATATCCACTTGCAGATTCTACAAAAAGAGTGTTTCCAAACTTCTCTATCAATTGGTAGGTTCAACTCTGTGAGTTGAATGAACTCATCACAAAGAAGTTTCTGAGAATCCTTCTCTCTAGTTTTTATGTGAAGATATTTCCTTTTCCAACATAGGCCTCAGGGTGCTCCGAATAAACACTTGCAGATTCTACAAACGTAATGTTTCCAAACTGTTCTATCAAAAGAAACGTTCAAGTCTGTGAGTTGAAGGCACTCATCACACAGAAGTTTCTGAGAATGCTTCTGTCTAGTTTTTAGGTGAAGATATTTCCTTTTCCAGCATAGGCCTCAAAACGCTCCAAATATCCTCTTGCAGATTCTACAAAAAGAGTGTTTCAAAACTGTTCTATCAAAAGGAAGGTTCAACTCTGTGAGTTGAATGAATGCATCGTGAAGAACCTTCTGAGAATGCTTCTCTGTAGTTTTTAGGTGAAGATATTCCATATCCCAGCACAGGCCTCGAAGTGCTCCAAGTAACCACTTGCAGATTTTACCAAAAGAGTGTTTCAAAACTGCTCTTTCTACAGGTAAGTTCAAGTCTGTGAGTTGAATGCACTCAACACAAAGAAGTTTCTGAGAAAGCTTCTGTTCAGTTTTTATGTGAAGATATTTCCTTTTCCAGCATAGGCCTCAAACGGCTCCAAATATCCACTTGCAGATTCTACAAAAAGAGTGTTTCCAAACTTCTCTATCAATTGGTAGGTTCAACTCTGTGAGTTGAATGAACTCATCACAAAGAAGTTTCTGAGAATCCTTCTCTCTAGTTTTTATGTGAAGATATTTCCTTTTCCAACATAGGCCTCAGGGTGCCCCGAATAAACACTTGCAGATTCTACAAACTTAATGTTTCCAAACTGTTCTATCAAAAGAAACGTTCAAGTCTGTGAGTTGAAGGCACTCATCACACAGAAGTTTCTGAGAATGCTTCTGTCTAGTTTTTAGGTGAAGATATTTCCTTTTCCAGCATAGGCCTCAAAACGCTCCAAATATCCTCTTGCAGATTCTACAAAAAGAGTGTTTCAAAACTGTTCTATCAAAAGGAAGGTTCAACTCTGTGAGTTAAATGAATGCATCGTGAAGAACTTTCTGAGAATGCTTCTCTGTAGCTTTTAGGTGAAGATATTCCATATCCCAGCACAGGCCTCGAAGTGCTCCAAATAACCACTTGCAGATTTTACCAAAAGAGTGTTTCAAAACTGCTCTTCCTACAGGTAAGTTCAAGTCTGTGAGTTGAATGCACTCAACACAAGGAAGTTTCTGAGAATGCTTCTGTTAAGTTTTTATGTGAAGATATTTCCTTTTCCAGCATAGGCCTCAAACGGCTCCAAATATCCACCTGCAGATTCTACAAAAAGAGTGTTTCCAAACTTCTCTATCAATTGGTAGGTTCAACTCTGTGAGTTGAATGAACTCATCACAAAGAAGTTTCTGAGAATCCTTCTCTCTAGTTTTTATGTGAAGATATTTCCTTTTCCAACATAGGCCTCAAGGTGCTCCGAATAAACACTTGCAGATTCTACAAACGTAATGTTTCAAAACTGTTCTATCAAAAGAAACGTTCAAGTCTGTGAGTTGAATGCACTCATCGCACAGAAGTTTCTCAGAATGCTTCTGTCTAGTTTTTAGGTGAAGAGATTTCATGTCCCAGCATAGGCCTCAAAGCGCTCCAAATATCCACTTGAAGATTCTATAAGAAGAGTGTTTCCAAACTGCTCTTTCCAAAGGAAGCTTCAAGTCTGTGAGTTGAATGCACTCATCACAAAGAAGTTTCTGAGAATCCTTCTCTCTAGTTTTTATGTGAAGATATTTCCTTTTCCAACATAGGCCTCAAGGTGCTCCGAATAAACACTTGCAGATTCTACAAACGTAATGTTTCCAAACTGTTCTGTCAAAAGAAACGGTCAAGTCTGTGGGTTGAATGCACTCATCACACAGAAGTTTCTGAGAATGCTTCTGTCTAGTTTTTAGGTGAAGATATTTCCTTTTCCAGCATAGGCCTCAAAACGCTCCAAATATCCTCTTGCAGATTCTACAAAAAGAGTGTTTCAAAACTGTTCTATCAAAAGGAAGGTTCAACTCTGTGAGTTGAATGAATGCATCATGAAGAACTTTCTGAGAATGCTTCTCTGTAGCTTTTAGGTGAAGATATTCCATATCCCAGCACAGGCCTCGAAGTGCTCCAAATAACCACTTGCAGATTTTACCAAAAGAGTGTTTCAAAACTGCTCTTTCTACAGGTAAGTTCAAGTCTGTGAGTTGAATGCACTCAACACAAAGAAGTTTCTGAGAATGCTTCTGTTCAGTTTTCATGTGCAGATGTTTCCTTTTCCAGCATAGGCCTCAAACGGCTCCAAATATCCACTTGCAGATTCTACAAAAAGAGTGTTTCCAAACTTCTCTATCAATTGGTAGGTTCAACTCTGTGAGTTGAATGAACTCATCACAAAGAAGTTTCTGAGAATCCTTCTCTCTAGTTTTTATGTGAAGATATTTCCTTTTCCAACATAGGCCTCAAGGTGCTCCGAATAAACACTTGCAGATTCTACAAACGTAATGTTTCCAAACTATTCTATCAAAAGAAACGTTCAAGTCTGTGAGTTGAATGCACTCATTGCAAAGAAGTTTCTCAGAATGCTTCTGTCTAGTTTTTAGGTGAAGAGATTTCATGTCCCAGCATAGGCCTCAAAGCGCTCCAAATATCCACTTGAAGATTCTATAAGAAGAGTGTTTCCAAACTGCTCTTTCCAAAGGAAGCTTCAAGTCTGTGAGTTGAATGCACTCATCACAAAGAAGTTTCAGAGAATGCTTCCGTCTAGTTTTTATATGAAGATATTTCCTTTTCCAGCATAGGCCTCAAAACGCTCCAAATATCCTCTTGCAGATTCTACAAAAAGAGTGTTTCAAAACTGTTCTATCAAAAGGAAGGTTCAACTCTGTGAGTTGAATGAATGCATCGTGAAGAACTTTCTGAGAATGCTTCTCTGTAGTTTTTAGGTGAAGATATTCCATATCCCAGCACAGGCCTCGAAGTGCTCCAAATAACCACTTGCAGATTTTACCAAAAGAGTGTTTCAAAACTGCTCTTTCTACAGGCAAGTTCAAGTCTGTGAGTTGAATGCACTCAACACAAAGAAGTTTCTGAGAATGCTTCTGTTCAGTTTTTATGTGAAGATATTTCCTTTTCCAGCATAGGCCTCAAACGGCTCCAAATATCCACTTGCAGATTCTACAAAAAGAGTGTTTCCAAACTTCTCTATCAATTGGTAGGTTCAACTCTGTGAGTTGAATGAACTCATCACAAAGAAGTTTCTGAGAATCCTTCTCTCTAGTTTTTATGTGAAGATATTTCCTTTTCCAACATAGGCCTCAAGGTGCTCCGAATAAACACTTGCAGATTCTACAAACGTAATGTTTCCAAACTGTTCTATCAAAAGAAACGTTCAAGTCTGTGAGTTGAATGCACTCATCACACAGAAGTTTCTGAGAATGCTTCTGTCTAGTTTTTAGGTGAAGATATTTCCTTTTCCAGCATAGGCCTCAAAACGATCCAAATATCCTCTTGCAGATTCTACAAAAAGAGTGTTTCCAAACTGTTCTATCAAAAGGAAGGTTCAACTCTGTGAGTTGAATGAATGCATCGTGAAGAACCTTCTGAGAATGCTTCTCTGTAGTTTTTAGGTGAAGATATTCCATATCCCAGCACAGGCCTCGAAGTGCTCCAAGTAACCACTTGCAGATTTTACCAAAAGAGTGTTTCAAAACTGCTCTTTCTACAGGTAAGTTCAAGTCTGTGAGTTGAATGCACTCAACACAAAGAAGTTTCTGAGAAAGCTTCTGTTCAGTTTTTATGTGAAGATATTTCCTTTTCCAGCATAGGCCTCAAACGGCTCCAAATATCCACTTGCAGATTCTACAAAAAGAGTGTTTCCAAACTTCTCTATCAATTGGTAGGTTCAACTCTGTGAGTTGAATGAACTCATCACAAAGAAGTTTCTGAGAATCCTTCTCTCTAGTTTTTATGTGAAGATATTTCCTTTTCCAACATAGGCCTCAGGGTGCCCCGAATAAACACTTGCAGATTCTACAAACTTAATGTTTCCAAACTGTTCTATCAAAAGAAACGTTCAAGTCTGTGAGTTGAAGGCACTCATCACACAGAAGTTTCTGAGAATGCTTCTGTCTAGTTTTTAGGTGAAGATATTTCCTTTTCCAGCATAGGCCTCAAAACGCTCCAAATATCCTCTTGCAGATTCTACAAAAAGAGTGTTTCAAAACTGTTCTATCAAAAGGAAGGTTCAACTCTGTGAGTTAAATGAATGCATCGTGAAGAACTTTCTGAGAATGCTTCTCTGTAGCTTTTAGGTGAAGATATTCCATATCCCAGCACAGGCCTCGAAGTGCTCCAAATAACCACTTGCAGATTTTACCAAAAGAGTGTTTCAAAACTGCTCTTCCTACAGGTAAGTTCAAGTCTGTGAGTTGAATGCACTCAACACAAGGAAGTTTCTGAGAATGCTTCTGTTAAGTTTTTATGTGAAGATATTTCCTTTTCCAGCATAGGCCTCAAACGGCTCCAAATATCCACCTGCAGATTCTACAAAAAGAGTGTTTCCAAACTTCTCTATCAATTGGTAGGTTCAACTCTGTGAGTTGAATGAACTCATCACAAAGAAGTTTCTGAGAATCCTTCTCTCTAGTTTTTATGTGAAGATATTTCCTTTTCCAACATAGGCCTCAAGGTGCTCCGAATAAACACTTGCAGATTCTACAAACGTAATGTTTCAAAACTGTTCTATCAAAAGAAACGTTCAAGTCTGTGAGTTGAATGCACTCATCGCACAGAAGTTTCTCAGAATGCTTCTGTCTAGTTTTTAGGTGAAGAGATTTCATGTCCCAGCATAGGCCTCAAAGCGCTCCAAATATCCACTTGAAGATTCTATAAGAAGAGTGTTTCCAAACTGCTCTTTCCAAAGGAAGCTTCAAGTCTGTGAGTTGAATGCACTCATCACAAAGAAGTTTCTGAGAATCCTTCTCTCTAGTTTTTATGTGAAGATATTTCCTTTTCCAACATAGGCCTCAAGGTGCTCCGAATAAACACTTGCAGATTCTACAAACGTAATGTTTCCAAACTGTTCTGTCAAAAGAAACGGTCAAGTCTGTGGGTTGAATGCACTCATCACACAGAAGTTTCTGAGAATGCTTCTGTCTAGTTTTTAGGTGAAGATATTTCCTTTTCCAGCATAGGCCTCAAAACGCTCCAAATATCCTCTTGCAGATTCTACAAAAAGAGTGTTTCAAAACTGTTCTATCAAAAGGAAGGTTCAACTCTGTGAGTTGAATGAATGCATCATGAAGAACTTTCTGAGAATGCTTCTCTGTAGCTTTTAGGTGAAGATATTCCATATCCCAGCACAGGCCTCGAAGTGCTCCAAATAACCACTTGCAGATTTTACCAAAAGAGTGTTTCAAAACTGCTCTTTCTACAGGTAAGTTCAAGTCTGTGAGTTGAATGCACTCAACACAAAGAAGTTTCTGAGAATGCTTCTGTTCAGTTTTCATGTGCAGATGTTTCCTTTTCCAGCATAGGCCTCAAACGGCTCCAAATATCCACTTGCAGATTCTACAAAAAGAGTGTTTCCAAACTTCTCTATCAATTGGTAGGTTCAACTCTGTGAGTTGAATGAACTCATCACAAAGAAGTTTCTGAGAATCCTTCTCTCTAGTTTTTATGTGAAGATATTTCCTTTTCCAACATAGGCCTCAAGGTGCTCCGAATAAACACTTGCAGATTCTACAAACGTAATGTTTCCAAACTATTCTATCAAAAGAAACGTTCAAGTCTGTGAGTTGAATGCACTCATTGCAAAGAAGTTTCTCAGAATGCTTCTGTCTAGTTTTTAGGTGAAGAGATTTCATGTCCCAGCATAGGCCTCAAAGCGCTCCAAATATCCACTTGAAGATTCTATAAGAAGAGTGTTTCCAAACTGCTCTTTCCAAAGGAAGCTTCAAGTCTGTGAGTTGAATGCACTCATCACAAAGAAGTTTCAGAGAATGCTTCCGTCTAGTTTTTATATGAAGATATTTCCTTTTCCAGCATAGGCCTCAAAACGCTCCAAATATCCTCTTGCAGATTCTACAAAAAGAGTGTTTCAAAACTGTTCTATCAAAAGGAAGGTTCAACTCTGTGAGTTGAATGAATGCATCGTGAAGAACTTTCTGAGAATGCTTCTCTGTAGTTTTTAGGTGAAGATATTCCATATCCCAGCACAGGCCTCGAAGTGCTCCAAATAACCACTTGCAGATTTTACCAAAAGAGTGTTTCAAAACTGCTCTTTCTACAGGCAAGTTCAAGTCTGTGAGTTGAATGCACTCAACACAAAGAAGTTTCTGAGAATGCTTCTGTTCAGTTTTTATGTGAAGATATTTCCTTTTCCAGCATAGGCCTCAAACGGCTCCAAATATCCACTTGCAGATTCTACAAAAAGAGTGTTTCCAAACTTCTCTATCAATTGGTAGGTTCAACTCTGTGAGTTGAATGAACTCATCACAAAGAAGTTTCTGAGAATCCTTCTCTCTAGTTTTTATGTGAAGATATTTCCTTTTCCAACATAGGCCTCAAGGTGCTCCGAATAAACACTTGCAGATTCTACAAACGTAATGTTTCCAAACTGTTCTATCAAAAGAAACGTTCAAGTCTGTGAGTTGAATGCACTCATCACACAGAAGTTTCTGAGAATGCTTCTGTCTAGTTTTTAGGTGAAGATATTTCCTTTTCCAGCATAGGCCTCAAAACGCTCCAAATATCCTCTTGCAGATTCTACAAAAAGAGTGTTTCCAAACTGTTCTATCAAAAGGAAGGTTCTACTCTGTGAGTTGAATGAATGCATCGTGAAGAACTTTCTGAGAATGCTTCTCTGTAGTTTTTAGGTGAAGATATTCCATATCCCTGCACAGGCCTCGAAGTGCTCCAAATAACCACTTGCAGATTTTACCAAAAGACTGTTTCAAAACTGCTCTTTCTACAGGTAAGTTCAAGTCTGTGAGTTGAATGCACTCAACACAAAGAAGTTTCTGAGAATGCTTCTGTTCAGTTTTTATGTGAAGATATTTCCTTTTCCAGCATAGGCCTCAAACGGCTCCAAATATCCACTTGCAGATTCTACAAAAAGAGTGTTTCCAAACTTCTCTATCAATTGGTAGGTTCAACTCTGTGAGTTGAATGTACTCATCACAAAGAAGTTTCTGAGAATCCTTCTCTCTAGTTTTTATGTGAAGATATTTCCTTTTCCAACATAGGCCTCAAGGTGCTCCGAATAAACACCTGCAGATTCTACAAACGTAATGTTTCCAAACTGTTCTATCAAAAGAAACGTTCAAGTCTGTGAGTTGAATGCACTCATCACACAGAAGTTTCTGAGAATGCTTCTGTCTAGTTTTTAGGTGAAGATATTTCCTTTTCCAGCATAGGCCTCAAAACGATCCAAATATCCTCTTGCAGATTCTACAAAAAGAGTGTTTCCAAACTGTTCTATCAAAAGGAAGGTTCAACTCTGTGAGTTGAATGAATGCATCGTGAAGAACTTTCTGAGAATGCTTCTCTGTAGTTTTTAGATGAAGATATTCCATATCCCAGCACAGGCCTCGAAGTGCTCCAAATAACCACTTGCAGATTTTACCAAAAGAGTGTTTCAAAACTGCTCTTTCTACAGGTAAGTTCAAGTCTGTGAGTTGAATGCACTCAACACAAAGAAGTTTCTGAGAATGCTTCTGTTCAGTTTTTATGTGAAGATATTTCCTTTTCCAGCATAGGCCTCAAACGGCTCCAAATATCCACTTGCAGATTCTACAAAAAGAGTGTTTCCAAACTTCTCTATCAATTGGTAGGTTCAACTCTGTGAGTTGAATGAACTCATCACAAAGAAGTTTCTGAGAATCCTTCTCTCTAGTTTTTATGTGAAGATATTTCCTTTTCCAACATAGGCCTCAGGGTGCTCCGAATAAACACTTGCAGATTCTACAAACGTAATGTTTCCAAACTGTTCTATCAAAAGAAACGTTCAAGTCTGTGAGTTGAATGCACTCATCACACAGAAGTTTCTGAGAATGCTTCTGTCTAGTTTTTAGGTGAAGATATTTCCTTTTCCAGCATAGGCCTCAAAACGCTCCAAATATCCTCTTGCAGATTCTACAAAAAGAGTGTTTCAAAACTGTTCTATCAAAAGGAAGGTTCAACTCTGTGAGTTGAATGAATGCATCATGAAGAACTTTCTGAGAATGCTTCTCTGTAGCTTTTAGGTGAAGATATTCCATATCCCAGCACAGGCCTCGAAGTGCTCCAAATAACCACTTGCAGATTTTACCAGAAGAGTGTTTCAAAACTGCTCTTTCTACAGGTAAGTTCAAGTCTGTGAGTTGAATGCACTCAACACAAAGAAGTTTCTGAGAATGCTTCTGTTCAGTTTTCATGTGCAGATGTTTCCTTTTCCAGCATAGGCCTCAAACGGCTCCAAATATCCACTTGCAGATTCTACAAAAAGAGTGTTTCCAAACTTCTCTATCAATTGGTAGGTTCAACTCTGTGAGTTGAATGAACTCATCACAAAGAAGTTTCTGAGAATCCTTCTCTCTAGTTTTTATGTGAAGATATTTCCTTTTCCAACATAGGCCTCAAGGTGCTCCGAATAAACACTTGCAGATTCTACAAACGTAATGTTTCCAAACTATTCTATCAAAAGAAACGTTCAAGTCTGTGAGTTGAATGCACTCATTGCAAAGAAGTTTCTGAGAATGCTTCTGTCTAGTTTTTAGGTGAAGAGATTTCATGTCCCAGCATAGGCCTCAAAGCGCTCCAAACATCCACTTGAAGATTCTATAAGAAGAGTGTTTCCAAACTGCTCTTTCCAAAGGAAGCTTCAAGTCTGTGAGTTGAATGTACTCATCACAAAGAAGTTTCAGAGAATGCTTCCGTCTAGTTTTTATATGAAGATATTTCCTTTTCCAGCATAGGCCTCAAAACGCTCCAAATATCCTCTTGCAGATTCTACAAAAAGAGTGTTTCAAAACTGTTCTATCAAAAGGAAGGTTCAACTCTGTGAGTTGAATGAATGCATCGTGAAGAACTTTCTGAGAATGCTTCTCTGTAGTTTTTAGGTGAAGATATTCCATATCCCAGCACAGGCCTCGAAGTGCTCCAAATAACCACTTGCAGATTTTACCAAAAGAGTGTTTCAAAACTGCTCTTTCTACAGGTAAGTTCAAGTCTGTGAGTTGAATGCACTCAACACAAAGAAGTTTCTGAGAAAGCTTCTGTTCAGTTTTTATGTGAAGATATTTCCTTTTCCAGCATAGGCCTCAAACGGCTCCAAATATCCACTTGCAGATTCTACAAAAAGAGTGTTTCCAAACTTCTCTATCAATTGGTAGGTTCAACTCTGTGAGTTGAATGAACTCATCACAAAGAAGTTTCTGAGAATCCTTCTCTCTAGTTTTTATGTGAAGATATTTCCTTTTCCAACATAGGCCTCAGGGTGCTCCGAATAAACACTTGCAGATTCTACAAACGTAATGTTTCCAAACTGTTCTATCAAAAGAAACGTTCAAGTCTGTGAGTTGAAGGCACTCATCACACAGAAGTTTCTGAGAATGCTTCTGTCTAGTTTTTAGGTGAAGATATTTCCTTTTCCAGCATAGGCCTCAAAACGCTCCAAATATCCTCTTGCAGATTCTACAAAAAGAGTGTTTCAAAACTGTTCTATCAAAAGGAAGGTTCAACTCTGTGAGTTGAATGAATGCATCGTGAAGAACCTTCTGAGAATGCTTCTCTGTAGTTTTTAGGTGAAGATATTCCATATCCCAGCACAGGCCTCGAAGTGCTCCAAGTAACCACTTGCAGATTTTACCAAAAGAGTGTTTCAAAACTGCTCTTTCTACAGGTAAGTTCAAGTCTGTGAGTTGAATGCACTCAACACAAAGAAGTTTCTGAGAAAGCTTCTGTTCAGTTTTTATGTGAAGATATTTCCTTTTCCAGCATAGGCCTCAAACGGCTCCAAATATCCACTTGCAGATTCTACAAAAAGAGTGTTTCCAAACTTCTCTATCAATTGGTAGGTTCAACTCTGTGAGTTGAATGAACTCATCACAAAGAAGTTTCTGAGAATCCTTCTCTCTAGTTTTTATGTGAAGATATTTCCTTTTCCAACATAGGCCTCAGGGTGCTCCGAATAAACACTTGCAGATTCTACAAACGTAATGTTTCCAAACTGTTCTATCAAAAGAAACGTTCAAGTCTGTGAGTTGAAGGCACTCATCACACAGAAGTTTCTGAGAATGCTTCTGTCTAGTTTTTAGGTGAAGATATTTCCTTTTCCAGCATAGGCCTCAAAACGCTCCAAATATCCTCTTGCAGATTCTACAAAAAGAGTGTTTCAAAACTGTTCTATCAAAAGGAAGGTTCAACTCTGTGAGTTGAATGAATGCATCGTGAAGAACCTTCTGAGAATGCTTCTCTGTAGTTTTTAGGTGAAGATATTCCATATCCCAGCACAGGCCTCGAAGTGCTCCAAGTAACCACTTGCAGATTTTACCAAAAGAGTGTTTCAAAACTGCTCTTTCTACAGGTAAGTTCAAGTCTGTGAGATGAATGCACTCAACACAAAGAAGTTTCTGAGAAAGCTTCTGTTCAGTTTTTATGTGAAGATATTTCCTTTTCCAGCATAGGCCTCAAACGGCTCCAAATATCCACTTGCAGATTCTACAAAAAGAGTGTTTCCAAACTTCTCTATCAATTGGTAGGTTCAACTCTGTGAGTTGAATGAACTCATCACAAAGAAGTTTCTGAGAATCCTTCTCTCTAGTTTTTATGTGAAGATATTTCCTTTTCCAACATAGGCCTCAGGGTGCCCCGAATAAACACTTGCAGATTCTACAAACTTAATGTTTCCAAACTGTTCTATCAAAAGAAACGTTCAAGTCTGTGAGTTGAAGGCACTCATCACACAGAAGTTTCTGAGAATGCTTCTGTCTAGTTTTTAGGTGAAGATATTTCCTTTTCCAGCATAGGCCTCAAAACGCTCCAAATATCCTCTTGCAGATTCTACAAAAAGAGTGTTTCAAAACTGTTCTATCAAAAGGAAGGTTCAACTCTGTGAGTTAAATGAATGCATCGTGAAGAACTTTCTGAGAATGCTTCTCTGTAGCTTTTAGGTGAAGATATTCCATATCCCAGCACAGGCCTCGAAGTGCTCCAAATAACCACTTGCAGATTTTACCAAAAGAGTGTTTCAAAACTGCTCTTCCTACAGGTAAGTTCAAGTCTGTGAGTTGAATGCACTCAACACAAGGAAGTTTCTGAGAATGCTTCTGTTAAGTTTTTATGTGAAGATATTTCCTTTTCCAGCATAGGCCTCAAACGGCTCCAAATATCCACCTGCAGATTCTACAAAAAGAGTGTTTCCAAACTTCTCTATCAATTGGTAGGTTGAACTCTGTGAGTTGAATGAACTCATCACAAAGAAGTTTCTGAGAATCCTTCTCTCTAGTTTTTATGTGAAGATATTTCCTTTTCCAACATAGGCCTCAAGGTGCTCCGAATAAACACTTGCAGATTCTACAAACGTAATGTTTCAAAACTGTTCTATCAAAAGAAACGTTCAAGTCTGTGAGTTGAATGCACTCATCGCACAGAAGTTTCTCAGAATGCTTCTGTCTAGTTTTTAGGTGAAGAGATTTCATGTCCCAGCATAGGCCTCAAAGCGCTCCAAATATCCACTTGAAGATTCTATAAGAAGAGTGTTTCCAAACTGCTCTTTCCAAAGGAAGCTTCAAGTCTGTGAGTTGAATGCACTCATCACAAAGAAGTTTCTGAGAATCCTTCTCTCTAGTTTTTATGTGAAGATATTTCCTTTTCCAACATAGGCCTCAAGGTGCTCCGAATAAACACTTGCAGATTCTACAAACGTAATGTTTCCAAACTGTTCTATCAAAAGAAACGGTCAAGTCTGTGGGTTGAATGCACTCATCACACAGAAGTTTCTGAGAATGCTTCTGTCTAGTTTTTAGGTGAAGATATTTCCTTTTCCAGCATAGGCCTCAAAACGCTCCAAATATCCTCTTGCAGATTCTACAAAAAGAGTGTTTCAAAACTGTTCTATCAAAAGGAAGGTTCAACTCTGTGAGTTGAATGAATGCATCATGAAGAACTTTCTGAGAATGCTTCTCTGTAGCTTTTAGGTGAAGATATTCCATATCCCAGCACAGGCCTCGAAGTGCTCCAAATAACCACTTGCAGATTTTACCAAAAGAGTGTTTCAAAACTGCTCTTTCTACAGGTAAGTTCAAGTCTGTGAGTTGAATGCACTCAACACAAAGAAGTTTCTGAGAATGCTTCTGTTCAGTTTTCATGTGCAGATGTTTCCTTTTCCAGCATAGGCCTCAAACGGCTCCAAATATCCACTTGCAGATTCTACAAAAAGAGTGTTTCCAAACTTCTCTATCAATTGGTAGGTTCAACTCTGTGAGTTGAATGAACTCATCACAAAGAAGTTTCTGAGAATCCTTCTCTCTAGTTTTTATGTGAAGATATTTCCTTTTCCAACATAGGCCTCAAGGTGCTCCGAATAAACACTTGCAGATTCTACAAACGTAATGTTTCCAAACTATTCTATCAAAAGAAACGTTCAAGTCTGTGAGTTGAATGCACTCATTGCAAAGAAGTTTCTCAGAATGCTTCTGTCTAGTTTTTAGGTGAAGAGATTTCATGTCCCAGCATAGGCCTCAAAGCGCTCCAAATATCCACTTGAAGATTCTATAAGAAGAGTGTTTCCAAACTGCTCTTTCCAAAGGAAGCTTCAAGTCTGTGAGTTGAATGCACTCATCACAAAGAAGTTTCAGAGAATGCTTCCGTCTAGTTTTTATATGAAGATATTTCCTTTTCCAGCATAGGCCTCAAAACGCTCCAAATATCCTCTTGCAGATTCTACAAAAAGAGTGTTTCAAAACTGTTCTATCAAAAGGAAGGTTCAACTCTGTGAGTTGAATGAATGCATCGTGAAGAACTTTCTGAGAATGCTTCTCTGTAGTTTTTAGGTGAAGATATTCCATATCCCAGCACAGGCCTCGAAGTGCTCCAAATAACCACTTGCAGATTTTACCAAAAGAGTGTTTCAAAACTGCTCTTTCTATAGGTAAGTTCAAGTCTGTGAGTTGAATGCACTCAACACAAAGAAGTTTCTGAGAATGCTTCTGTTCAGTTTTTATGTGAAGATATTTCCTTTTCCAGCATAGGCCTCAAACGGCTCCAAATATCCACTTGCAGATTCTACAAAAAGAGTGTTTCCAAACTTCTCTATCAATTGGTAGGTTCAACTCTGTGAGTTGAATGAACTCATCACAAAGAAGTTTCTGAGAATCCTTCTCTCTAGTTTTTATGTGAAGATATTTCCTTTTCCATCATAGGCCTCAAGGTGCTCCGAATAAACACTTGCAGATTCTACAAACGTAGTGTTTCCAAACTGTTCTATCAAAAGAAACGTTCAAGTCCGTGAGTTGAATGCACTCATCACACAGAAGTTTCTGAGAATGCTTCTGTCTAGTTTTTAGGTGAAGATATTTCCTTTTCCAGCATAGGCCTCAAAACGCTCCAAATATCCTCTTGCAGATTCTACAAAAAGAGTGTTTCAAAACTGTTCTATCAAAAGGAAGGTTCAACTCTGTGAGTTAAATGAATGCATCGTGAAGAACTTTCTGAGAATGCTTCTCTGTAGCTTTTAGGTGAAGATAATCCATATCCCAGCACAGGCCTCGAAGTGCTTCAAATAACCACTTGCAGATTTTACCAAAAGAGTGTTTCAAAACTGCTCTTTCTACAGGTAAGTTCAAGTCTGTGAGTTGAATGCACTCAACACAAGGAAGTTTCTGAGAATGCTTCTGTTCAGTTTTTATGTGAAGATATTTCCTTTTCCAGCATAGGCCTCAAACGGCTCCAAATATCCACTTGCAGATTCTACAAAAAGAGTGTTTCCAAACTTCTCTATCAATTGGTAGGTTCAACTCTGTGAGTTGAATGAACTCATCACAAAGAAGTTTCTGAGAATCTTTCTCTCTAGTTTTTATGTGAAGATATTTCCTTTTCCAACATAGGCCTCAAGATGCTCCGAATAAACACTTGCAGATTCTACAAACGTAATGTTTCAAAACTGTTCTATCAAAAGAAACGTTCAAGTCTGTGAGTTGAATACACTCATCGCACAGAAGTTTCTCAGAATGCTTCTGTCTAGTTTTTAGGTGAAGAAATTTCATGTCCCAGCATAGGCCTCAAAGCGCTCCAAATATCCACTTGAAGATTCTATAAGAAGAGTGTTTCCAAATTGCTCTTTCCAAAGGAAGCTTCAAGTCTGTGAGTTGAATGCACTCATCACAAAGAAGTTTCAGAGAATGCTTCCGTCTAGTTTTTATATGAAGATATTTCCTTTTCCAGCATAGGCCTCAAAACGCTCCAAATATCCTCTTGCAGATTCTACAAAAAGAGTGTTTCAAAACTGTTCTATCAAAAGGAAGGTTCAACTCTGTGAGTTGAATGAATGCATCATGAAGAAATTTCTGAGAATGCTTCTATGTAGTTTTTAGGTGAAGATATTCCATATCCCAGCACAGGCCTCGAAGTGCTCCAAATAACCACTTGCAGATTTTACCAAAAGAGTGTTTCAAAACTGCTCTTTCTACAGGTAAGTTCAAGTCTGTGAGTTGAATGCACTCAACACAAAGAAGTTTCTGAGAATGCTTCTGTTCAGTTTTTATGTGAAGATATTTCCTTTTCCAGCATAGGCCTCAAACGGCTCCAAATATCCACTTGCAGATTCTACAAAAAGAGTGTTTCCAAACTTCTCTATCAATTGGTAGGTTCAACTCTGTGAGTTGAATGAACTCATCACAAAGAAGTTTCTGAGAATCCTTCTCTCTAGTTTTTATGTGAAGATATTTCCTTTTCCAACATAGGCCTCAAGGTGCTCCGAATAAACACTTGCAGATTCTACAAACGTAATGTTTCCAAACTGTTCTATCAAAAGAAACGTTCAAGTCTGTGAGTTGAATGCACTCATCTCACAGAAGTTTCTCAGAATGCTTCTGTCTAGTTTTTAGGTGAAGAGATTTCATGTCCCAGCATAGGCCTCAAAGCGCTCCAAATATCCACTTGAAGATTCTATAAGAAGAGTGTTTCCAAACTGCTCTTTCCAAAGGAAGCTTCAAGTCTGTGAGTTGAATGCACTCATCACAAAGAAGTTTCTGAAAATCCTTCTCTCTAGTTTTTATGTGAAGATATTTCCTTTTCCAACATAGGCCTCAAGGTGCTCCGAATAAACACTTGCAGATTCTACAAACGTAATGTTTCCAAACTGTTCTATCAAAAGAAACGGTCAAGTCTGTGAGTTGAATGCACTCATCACACAGAAGTTTCTGAGAATGCTTCTGTCTAGTTTTTAGGTGAAGATATTTCCTTTTCCAGCATAGGCCTCAAAACGCTCCAAATATCCTCTTGCAGATTCTACAAAAAGAGTGTTTCAAAACTGTTCTATCAAAAGGAAGGTTCAACTCTGTGAGTTGAATGAATGCATCATGAAGAACTTTCTGAGAATGCTTCTCTGTAGCTTTTAGGTGAAGATATTCCATATCCCAGCACAGGCCTCGAAGTGCTCCAAATAACCACTTGCAGATTTTACCAAAAGAGTGTTTCAAAACTGCTCTTTCTACAGGTAAGTTCAAGTCTGTGAGTTGAATGCACTCAACACAAAGAAGTTTCTGAGAATGCTTCTGTTCATTTTTCATGTGCAGATGTTTCCTTTTCCAGCATAGGCCTCAAACGGCTCCAAATATCCACTTGCAGATTCTACAAAAAGAGTGTTTCCAAACTTCTCTATCAATTGGTAGGTTCAACTCTGTGAGTTGAATGAACTTATCACAAAGAAGTTTCTGAGAATCCTTCTCTCTAGTTTTTATGTGAAGATATTTCCTTTTCCAACATAGGCCTCAAGGTGCTCCGAATAAACACTTGCAGATTCTACAAACGTAATGTTTCCAAACTATTCTATCAAAAGAAACGTTCAAGTCTGTGAGTTGAATGCACTCATCTCACAGAAGTTTCTGAGAATGCTTCTGTCTAGTTTTTAGGTGAAGATATTTCCTTTTCCAGCATAGGCCTCAAAACGCTCCAAATATCCTCTTGCAGATTCTACAAAAAGAGTGTTTCCAAACTGTTCTATCAAAAGGAAGGTTCAACTCTGTGAGTTGAATGAATGCATCGTGAGGAACCTTCTGAGAATGCTTCTCTGTAGTTTCTAGGTGAAGATATTCCATATCCCAGCACAGGCCTCGAAGTGCTCCAAATAACCACGTGCAGATTTTACCAAAAGAGTGTTTCAAAACTGCTCTTTCTACAGGTAAGTTCAAGTCTGTGAGTTGAATGCACTCAACACAAAGAAGTTTCTGAGAATGCTTCTGTTCAGTTTTTATGTGAAGATATTTCCTTTTCCAGCACAGGCCTCAAACGGCTCCAAATATCCACTTGCAGATTCTACAAAAAGAGTGTTTCCAAACTTCTCTATCAATTGGTAGGTTCAACTCTGTGAGTTGAATGAACTCATCACAAAGAAGTTTCTGAGAATCCTTCTCTCTAGTTTTTATGTGAAGATATTTCCTTTTCCAACATAGGCCTCAAGGTGCTCCGAATAAACACTTGCAGATTCTACAAACGTAATGTTTCCAAACTGTTCTATCAAAAGAAACGTTCAAGTCTGTGAGTTGAATGCACTCATCGCACAGAAGTTTCTCAGAATGCTTCTGTCTAGTTTTTAGGTGAAGAGATTTCATGTCCCAGCATAGGCCTCAAAGCGCTCCAAATATCCACTTGAAGATTCTATAAGAAGAGTGTTTCCAAACTGCTCTTTGCAAAGGAAGCTTCAAGTCTGTGAGTTGAATGCACTCATCACAAAGAAGTTTCTGAGAATCCTTCTCTCTAGTTTTTATGTGAAGATATTTCCTTTTCCAACATAGGCCTCAAGGTGCTCCGAATAAACACTTGCAGATTCTACAAACGTAATGTTTCCAAACTGTTCTATCAAAAGAAACGGTCAAGTCTGTGAGTTGAATGCACTCATCACACAGAAGTTTCTGAGAATGCTTCTGTCTAGTTTTTAGGTGAAGATATTTCCTTTTCCAGCATAGGCCTCAAAACGCTCCAAATATCCTCTTGCAGATTCTACAAAAAGAGTGTTTCAAAACTGTTCTATCAAAAGGAAGGTTCAACTCTGTGAGTTAAATGAATGCATCATGAAGAACTTTCTGAGAATGCTTCTCTGTAGCTTTTAGGTGAAGATAATCCATATCCCAGCACAGGCCTCGAAGTGCTCCAAATAACCACTTGCAGATTTTACCAAAAGAGTGTTTCAAAACTGCTCTTTCTACAGGTAAGTTCAAGTCTGTGAGTTGAATGCACTCAACACAAGGAAGTTTCTGAGAATGCTTCTGTTCAGTTTTTATGTGAAGATATTTCCTTTTCCAGCATAGGCCTCAAACGGCTCCAAATATCCACTTGCAGATTCTACAAAAAGAGTGTTTCCAAACTTCTCTATCAATTGGTAGGTTCAACTCTGTGAGTTGAATGAACTCATCACAAAGAAGTTTCTGAGAATCCTTCTCTCTAGTTTTTATGTGAAGATATTTCCTTTTCCAACATAGGCCTCAAGGTGCTCCGAATACACACCTGCAGATTCTACAAACGTAATGTTTCAAAACTGTTCTATCAAAAGAAACGTTCAAGTCTGTGAGTTGAATGCACTCATCGCACAGAAGTTTCTCAGAATGCTTCTGTCTAGTTTTTAGGTGAAGAGATTTCATGTCCCAGCATAGGCCTCAAAGCGCTCCAAATATCCACTTGAAGATTCTATAAGAAGAGTGTTTCCAAACTGCTCTTTCCAAAGATAGCTTCAAGTCTGTGAGTTGAATGCACTCATCACAAAGAAGTTTCAGAGAATGCTTCCGTCTAGTTTTTATATGAAGATATTTCCTTTTCCAGCATAGGCCTCAAAACGCTCCAAATATCCTCTTGCAGATTCTACAAAAAGAGTGTTTCAAAACTGTTCTATCAAAAGGAAGGTTCAACTCTGTGAGTTGAATGAATGTATCATGAAGAAATTTCTGAGAATGCTTCTCTGTAGTTTTTAGGTGAAGATATTCCATATCCCAGCACAGGCCTCGAAGTGCTCCAAATAACCACTTGCAGATTTTACCAAAAGAGTGTTTCAAAACTGCTCTTTCTACAGGTAAGTTCAAGTCTGTGAGTTGAATGCACTCAACACAAAGAAGTTTCTGAGAATGCTTCTGTTCAGTTTTTATGTGAAGATATTTCCTTTTCCAGCATAGGCCTCAAACGGCTCCAAATATCCACTTGCAGATTCTACAAAAAGAGTGTTTCCAAACTTCTCTATCAATTGGTAGGTTCAACTCTGTGAGTTGAATGAACTTATCACAAAGAAGTTTCTGAGAATCCTTCTCTCTAGTTTTTATGTGAAGATATTTCCTTTTCCAACATAGGCCTCAAGGTGCTCCGAATAAACACTTGCAGATTCTACAAACGTAATGTTTCCAAACTATTCTATCAAAAGAAACGTTCAAGTCTGTGAGTTGAATGCACTCATCGCACAGAAGTTTCTCAGAATGCTTCTGTCTAGTTTTTAGGTGAAGAGATTTCGTGTCCCAGCATAGGCCTCAAAGCGCTCCAAATATCCACTTGAAGATTCTATAAGAAGAGTGTTTCCAAACTGCTCTTTCCAAAGGAAGCTTCAAGTCTGTGAGTTGAATGCACTCATCACAAAGAAGTTTCAGAGAATGCTTCCGTCTAGTTTTTATATGAAGATATTTCCTTTTCCAGCATAGGCCTCAAAACGCTCCAAATATCCTCTTGCAGATTCTACAAAAAGAGTGTTTCCAAACTGTTCTATCAAAAGGAAGGTTCAACTCTGTGAGTTGAATGAATGCATCGTGAAGAACCTTCTGAGAATGCTTCTCTGTAGTTTTTAGGTGAAGATATTGCATATCCCAGCACAGGCCTCGAAGTGCTCCAATTAACCACTTGCAGATTTTACCAAAAGAGTGTTTCAAAACTGCTCTTTCTACAGGTAAGTTCAAGTCTGTGAGTTGAATGCACTCAACACAAAGAAGTTTCTGAGAATGCTTCTGTTCAGTTTTTATGTGAAGATATTTCCTTTTCCAGCACAGGCCTCAAACGGCTCCAAATATCCACTTGCAGATTCTACAAAAAGAGTGTTTCCAAACTTCTCTATCAATTGGTAGGTTCAACTCTGTGAGTTGAATGAACTCATCACAAAGAAGTTTCTGATAATCCTTCTCTCTAGTTTTTATGTGAAGATATTTCCTTTTCCAACATAGGCCTCAAGGTGCTCCGAATAAACACTTGCAGATTCTACAAACGTAATGTTTCCAAACTGTTCTATCAAAAGAAACGTTCAAGTCTGTGAGTTGAATGCACTCATCACACAGAAGTTTCTGAGAATGCTTCTGTCTAGTTTTTAGGTGAAGATATTTCCTTTTGCAGCATAGGCCTCAAAACGCTCCAAATATCCTCTTGCAGATTCTACAAAAAGAGTGTTTCAAAACTGTTCTATCAAAAGGAAGGTTCAACTCTGTGAGTTAAATGAATGCATCGTGAAGAACTTTCTGAGAATGCTTCTCTGTAGCTTTTAGGTGAAGATACTCCATATCCCAGCACAGGCCTCGAAGTGCTCCAAATAACCACTTGCAGATTTTACCAAAAGAGTGTTTCAAAACTGCTCTTTCTACAGGTAAGTTCAAGTCTGTGAGTTGAATGCACTCAACACAAGGAAGTTTCTGAGAATGCTTCTGTTCAGTTTTTATGTGAAGATATTTCCTTTTCCAGCATAGGCCTCAAACGGCTCCAAATATCCACTTGCAGATTCTACAAAAAGAGTGTTTCCAAACTTCTCTATCAATTGGTAGGTTCAACTCTGTGAGTTGAATGAACTCATCACAAAGAAGTTTCTGAGAATCCTTCTCTCTAGTTTTTATGTGAAGATATTTCCTTTTCCAACATAGGCCTCAAGGTGCTCCGAATAAACACTTGCCGATACTACAAACGTAATGTTTCAAAACTGTTCTATCAAAAGAAACGTTCAAGTCTGTGAGTTGAACGCACTCATCACACAGAAGTTTCTCAGAATGCTTCTGTCTAGTTTTTAGGTGAAGAGATTTCATGTCCCAGCATAGGCCTCAAAGCGCTCCAAATATCCACTTGAAGATTCTATAAGAAGAGTGTTTCCAAACTGCTCTTTCCAAAGGAAGCTTCAAGTCTGTGAGTTGAATGCACTCATCACAAAGAAGTTTCAGAGAATGCTTCCGTCTAGTTTTTATATGAAGATATTTCCTTTTCCAGCATAGGCCTCAAAACGCTCCAAATATCCTCTTGCAGATTCTACAAAAAGAGTGTTTCAAAACTGTTCTATCAAAAGGAAGGTTCAACTCTGTGAGTTGAATGAATGCATCATGAAGAAATTTCTGAGAATGCTTCTCTGTAGTTTTTAGGTGAAGATATTCCATATCCCAGCACAGGCCTCGAAGTGCTCCAAATAACCACTTGCAGATTTTACCAAAAGAGTGTTTCAAAACTGCTCTTTCTACAGGTAACTTCAAGTCTGTGAGTTGAATGCACTCAACACAAAGAAGTTTCTGAGAATGCTTCTGTTCAGTTTTTATGTGAAGATATTTCCTTTTCCAGCACAGGCCTCAAACGGCTCCAAATATCCACTTGCAGATTCTACAAAAAGAGTGTTTCCAAACTTCTCTATCAATTGGTAGGTTCAACTCTGTGAGTTGAATGAACTCATCACAAAGAAGTTTCTGATAATCCTTCTCTCTAGTTTTTATGTGAAGATATTTCCTTTTCCAACATAGGCCTCAAGGTGCTCCGAATAAACACTTGCAGATTCTACAAACGTAATGTTTCCAAACTGTTTTATCAAAAGAAACGTTCAAGTCTGTGAGTTGAATGCACTCATCACACAGAAGTTTCTGAGAATGCTTCTGTCTAGTTTTTAGGTGAAGATATTTCCTTTTCCAGCATAGGCCTCAAAACGCTCCAAATATCCTCTTGCAGATTCTACAAAAAGAGTGTTTCAAAACTGTTCTATCAAAAGGAAGGTTCAACTCTGTGAGTTAAATGAATGCATCGTGAAGAACTTTCTGAGAATGCTTCTCTGTAGCTTTTAGGTGAAGATATTCCATATCCCAGCACAGGCCTCGAAGTGCTCCAAATAACCACTTGCAGATTTTACCAAAAGAGTGTTTCAAAACTGCTCTTTCTACAGGTAAGTTCAAGTCTGTGAGTTGAATCCACTCAACACAAGGAAGTTTCTGAGAATGCTTCTGTTCAGTTTTTATGTGAAGATATTTCCTTTTCCAGCATAGGCCTCAAACGGCTCCAAATATCCACTTGCAGATTCTACAAAAAGAGTGTTTCCAAACTTCTCTATCAATTGGTAGGTTCAACTCTGTGAGTTGAATGAACTCATCACAAAGAAGTTTCTGAGAATCCTTCTCTCTAGTTTTTATGTGAAGATATTTCCTTTTCCAACATAGGCCTCAAGGTGCTCCGAATAAACACTTGCCGATTCTACAAACGTAATGTTTCAAAACTGTTCTATCAAAAGAAACGTTCAAGTCTGTGAGTTGAATGCACTCATCGCACAGAAGTTTCTCAGAATGCTTCTGTCTAGTTTTTAGGTGAAGAGATTTCATGTCCCAGCATAGGCCTCAAAGCGCTCCAAATATCCACTTGAAGATTCTATAAGAAGAGTGTTTCCAAACTGCTCTTTCCAAAGGAAGCTTCAAGTCTGTGAGTTGAATGCACTCATCACAAAGAAGTTTCAGAGAATGCTTCCGTCTAGTTTTTATATGAAGATATTTCCTTTTCCAGCATAGGCCTCAAAACGCTCCAAATATCCTCTTGCAGATTCTACAAAAAGAGTGTTTCAAAACTGTTCTATCAAAAGGAAGGTTCAACTCTGTGAGTTAAATGAATGCATCGTGAAGAACTTTCTGAGAATGCTTCTCTGTAGCTTTTAGGTGAAGATAATCCATATCCCAGCACAGGCCGCGAAGTGCTCCAAATAACCACTTGCAGATTTTACCAAAAGAGTGTTTCAAAACTGCTCTTTCTACAGGTAAGTTCAAGTCTGTGAGTTGAATGCACTCAACACAAAGAAGTTTCTGAGAATGCTTCTGTTCAGTTTTTATGTGAAGATATTTCCTTTTCCAGCATAGGCCTCAAACGGCTCCAAATATCCACTTGCAGATTCTACAAAAAGAGTGTTTCCAAACTTCTCTATCAATTGGTAGGTTCAACTCTGTGAGTTGAATGAACTCATCACAAAGAAGTTTCTGAGAATCCTTCTCTCTAGTTTTTATGTGAAGATATTTCCTTTTCCAACATAGGCCTCAAGGTGCTCCGAATAAACACTTGCAGATTCTACAAACGTAATGTTTCCAAACTGTTCTATCAAAAGAAACGTTCAAGTCTGTGAGTTGAATGCACTCATCTCGCAGAAGTTTCTCAGAATGCTTCTGTCTAGTTTTTAGGTGAAGAGATTTCATGTCCCAGCATAGGCCTCAAAGCGCTCCAAATATCCACTTGAAGATTCTATAAGAAGAGTGTTTCCAAACTGCTCTTTCCAAAGGAAGCTTCAAGTCTGTGAGTTGAATGCACTCATCACAAAGAAGTTTCTGAGAATCCTTCTCTCTAGTTTTTATGTGAAGATATTTCCTTTTCCAACATAGGCCTCAAGGTGCTCCGAATAAACACTTGCAGATTCTACAAACGTAATGTTTCCAAACTGTTCTATCAAAAGAAACGGTCAAGTCTGTGAGTTGAATGCACTCATCACACAGAAGTTTCTGAGAATGCTTCTGTCTAGTTTTTAGGTGAAGATATTTCCTTTTCCAGCATAGGCCTCAAAACACTCCAAATATCCTCTTGCAGATTCTACAAAAAGAGTGTTTCCAAACTGTTCTATCAAAAGGAAGGTTCAACTCTGTGAGTTGAATGAATGCATCGTGAGGAACCTTCTGAGAATGCTTCTCTGTAGTTTCTAGGTGAAGATATTCCATATCCCAGCACAGGCCTCGAAGTGCTCCAAATAACCACGTGCAGATTTTACCAAAAGAGTGTTTCAAAACTGCTCTTTCTACAGGTAAGTTCAAGTCTGTGAGTTGAATGCACTCAACACAAAGAAGTTTCTGAGAATGCTTCTGTTCAGTTTTTATGTGAAGATATTTCCTTTTCCAGCACAGGCCTCAAACGGCTCCAAATATCCACTTGCAGATTCTACAAAAAGAGTGTTTCCAAACTTCTCTATCAATTGGTAGGTTCAACTCTGTGAGTTGAATGAACTCATCACAAAGAAGTTTCTGAGAATCCTTCTCTCTAGTTTTTATGTGAAGATATTTCCTTTTCCAACATAGGCCTCAAGGTGCTCCGAATAAACACTTACAGATTCTACAAACGTAATGTTTCCAAACTGTTCTATCAAAAGAAACGTTCAAGTCTGTGAGTAGAATGCACTCATTGCAAAGAAGTTTCTCAGAATGCTTCTGTCTAGTTTTTAGGTGAAGAGATTTCATGTCCCAGCATAGGCCTCAAAGCGCTCCAAATATCCACTTGAAGATTCTCTAAGAAGAGTGTTTCCAAACTGCTCTTTCCAAAGGAAGCTTCAAGTCTGTGAGTTGAATGCACTCATCACAAAGAAGTTTCAGAGAATGCTTCCGTCTAGTTTTTATATGAAGATATTTCCTTTTCCAGCATAGGCCTCAAAACGCTCCAAATATCCTCTTGCAGATTCTACAAAAAGAGTGTTTCAAAACTGTTCTATCAAAAGGAAGGTTCAACTCTGTGAGTTAAATGAATGCATCGTGAAGAACTTTCTGAGAATGCTTCTCTGTAGCTTTTAGGTGAAGATAATCCATATCCCAGCACAGGCCTCGAAGTGCTCCAAATAACCACTTGCAGATTTTACCAAAAGAGTGTTTCAAAACTGCTCTTTCTACAGGTAAGTTCAAGTCTGTGAGTTGAATGCACTCAACACAAGGAAGTTTCTGAGAATGCTTCTGTTCAGTTTTTATGTGAAGATATTTCCTTTTCCAGCATAGGCCTCAAACGGCTCCAAATATCCACTTGCAGATTCTACAAAAAGAGTGTTTCCAAACTTCTCTATCAATTGGTAGGTTCAACTCTGTGAGTTGAATGAACTCATCACAAAGAAGTTTCTGAGAATCCTTCTCTCTAGTTTTTATGTGAAGATATTTCCTTTTCCAACATAGGCCTCAAGGTGCTCCGAATACACACCTGCAGATTCTACAAACGTAATGTTTCAAAACTGTTCTATCAAAAGAAACGTTCAAGTCTGTGAGTTGAATGCACTCATCGCACAGAAGTTTCTCAGAATGCTTCTGTCTAGTTTTTAGGTGAAGAGATTTCATGTCCCAGCATAGGCCTCAAAGCGCTCCAAATATCCACTTGAAGATTCTATAAGAAGAGTGTTTCCAAACTGCTCTTTCCAAAGAAAGCTTCAAGTCTGTGAGTTGAATGCACTCATCACAAAGAAGTTTCAGAGAATGCTTCCGTCTAGTTTTTATATGAAGATATTTCCTTTTCCAGCATAGGCCTCAAAACGCTCCAAATATCCTCTTGCAGATTCTACAAAAAGAGTGTTTCAAAACTGTTCTATCAAAAGGAAGGTTCAACTCTGTGAGTTGAATGAATGCATCATGAAGAAATTTCTGAGAATGCTTCTCTGTAGTTTTTAGGTGAAGATATTCCATATCCCAGCACAGGCCTCGAAGTGCTCCAAATAACCACTTGCAGATTTTACCAAAAGAGTGTTTCAAAACTGCTCTTTCTACAGGTAAGTTCAAGTCTGTGAGTTGAATGCACTCAACACAAAGAAGTTTCTGAGAATGCTTCTGTTCAGTTTTTATGTGAAGATATTTCCTTTTCCAGCATAGGCCTCAAACGGCTCCAAATATCCACTTGCAGATTCTACAAAAAGAGTGTTTCCAAACTTCTCTATCAATTGGTAGGTTCAAATCTGTGAGTTGAATGAACTTATCACAAAGAAGTTTCTGAGAATCCTTCTCTCTAGTTTTTATGTGAAGATATTTCCTTTTCCAACATAGGCCTCAAGGTGCTCCGAATAAACACTTGCAGATTCTACAAACGTAATGTTTCCAAACTATTCTATCAAAAGAAACGTTCAAGTCTGTGAGTTGAATGCACTCATCGCACAGAAGTTTCTCAGAATGCTTCTGTCTAGTTTTTAGGTGAAGAGATTTCGTGTCCCAGCATAGGCCTCAAAGCGCTCCAAATATCAACTTGAAGATTCTATAAGAAGAGTGTTTCCAAACTGCTCTTTCCAAAGGAAGCTTCAAGTCTGTGAGTTGAATGCACTCATCACAAAGAAGTTTCAGAGAATGCTTCCGTCTAGTTTTTATATGAAGATATTTCCTTTTCCAGCATAGGCCTCAAAACGCTCCAAATATCCTCTTGCAGATTCTACAAAAAGAGTGTTTCCAAACTGTTCTATCAAAAGGAAGGTTCAACTCTGTGAGTTGAATGAATGCATCGTGAAGGACCTTCTGAGAATGCTTCTCTGTAGTTTTTAGGTGAAGATATTCCATATCCCAGCACAGGCCTCGAAGTGCTCCAAATAACCACTTGCAGATTTTACCAAAAGAGTGTTTCAAAACTGCTCTTTCTACAGGTAAGTTCAAGTCTGTGAGTTGAATGCACTCAACACAAAGAAGTTTCTGAGAATGCTTCTGTTCAGTTTTTATGTGAAGATATTTCCTTTTCCAGCACAGGCCTCAAACGGCTCCAAATATCCACTTGCAGATTCTACAAAAAGAGTGTTTCCAAACTTCTCTATCAATTGGTAGGTTCAACTCTGTGAGTTGAATGAACTCATCACAAAGAAGTTTCTGATAATCCTTCTCTCTAGTTTTTATGTGAAGATATTTCCTTTTCCAACATAGGCCTCAAGGTGCTCCGAATAAACACTTGCAGATTCTACAAACGTAATGTTTCCAAACTGTTCTATCAAAAGAAACGTTCAAGTCTGTGAGTTGAATGCACTCATCACACAGAAGTTTCTGAGAATGCTTCTGTCTAGTTTTTAGGTGAAGATATTTCCTTTTGCAGCATAGGCCTCAAAACGCTCCAAATATCCTCTTGCAGATTCTACAAAAAGAGTGTTTCAAAACTGTTCTATCAAAAGGAAGGTTCAACTCTGTGAGTTAAATGAATGCATCGTGAAGAACTTTCTGAGAATGCTTCTCTGTAGCTTTTAGGTGAAGATACTCCATATCCCAGCACAGGCCTCGAAGTGCTCCAAATAACCACTTGCAGATTTTACCAAAAGAGTGTTTCAAAACTGCTCTTTCTACAGGTAAGTTCAAGTCTGTGAGTTGAATGCACTCAACCAAGGAAGTTTCTGAGAATGCTTCTGTTCAGTTTTTATGTGAAGATATTTCCTTTTCCAGCATAGGCCTCAAACGGCTCCAAATATCCACTTGCAGATTCTACAAAAAGAGTGTTTCCAAACTTCTCTATCAATTGGTAGGTTCAACTCTGTGAGTTGAATGAACTCATCACAAAGAAGTTTCTGAGAATCCTTCTCTCTAGTTTTTATGTGAAGATATTTCCTTTTCCAACATAGGCCTCAAGGTGCTCCGAATAAACACTTGCCGATACTACAAACGTAATGTTTCAAAACTGTTCTATCAAAAGAAACGTTCAAGTCTGTGAGTTGAACGAACTCATCACACAGAAGTTTCTCAGAATGCTTCTGTCTAGTTTTTAGGTGAAGAGATTTCATGTCCCAGCATAGGCCTCAAAGCGCTCCAAATATCCACTTGAAGATTCTATAAGAAGAGTGTTTCCAAACTGCTCTTTCCAAAGGAAGCTTCAAGTCTGTGAGTTGAATGCACTCATCACAAAGAAGTTTCAGAGAATGCTTCCGTCTAGTTTTTATATGAAGATATTTCCTTTTCCAGCATAGGCCTCAAAACGCTCCAAATATCCTCTTGCAGATTCTACAAAAAGAGTGTTTCAAAACTGTTCTATCAAAAGGAAGGTTCAACTCTGTGAGTTGAATGAATGCATCATGAAGAAATTTCTGAGAATGCTTCTCTGTAGTTTTTAGGTGAAGATATTCCATATCCCAGCACAGGCCTCGAAGTGCTCCAAATAACCACTTGCAGATTTTACCAAAAGAGTGTTTCAAAACTGCTCTTTCTACAGGTAACTTCAAGTCTGTGAGTTGAATGCACTCAACACAAAGAAGTTTCTGAGAATGCTTCTGTTCAGTTTTTATGTGAAGATATTTCCTTTTCCAGCACAGGCCTCAAACGGCTCCAAATATCCACTTGCAGATTCTACAAAAAGAGTGTTTCCAAACTTCTCTATCAATTGGTAGGTTCAACTCTGTGAGTTGAATGAACTCATCACAAAGAAGTTTCTGATAATCCTTCTCTCTAGTTTTTATGTGAAGATATTTCCTTTTCCAACATAGGCCTCAAGGTGCTCCGAATAAACACTTGCAGATTCTACAAACGTAATGTTTCCAAACTGTTTTATCAAAAGAAACGTTCAAGTCTGTGAGTTGAATGCACTCATGGCACAGAAGTTTCTCAGAATGCTTCTGTCTAGTTTTTAGGTGAAGAGATTTCATGTCCCAGGATAGGCCTCAAAGCGCTCCAAATATCCACTTGAAGATTCTATAAGAAGAGTGTTTCCAAACTGCTCTTTCCAAAAGAAGCTTCAAGTCTGTGAGTTGAATGCACTCATCACAAAGAAGTTTCTGAGAATCCTTCTCTCTAGTTTTTATGTGAAGATATTTCCTTTTCCAACATAGGCCTCAAGGTGCTCTGAATAAACACTTGCAGATTCTACAAACGTAATATTTCCAAACTGTTCTATCAAAAGAAACGGTCAAGTCTGTTAGTTGAATGCACTCATCACACAGAAGTTTCTGAGAATGCTTCTGTCTAGTTTTTAGGTGAAGATATTTCCTTTTCCATCATAGGACTCAAAACGCTCCAAATATCCTCTTGCAGATTCTACAAAAAGAGTGTTTCAAAACTGTTCTATCAAAAGGAAGGTTCAACTCTGTGAGTTGAATGAACTCATCACAAAGAAGTTTCTGAGAATCCTTCTCTTTAGTTTTTATGTGAAGATATTTCCTTTTCCAACGTCCGCCTCAAGGTGCTCCGAATAAACACTTGCAGATTCTACAAACGTAATGTTTCCAAACTGTTCTATCAAAAGAAACGTTCAAGTCTGTGAGTTGAATGCACTCATCACAAGGAAGTTTCTGAGAATGCTTCTGTCTAGTTTTTAGGTGAAGATATTTCCTTTTCCAGCATAGGCCACAAAACGCTCCAAATATCCTCTTGCAGATTCTTCAAAAAGAGTGTTTCCAAACTGTTCTATCAAAAGGAAGGTTCAACTCTGTGAGTTGAATGAATGCATCGTGAAGAACTTTCTGAGAATGCTTCTCTGTAGTTTTTAGGTGAAGATATTCCATATCCCTGCACAGGCCTCGAAGTGCTCCAAATAACCACTTGCAGATTTTACCAAAAGACTGTTTCAAAACTGCTCTTTCTACAGGTAAGTTCAAGTCTGTGAGTTGAATGCACTCAACACAAAGAAGTTTCTGAGAATGCTTCTGTTCAGTTTTTATGTGAAGATATTTCCTTTTCCAGCATAGGCCTCAAACGGCTCCAAATATCCACTTGCAGATTCTACAAAAAGAGTGTTTCCAAACTTCTCTATCAATTGGTAGGTTCAACTCTGTGAGTTGAATGTACTCATCACAAAGAAGTTTCTGAGAATCCTTCTCTCTAGTTTTTATGTGAAGATATTTCCTTTTCCAACATAGGCCTCAAGGTGCTCCGAATAAACACCTGCAGATTCTACAAACGTAATGTTTCCAAACTGTTCTATCAAAAGAAACGTTCAAGTCTGTGAGTTGAATGCACTCATCACACAGAAGTTTCTGAGAATGCTTCTGTCTAGTTTTTAGGTGAGGATATTTCCTTTTCCAGCATAGGCCTCAAAACGATCCAAATATCCTCTTGCAGATTCTACAAAAAGAGTGTTTCCAAACTGTTCTATCAAAAGGAAGGTTCAACTCTGTGAGTTGAATGAATGCATCGTGAAGAACTTTCTGAGAATGCTTCTCTGTAGTTTTTAGGTGAAGATATTCCATATCCCAGCACAGGCCTCGAAGTGCTCCAAATAACCACTTGCAGATTTTACCAAAAGAGTGTTTCAAAACTGCTCTTTCTACAGGTAAGTTCAAGTCTGTGAGTTGAATGCACTCAACACAAAGAAGTTTCTGAGAATGCTTCTGTTCAGTTTTTATGTGAAGATATTTCCTTTTCCAGCATAGGCCTCAAACGGCTCCAAATATCCACTTGCAGATTCTACAAAAAGAGTGTTTCCAAACTTCTCTATCAATTGGTAGGTTCAACTCTGTGAGTTGAATGAACTCATCACAAAGAAGTTTCTGAGAATCCTTCTCTCTAGTTTTTATGAGAAGATATTTCCTTTTCCAACATAGGCCTCAAGGTGTTCCGAATAAACACTTGCAGATTCTACAAACGTAATGTGTCCAAACTGTTCTATCAAAAGAAACGTTCAAGTCTCTGAGTTGAATGCACTCATCACACAGAAGTTTCTGAGAATGCTTCTGTCTAGTTTTTAGGTGAAGATATTTCCTTTTCCAGCATAGGCCTCAAAACGCTCCAAATATCCTCTTGCAGATTCTACAAAAAGAGTGTTTCAAAACTGTTCTATCAAAAGGAAGGTTCAACTCTGTGAGTTGAATGAATGCATCGTGAAGAACTTTCTGAGAATGCTTCTCTGTAGTTTTTAGGTGAAGATATTCCATATCCCAGCACAGGCCTCGAAGTGCTCCAAATAACCACTTGCAGATTTTACCAAAAGAGTGTTTCAAAACTGCTCTTTCTACACGTAAGTTCAAGTCTGTGTGTTGAATGCACTCAACACAAAGAAGTTTCTGAGAATGCTTCTGTTCAGTTTTTATGTGGAGATATTTCCTTTTCCAGCATAGGCCTCAAACGGCTCCAAATATCCACTTGCAGATTCTACAAAAAGAGTGTTTCCAAACTTCTCTATCAATTGGTAGGTTCAACTCTGTGAGTTGAATGAACTCATCAAAAAGAAGTTTCTGAGAATCCTTCTCTCTAGTTTTTATGTGAAGATATTTCCTTTTCCAACATAGGCCTCAAGGTGCTCCGAATAAACACTTGCAGATTCTACAAACGTAATGTTTCCAAACTGTTCTATCAAAAGAAACGTTCAAGTCTGTGAGTTGAATGCACTCATCACACAGAAGTTTCTGAGAATGCTTCTGTCTAGTTTTTAGGTGAAGATATTTCCTTTTCCAGCATAGGCCTCAAAACGCTCCAAATATCCTCTTGCAGATTCTACAAAAAGAGTGTTTGAAAACTGTTCTATCAAAAGGAAGGTTCAACTCTGTGAGTTGAATGAATGCATCGTGAAGAACTTTCTGAGAATGCTTCTCTGTAGTTTGTAGGTGAAGATATTCCATATCCCAGCACAGGCCTCGAAGTGCTCCAAATAACCACTTGCAGATTTTACCAAAAGAGTGTTTCAAAACTGCTCTTTCTACAGGTAAGTTCAAGTCTGTGAGTTGAATGCACTCAACACAAAGAAGTTTCTGAGAATGCTTCTGTTCAGTTTTTATGTGAAGATATTTCCTTTTCCAGCATAGGCCTCAAACGGCTCCAAATATCCACTTGCAGATTCTACAAAAAGAGTGTTTCCAAACTTCTCTATCAATTGGTAGGTTCAACTCTGTGAGTTGAATGAACTCATCACAAAGAAGTTTCTGAGAATCCTTCTCTCTAGTTTTTATGTGAAGATATTTCCTTTTCCAACATAGGCCTCAAGGTGCTCCGAATAAACACCTGCAGATTCTACAAACGTAATGTTTCCAAACTGTTCTATCAACAGAAACGTTCAAGTCTGTGAGTTGAATGCACTCATCACACAGAAGTTTCTGAGAATGCTTCTGTCTAGTTTTTAGGTGAAGATACTTCCTTTTCCAGCATAGGCCTCAAAACGCTCCTAATATCCTCTTGCAGATTCTACAAAAAGAGTGTTTCCAAACTGTTCTATCAAAAGGAAGGTTCAACTCTGTGAGTTGAATGAATGCATCATGAAGAACTTTCTGAGAATGCTTCTTGTAGTTTTTAGGTGAAGATATTCCATATCCCAGCACAGGCCTCGAAGTGCTCCAAATAACCACTTGCAGATTTTACCAAAAGAGTGTTTCAAAACTGCTCTTTCTACAGGTAAGTTCAAGTCTGTGAGTTGAATGCACTCAACACAAAGAAGTTTCTGAGAATGCTTCTGTTCTGTTTTTATGTGGAGATATTTCCTTTTCCAGCATAGGCCTCAAACGGCTCCAAATATCCACTTGCAGATTCTACAAAAAGAGTGTTTCCAAACTTCTCTGTCAATTGGTAGGTTCAACTCTGTGAGTTGAATGAACTCATCACAAAGAAGTTTCTGAGAATCCTTCTCTCTAGTTTTTATGTGAAGATATTTCCTTTTCCAACATAGGCCTCAAGGTGCTCCGAATAAACACTTGCAGATTCTACAAACGTAATGTTTCCAAACTGTTCTATCAAAAGAAACGTTCAAGTCTGTGAGTTGAATGCACTCATCACACAGAAGTTTCTGAGAATGCTTCTGTCTAGTTTTTAGGTGAAGATATTTCCTTTTCCAGCATAGACCTCAAAACGCTCCAAATATCCTCTTGCAGATTCTACAAAAAGTGTGTTTCCAAACTGTTCTATCAAAAGGAAGGTTCAACTCTGTGAGTGGAATGAATGCATCGTGAAGAACTTTCTGAGAATGCTTCTCTGTAGTTTTTAGGTGAAGATATTCCATATCCCAGCACAGGCCTCGAAGTGCTCCAAATAACCACTTGCAGATTTTACCAAAAGAGTGTTTCAAAACTGCTCTTTCTACAGGTAAGTTCAAGTCTGTGAGTTGAATGCACTCAACACAAAGAAGTTTCTGAGAATGCTTCTGTTCAGTTTTTATGTGAAGATATTTCCTTTTCCAGCATAGGCCTCAAACGGCTCCAAATATCCACTTGCAGATTCTACAAAAAGAGTGTTTCCAAACTTCTCTATCAATTGGTAGGTTCAACTCTGTGAGTTGAATGAACTCATCACAAAGAAGTTTCTGAGAATCCTTCTCTCTAGTTTTTATGTGAAGATATTTCCTTTTCCAACATAGGCCTCAAGGTGCTCCGAATAAACACCTGCAGATTCTACAAACGTAATGTTTCCAAACTGTTCTATCAAAAGAAACGTTCAAGTCTGTGAGTTGAATGCACTCATCACACAGAAGTTTCTGAGAATGCTTCTGTCTAGTTTTTAGGTGAAGATATTTCCTTTTCCAGCATAGGCCTCAAAACGCTCCAAATATCCTCTTGCAGATTCTACAAAAGGAGTGTTTCCAAACTGTTCTATCAAAAGGAAGGTTCAACTCTGTGAGTTGAATGAATGCATCGTGAAGAACTTTCTGAGAATGCTTCTCTGTAGTTTTTAGGTGAAGATATTCCATATCCCAGCACAGTCCTCGAAGTGCTCCAAATAACCACTTGCAGATTTTACCAAAAGAGTGTTTCAAAACTGCTCTTTCTACAGGTAAGTTCAAGTCTGTGAGTTGAATGCACTCAACACAAAGAAGTTTCTGAGAATGCTTCTGTTCAGTTCTTATCTGAAGATATTTCCTTTTCCAGCATAGGCCTCAAACGGCTCCAAATATCCACTTGCAGATTCTACAAAAAGAGTGTTTCCAAACTTCTCTATCAATTGGTAGGTTCAACTCGGTGAGTTGAATGCACTCATCACAAAGAAGTTTCTGAGAATCCTTCTCTCTAGTTTTTATGTGAAGATATTTCCTTTTCCAACATAGGCCTCAAGGTGCTCTGAATAAACACTTGCAGATTCTACAAACGTAATGTTTCCAAACTGTTCTATCAAAAGAAACGGTCAAGTCTGTGAGTTGAATGCACTCATCACACAGAAGTTTCAGAGAATGCTTCTGTCTAGTTTTTAGGTGAAGATATTTCCTTTTCCAGCATAGGCCTCAAAACGCTCCAAATATCCTCTTGCAGATTCTACAAAAAGAGTGTTTCCAAACTGTTCTATCAAAAGGAAGGTTCAACTCTGTGAGTTGAATGAATGCATCGTGAAGAACTTTCTGAGAATGCTTCTCTGTAGTTTTTAGGTGAAGATATTCCATATCCCAGCACAGGCCTCGAAGTGCTCCAAATAACCACTTGCAGATTTTACCAAAAGAGTGTTTCAAAACTGCTCTTTCTACAGGTAAGTTCAAGTCTGTGAGTTGAATGCACTCAACACAAAGAAGTTTCTGAGAATGCTTCTGTTCAGTTTTTATGTGAAGATATTTCCTTTTCCAGCATAGGCCTCAAACGGCTCCAAATATCCACTTGCAGATTCTACAAAAAGAGTGTTTCCAAACTTCTCTATCAATTGGTAGGTTCAACTCTGTGAGTTGAATGAACTCATCACAAAGAAGTTTCTGAGAATCCTTCTCTCTAGTTTTTATGTGAAGATATTTCCTTTTCCAACATAGGCCTCAAGGTGCTCCGAATAAACACTTGCAGATTCTACAAACGTAATGTTTCCAAACTGTTCTATCAAAAGAAACGTTCAAGTCTGTGAGTTGAATGCACTCATCACACAGAAGTTTCTGAGAATGCTTCTGTCTAGTTTTTAGGTGAAGATATTTCCTTTTCCAGCATAGGCCTCAAAACGCTCCAAATATCCTCTTGCAGATTCTACAAAAAGAGTGTTTCAAAACTGTTCTATCAAAAGGAAGGTTCAACTCTGTGAGTTGAATGAATGCATCGTGAAGAACTTTCTGAGAATGCTTCTATGTAGTTTGTAGGTGAAGATATTCCATATCCCAGCACAGGCCTCGAAGTGCTCCAAATAACCACTTGCAGATTTTACCAAAAGAGTGTTTCAAAACTGCTCTTTCTACAGGTAAGTTCAAGTCTGTGAGTTGAATGCACTCAACACAAAGAAGTTTCTGAGAATGCTTCTGTTCAGTTTTTATGTGAAGATATTTCCTTTTCCAGCATAGGCCTCAAACGGCTCCAAATATCCACTTGCAGATTCTACAAAAAGAGTGTTTCCAAACTTCTCTATCAATTGGTAGGTTCAAATCTGTGAGTTGAATGAACTCATCACAAAGAAGTTTCTGAGAATCCTTCTCTCTAGTTTTTATGTGAAGATATTTCCTTTTCCAACATAGGCCTCAAGGTGCTCCGAATAAACACCTGCAGATTCTACAAACGTAATGTTTCCAAACTGTTCTATCAAAAGAAACGTTCAAGTCTGTGAGTTGAATGCACTCATCACACAGAAGTTTCTGAGAATGCTTCTGTCTAGTTTTTAGGTGAAGATACTTCCTTTTCCAGCATAGGCCTCAAAACGCTCCTAATATCCTCTTGCAGATTGTACAAAAAGAGTGTTTCAAAACTGTTCTATCAAAAGGAAGGTTCAACTCTGTGAGTTGAATGAATGCATCATGAAGAACTTTCTGAGAATGCTTCTTGTAGTTTTTAGGTGAAGATAATCCATATCCCAGCACAGGACTCGAAGTGCTCCAAATAACCACTTGCAGATTTTACCAAAAGAGTGTTTCAAAACTGCTCTTTCTACAGGTAAGTTCAAGTCTGTGAGTTGAATGCACTCAACACAAAGAAGTTTCTGAGAATGCTTCTGTTCAGTTTTTATGTGGAGATATTTCCTTTTCCAGCATAGGCCTCAAACGGCTCCAAATATCCACTTGCAGATTCTACAAAAAGAGTGTTTCCAAACTTCTCTGTCAATTGGTAGGTTCAACTCTGTGAGTTGAATGAACTCATCACAAAGAAGTTTCTGAGAATCCTTCTCTCTAGTTTTTATGTGAAGATATTTCCTTTTCCAACATAGGCCTCAAGGTGCTCCGAATAAACACTTGCAGATTCTACAAACGTAATGTTTCCAAACTGTTCTATCAAAAGAAACGTTCAAGTCTGTGAGTTGAATGCACTCATCACACAGAAGTTTCTGAGAATTCTTCTGTCTAGTTTTTAGGTGAAGATGTCTCCTTTTCCAGCATAGGCCTCAAAACGCTCCAAATATCCTCTTGCAGATTCTACAAAAAGAGTGTTTCAAAACTGTTCTATCAAAAGGAAGGTTCAACTCTGTGAGTTGAATGAATGCATCGTGAAGAACTTTCTGAGAATGCTTCTCTGTAGTTTTTAGGTGAAGATATTCCATATAACAGCACAGGCCTCGAAGTGCTCCAAATAACCACTTGCAGATTTTACCAAAAGAGTGTTTCAAAACTGCTCTTTCTACAGGTAAGTTCAAGTCTGTGAGTTGAATGCACTCAACACAAAGAAGTTTCTGAGAATGCTTTTGTTCAGTTTTTATGTGGAGATATTTCCTTTTCCAGCATAGGCCTCAAACGGCTCCAAATATCCACTTGCAGATTCTACAAAAAGAGTGTTTCCAAACTTCTCTATCAATTGGTAGGTTCAACTCTGTGAGTTGAATGAACTCATCACAAAGAAGTTTCTGAGAATCCTTCTCTCTAGTTTTTATGTGAAGATATTTCCTTTTCCAACATAGGCCTCAAGGTGTTCCGAATAAACACTTGCAGATTCTACAAACGTAATGTTTCCAAACTGTTCTATCAAAAGAAACGTTCAAGTCTCTGAGTTGAATGCACTCATCACACAGAAGTTTCTGAGAATGCTTCTGTCTAGTTCTTAGGTGAAGATATTTCCTTTTCCAGCATAGGCCTCAAAACGCTCCAAATATCCTCTTGCAGATTCTACAAAAAGAGTGTTTCCAAACTGTTCTATCAAAAGGAAGGTTCAACTCTGTGAGTTCAATAAATGCATCGTGAAGAGCTTTCTGAGAATGCTTCTCTGTAGTTTTTAGGTGAAGATATTCCATATCCCAGCACAGTCCTCGAAGTGCTCCAAATAACCACTTGCAGATTTTACCAAAAGAGTGTTTCAAAACTGCTCTTTCTACAGGTAAGTTCAAGTCTGTGAGTTGAATGCACTCAACACAAAGAAGTTTCTGAGAATGCTTCTGTTCAGTTCTTATCTGAAGATATTTCCTTTTCCAGCATAGGCCTCAAACGGCTCCAAATATCCACTTGCAGATTCTACAAAAAGAGTGTTTCCAAACTTCTCTATCAATTGGTAGGTTCAACTCTGTGAGTTGAATGCACTCATCACAAAGAAGTTTCTGAGAATCCTTCTCTCTAGTTTTTATGTGAAGATATTTCCTTTTCCAACATAGGCCTCAAGGTGCTCCGAATAAACACTTGCAGATTCTACAAACGTAATGTTTTCAAACTGTTCTATCAAAAGAAACGTTCCAGTCTGTGAGTTGAATGCACTCATCACAAAGAAATTTCTGAGAATTCTTCTGTCTAGTTTTTAGGTGAAGATATTTCCTTTTCCAGCATAGGCCTCAAATCGCTCCTAATATCCTCTTGCAGATTCTACAAAAAGAGTGTTTCAAAACTGTTCTATCAAAAGGAAGGTTCAACTCTGTGAGTTGAATGAATGCATCATGAAGAACTTTCTGAGAATGCTTCTCTGTAGTTTTTAGGTGAAGATATTCCATATCCCAGCACAGGCCTCGAAGTGCTCCAAATAACCACTTGCAGATTTTACCAAAAGAGTGTTTCAAAACTGCTCCTTCTACAGGTAAGTTCAAGTCTGTGAGTTGAATGCACTCAACACAAAGAAGTTTCTGAGAATGCTTCTGTTCAGTTTTTATGTGGAGATATTTCCTTTTCCAGCATAGGCCTCAAACGGCTCCAAATATCCACTTGCAGATTCTACAAAAAGAGTGTTTCCAAACTTCTCTATCAATTGGTAGGTTCAACTCTGTGAGTTGAATGAACTCATCAAAAAGAAGTTTCTGAGAATCCTTCTCTCTAGTTTTTATGTGAAGATATTTCCTTTTCCAACATAGGCCTCAAGGTGCTACGAATAAACACCTGCAGATTCTACAAACGTAATGTTTCCAAACTGTTCTATCAAAAGAAACGTTCAAGTCTGTGAGTTGAATGCACTCATCACACAGAAGTTTCTGAGAATGCTTCTGTCTAGTTTTTAGGTGAAGATACTTCCTTTTCCAGCATAGGGCTCAAAACGCTCCTAATATCCTCTTGCAGATTCTACAAAAAGAGTGTTTCAAAACTGTTTTATCAAAAGGAAGGTTCAACTCTGTGAGTTGAATGAATGCATCATGAAGAACTTTCTGAGAATGCTTCTTGTAGTTTTTAGGTGAAGATACTCCATATCCCAGCACAGGCCTCGAAGTGCTCCAAATAACCACGTGCAGATTTTACCAAAAGAGTGTTTCAAAACTGCTCTTTCTACAGGTAAGTTCAAGTCTGTGAGTTGAATGCACTCAACACAAAGAAGTTTCTGAGAATGCTTCTGTTCAGTTTTTATGTGGAGATATTTCCTTTTCCAGCATAGGCCTCAAACGGCTCCAAATATCCACTTGCAGATTCTACAAAAAGAGTGTTTCCAAACTTCTCTGTCAATTGGTAGGTTCAACTCTGTGAGTTGAATGAACTCATCACAAAGAAGTTTCTGAGAATCCTTCTCTCTAGTTTTTATGTGAAGATATTTCCTTTTCCAACATAGGCCTCAAGGTGTTCCGAATAAACACTTGCAGATTCTACAAACGTAATGTTTCCAAACTGTTCTATCAAAAGAAACGTTCAAGTCTCTGAGTTGAATGCACTCATCACACAGAAGTTTCTGAGAATGCTTCTGTCTAGTTCTTAGGTGAAGATATTTCCTTTTCCAGCATAGGCCTCAAAACGCTCCAAATATCCTCTTGCAGATTCTACAAAAAGAGTGTTTCAAAACTGTTCTATCAAAAGGAAGGTTCAACTCTGTGAGTTGAATGAACTCATCACAAAGATGTTTCTGAGAATCCTTCTCTCTAGTTTTTATGTGAAGATATTTCCTTTTCCAACATACGCCTCAAGGTGCTCCGAATAAACACTTGCAGATTCTACAAACGTAATTTTTCCAAACTGTTCTATCAAAAGAAACGTTCAAGTCTGTGAGTTGAATGCACTCATCACACAGAAGTTTCTGAGAATGCTTCTGTCTTGTTTTTAGGTGAAGATATTTCCCTTTCCAGCATAGGCCTCAAAACGCTCCAAATATCCTCTTGCAGATTCTACAAAAAGAGTGTTTCAAAACTGTTCCATCAAAAGGAAGGTTCAACTCTGTGAGTTGAATGAATGCATCGTGAAGAACTTTCTGAGAATGCTTCTCTGTAGTTTGTAGGTGAAGACATTCCATATCCCAGCACAGGCCTCGAAGTGCTCCAAATAACCACTTGCAGATTTTACCAAAAGAGTGTTTCAAAACTGCTCTTTCTACAGGTAGGTTCAAGTCTGTGAGTTGAATGCACTCAACACAAAGAAGTTTCTGAGAATGCTTCTGTTCAGTTTTTATGTGAAGATATTTCCTTTTCCAGCATAGGCCTCAAACGGCTCCAAATATCCACTTGCAGATTCTACAAAAAGAGTGTTTCCAAACTTCTCTATCAATTGGTAGGTTCAACTCTGTGAGTTGAATGAACTCATCACAAAGAAGTTTCTGAGAATCCTTCTCTCTAGTTTTTATGTGAAGATATTTCCTTTTCCAACATAGGCCTCAAGGTGCTCCGAATAAACACCTGCAGATTCTACAAACGTAATGTTTCCAAACTGTTCTATCAAAAGAAACGTTCAAGTCTGTGAGTTGAATGCACTCATCACACAGAAGTTTCTGAGAATGCTTCTGTCTAGTTTTTAGGTGAAGATATTTCCTTTTCCAGCATAGGCCTCAAAACGCTCCAAATATCCTCTTGCAGATTCTACAAAAAGAGTGTTTCCAAACTGTTCTATCAAAAGGAAGGTTCAACTCTGTGAGTTCAATGAATGCATCGTGAAGAGCTTTCTGAGAATGCTTCTCTGTAGTTTTTAGGTGAAGATATTCCATATCCCAGCACAGTCCTCGAAGTGCTCCAAATAACCACTTGCAGATTTTACCAAAAGAGTGTTTCAAAACTGCTCTTTCTACAGGTAAGTTCAAGTCTGTGAGTTGAATGCACTCAACACAAAGAAGTTTCTGAGAATGCTTCTGTTCAGTTCTTATCTGAAGATATTTCCTTTTCCAGCATAGGCCTCAAACGGCTCCAAATATCCACTTGCAGATTCTACAAAAAGAGTGTTTCCAAACTTCTCTATCAATTGGTAGGTTCAACTCGGTGAGTTGAATGCACTCATCACAAAGAAGTTTCTGAGAATCCTTCTCTCTAGTTTTTATGTGAAGATATTTCCTTTTCCAACATAGGCCTCAAGGTGCTCTGAATAAACACTTGCAGATTCTACAAACGTAATGTTTCCAAACTGTTCTATCAAAAGAAACGGTCAAGTCTGTGAGTTGAATGCACTCATCACACAGAAGTTTCAGAGAATGCTTCTGTCTAGTTTTTAGGTGAAGATATTTCCTTTTCCAGCATAGGCCTCAAAACGCTCCAAATATCCTCTTGCAGATTCTACAAAAAGAGTGTTTCCAAACTGTTCTATCAAAAGGAAGGTTCAACTCTGTGAGTTGAATGAATGCATCGTGAAGAACTTTCTGAGAATGCTTCTCTGTAGTTTTTAGGTGAAGATATTCCATATCCCAGCACAGGCCTCGAAGTGCTCCAAATAACCACTTGCAGATTTTACCAAAAGAGTGTTTCAAAACTGCTCTTTCTACAGGTAAGTTCAAGTCTGTGAGTTGAATGCACTCAACACAAAGAAGTTTCTGAGAATGCTTCTGTTCAGTTTTTATGTGAAGATATTTCCTTTTCCAGCATAGGCCTCAAACGGCTCCAAATATCCACTTGCAGATTCTACAAAAAGAGTGTTTCCAAACTTCTCTATCAATTGGTAGGTTCAACTCTGTGAGTTGAATGAACTCATCACAAAGAAGTTTCTGAGAATCCTTCTCTCTAGTTTTTATGTGAAGATATTTCCTTTTCCAACATAGGCCTCAAGGTGCTCCGAATAAACACTTGCAGATTCTACAAACGTAATGTTTCCAAACTGTTCTATCAAAAGAAACGTTCAAGTCTGTGAGTTGAATGCACTCATCACACAGAAGTTTCTGAGAATGCTTCTGTCTAGTTTTTAGGTGAAGATATTTCCTTTTCCAGCATAGGCCTCAAAACGCTCCAAATATCCTCTTGCAGATTCTACAAAAAGAGTGTTTCCAAACTGTTCTATCAAAAGGAAGGTTCAACTCTGTGAGTTGAATGAATGCATCGTGAAGAACTTTCTGAGAATGCTTCTATGTAGTTTGTAGGTGAAGATATTCCATATCCCAGCACAGGCCTCGAAGTGCTCCAAATAACCACTTGCAGATTTTACCAAAAGAGTGTTTCAAAACTGCTCTTTCTACAGGTAAGTTCAAGTCTGTGAGTTGAATGCACTCAACACAAAGAAGTTTCTGAGAATGCTTCTGTTCAGTTTTTATGTGAAGATATTTCCTTTTCCAGCATAGGCCTCAAACGGCTCCAAATATCCACTTGCAGATTCTACAAAAAGAGTGTTTCCAAACTTCTCTATCAATTGGTAGGTTCAACTCTGTGAGTTGAATGAACTCATCACAAAGAAGTTTCTGAGAATCCTTCTCTCTAGTTTTTATGTGAAGATATTTCCTTTTCCAACATAGGCCTCAAGGTGCTCCGAATAAACACCTGCAGATTCTACAAACGTAATGTTTCCAAACTGTTCTATCAAAAGAAACGTTCAAGTCTGTGAGTTGAATGCACTCATCACACAGAAGTTTCTGAGAATGCTTCTGTCTAGTTTTTAGGTGAAGATACTTCCTTTTCCAGCATAGGCCTCAAAACGCTCCTAATATCCTCTTGCAGATTGTACAAAAAGAGTGTTTCAAAACTGTTCTATCAAAAGGAAGGTTCAACTCTGTGAGTTGAATGAATGCATCATGAAGAACTTTCTGAGAATGCTTCTTGTAGTTTTTAGGTGAAGATAATCCATATCCCAGCACAGGACTCGAAGTGCTCCAAATAACCACTTGCAGATTTTACCAAAAGAGTGTTTCAAAACTGCTCTTTCTACAGGTAAGTTCAAGTCTGTGAGTTGAATGCACTCAACACAAAGAAGTTTCTGAGAATGCTTCTGTTCAGTTTTTATGTGGAGATATTTCCTTTTCCAGCATAGGCCTCAAACGGCTCCAAATATCCACTTGCAGATTCTACAAAAAGAGTGTTTCCAAACTTCTCTGTCAATTGGTAGGTTCAACTCTGTGAGTTGAATGAACTCATCACAAAGAAGTTTCTGAGAATCCTTCTCTCTAGTTTTTATGTGAAGATATTTCCTTTTCCAACATAGGCCTCAAGGTGCTCCGAATAAACACTTGCAGATTCTACAAACGTAATGTTTCCAAACTGTTCTATCAAAAGAAACGTTCAAGTCTGTGAGTTGAATGCACTCATCACACAGAAGTTTCTGAGAATTCTTCTGTCTAGTTTTTAGGTGAAGATGTCTCCTTTTCCAGCATAGGCCTCAAAACGCTCCAAATATCCTCTTGCAGATTCTACAAAAAGAGTGTTTCAAAACTGTTCTATCAAAAGGAAGGTTCAACTCTGTGAGTTGAATGAATGCATCGTGAAGAACTTTCTGAGAATGCTTCTCTGTAGTTTTTAGGTGAAGATATTCCATATAACAGCACAGGCCTCGAAGTGCTCCAAATAACCACTTGCAGATTTTACCAAAAGAGTGTTTCAAAACTGCTCTTTCTACAGGTAAGTTCAAGTCTGTGAGTTGAATGCACTCAACACAAAGAAGTTTCTGAGAATGCTTTTGTTCAGTTTTTATGTGGAGATATTTCCTTTTCCAGCATAGGCCTCAAACGGCTCCAAATATCCACTTGCAGATTCTACAAAAAGAGTGTTTCCAAACTTCTCTATCAATTGGTAGGTTCAACTCTGTGAGTTGAATGAACTCATCACAAAGAAGTTTCTGAGAATCCTTCTCTCTAGTTTTTATGTGAAGATATTTCCTTTTCCAACATAGGCCTCAAGGTGTTCCGAATAAACACTTGCAGATTCTACAAACGTAATGTTTCCAAACTGTTCTATCAAAAGAAACGTTCAAGTCTCTGAGTTGAATGCACTCATCACACAGAAGTTTCTGAGAATGCTTCTGTCTAGTTCTTAGGTGAAGATATTTCCTTTTCCAGCATAGGCCTCAAAACGCTCCAAATATCCTCTTGCAGATTCTACAAAAAGAGTGTTTCCAAACTGTTCTATCAAAAGGAAGGTTCAACTCTGTGAGTTCAATAAATGCATCGTGAAGAGCTTTCTGAGAATGCTTCTCTGTAGTTTTTAGGTGAAGATATTCCATATCCCAGCACAGTCCTCGAAGTGCTCCAAATAACCACTTGCAGATTTTACCAAAAGAGTGTTTCAAAACTGCTCTTTCTACAGGTAAGTTCAAGTCTGTGAGTTGAATGCACTCAACACAAAGAAGTTTCTGAGAATGCTTCTGTTCAGTTCTTATCTGAAGATATTTCCTTTTCCAGCATAGGCCTCAAACGGCTCCAAATATCCACTTGCAGATTCTACAAAAAGAGTGTTTCCAAACTTCTCTATCAATTGGTAGGTTCAACTCTGTGAGTTGAATGCACTCATCACAAAGAAGTTTCTGAGAATCCTTCTCTCTAGTTTTTATGTGAAGATATTTCCTTTTCCAACATAGGCCTCAAGGTGCTCCGAATAAACACTTGCAGATTCTACAAACGTAATGTTTTCAAACTGTTCTATCAAAAGAAACGTTCCAGTCTGTGAGTTGAATGCACTCATCACAAAGAAATTTCTGAGAATTCTTCTGTCTAGTTTTTAGGTGAAGATATTTCCTTTTCCAGCATAGGCCTCAAATCGCTCCTAATATCCTCTTGCAGATTCTACAAAAAGAGTGTTTCAAAACTGTTCTATCAAAAGGAAGGTTCAACTCTGTGAGTTGAATGAATGCATCATGAAGAACTTTCTGAGAATGCTTCTCTGTAGTTTTTAGGTGAAGATATTCCATATCCCAGCACAGGCCTCGAAGTGCTCCAAATAACCACTTGCAGATTTTACCAAAAGAGTGTTTCAAAACTGCTCCTTCTACAGGTAAGTTCAAGTCTGTGAGTTGAATGCACTCAACACAAAGAAGTTTCTGAGAATGCTTCTGTTCAGTTTTTATGTGGAGATATTTCCTTTTCCAGCATAGGCCTCAAACGGCTCCAAATATCCACTTGCAGATTCTACAAAAAGAGTGTTTCCAAACTTCTCTATCAATTGGTAGGTTCAACTCTGTGAGTTGAATGAACTCATCAAAAAGAAGTTTCTGAGAATCCTTCTCTCTAGTTTTTATGTGAAGATATTTCCTTTTCCAACATAGGCCTCAAGGTGCTACGAATAAACACCTGCAGATTCTACAAACGTAATGTTTCCAAACTGTTCTATCAAAAGAAACGTTCAAGTCTGTGAGTTGAATGCACTCATCACACAGAAGTTTCTGAGAATGCTTCTGTCTAGTTTTTAGGTGAAGATACTTCCTTTTCCAGCATAGGGCTCAAAACGCTCCTAATATCCTCTTGCAGATTCTACAAAAAGAGTGTTTCAAAACTGTTTTATCAAAAGGAAGGTTCAACTCTGTGAGTTGAATGAATGCATCATGAAGAACTTTCTGAGAATGCTTCTTGTAGTTTTTAGGTGAAGATACTCCATATCCCAGCACAGGCCTCGAAGTGCTCCAAATAACCACGTGCAGATTTTACCAAAAGAGTGTTTCAAAACTGCTCTTTCTACAGGTAAGTTCAAGTCTGTGAGTTGAATGCACTCAACACAAAGAAGTTTCTGAGAATGCTTCTGTTCAGTTTTTATGTGGAGATATTTCCTTTTCCAGCATAGGCCTCAAACGGCTCCAAATATCCACTTGCAGATTCTACAAAAAGAGTGTTTCCAAACTTCTCTGTCAATTGGTAGGTTCAACTCTGTGAGTTGAATGAACTCATCACAAAGAAGTTTCTGAGAATCCTTCTCTCTAGTTTTTATGTGAAGATATTTCCTTTTCCAACATAGGCCTCAAGGTGTTCCGAATAAACACTTGCAGATTCTACAAACGTAATGTTTCCAAACTGTTCTATCAAAAGAAACGTTCAAGTCTGTGAGTTGAATGCACTCATCACACAGAAGTTTCTGAGAATGCTTCTGTCTAGTTCTTAGGTGAAGATATTTCCTTTTCCAGCATAGGCCTCAAAACGCTCCAAATATCCTCTTGCAGATTCTACAAAAAGAGTGTTTCAAAACTGTTCTATCAAAAGGAAGGTTCAACTCTGTGAGTTGAATGAACTCATCACAAAGATGTTTCTGAGAATCCTTCTCTCTAGTTTTTATGTGAAGATATTTCCTTTTCCAACATACGCCTCAAGGTGCTCCGAATAAACACTTGCAGATTCTACAAACGTAATTTTTCCAAACTGTTCTATCAAAAGAAACGTTCAAGTCTGTGAGTTGAATGCACTCATCACACAGAAGTTTCTGAGAATGCTTCTGTCTTGTTTTTAGGTGAAGATATTTCCCTTTCCAGCATAGGCCTCAAAACGCTCCAAATATCCTCTTGCAGATTCTACAAAAAGAGTGTTTCAAAACTGTTCCATCAAAAGGAAGGTTCAACTCTGTGAGTTGAATGAATGCATCGTGAAGAACTTTCTGAGAATGCTTCTCTGTAGTTTGTAGGTGAAGACATTCCATATCCCAGCACAGGCCTCGAAGTGCTCCAAATAACCACTTGCAGATTTTACCAAAAGAGTGTTTCAAAACTGCTCTTTCTACAGGTAGGTTCAAGTCTGTGAGTTGAATGCACTCAACACAAAGAAGTTTCTGAGAATGCTTCTGTTCAGTTTTTATGTGAAGATATTTCCTTTTCCAGCATAGGCCTCAAACGGCTCCAAATATCCACTTGCAGATTCTACAAAAAGAGTGTTTCCAAACTTCTCTATCAATTGGTAGGTTCAACTCTGTGAGTTGAATGAACTCATCACAAAGAAGTTTCTGAGAATCCTTCTCTCTAGTTTTTATGTGAAGATATTTCCTTTTCCAACATAGGCCTCAAGGTGCTCCGAATAAACACCTGCAGATTCTACAAACGTAATGTTTCCAAACTGTTCTATCAAAAGAAACGTTCAAGTCTGTGAGTTGAATGCACTCATCACACAGAAGTTTCTGAGAATGCTTCTGTCTAGTTTTTAGGTGAAGATATTTCCTTTTCCAGCATAGGCCTCAAAACGCTCCAAATATCCTCTTGCAGATTCTACAAAAAGAGTGTTTCCAAACTGTTCTATCAAAAGGAAGGTTCAACTCTGTGAGTTCAATGAATGCATCGTGAAGAGCTTTCTGAGAATGCTTCTCTGTAGTTTTTAGGTGAAGATATTCCATATCCCAGCACAGTCCTCGAAGTGCTCCAAATAACCACTTGCAGATTTTACCAAAAGAGTGTTTCAAAACTGCTCTTTCTACAGGTAAGTTCAAGTCTGTGAGTTGAATGCACTCAACACAAAGAAGTTTCTGAGAATGCTTCTGTTCAGTTTTTATGTGGAGATATTTCCTTTTCCAGCATAGGCCTCAAACGGCTCCAAATATCCACTTGCAGATTCTACAAAAAGAGTGTTTCCAAACTTCTCTGTCAATTGGTAGGTTCAACTCTGTGAGTTGAATGAACTCATCACAAAGAAGTTTCTGAGAATCCTTCTCTCTAGTTTTTATGTGAAGATATTTCCTTTTCCAACATAGGCCTCAAGGTGCTCCGAATAAACACTTGCAGATTCTACAAACGTAATGTTTCCAAACTGTTCTATCAAAAGAAACGTTCAAGTCTGTGAGTTGAATGCACTCATCACACAGAAGTTTCTGAGAATTCTTCTGTCTAGTTTTTAGGTGAAGATGTCTCCTTTTCCAGCATAGGCCTCAAAACGCTCCAAATATCCTCTTGCAGATTCTACAAAAAGAGTGTTTCAAAACTGTTCTATCAAAAGGAAGGTTCAACTCTGTGAGTTGAATGAATGCATCGTGAAGAACTTTCTGAGAATGCTTCTCTGTAGTTTTTAGGTGAAGATATTCCATATAACAGCACAGGCCTCGAAGTGCTCCAAATAACCACTTGCAGATTTTACCAAAAGAGTGTTTCAAAACTGCTCTTTCTACAGGTAAGTTCAAGTCTGTGAGTTGAATGCACTCAACACAAAGAAGTTTCTGAGAATGCTTTTGTTCAGTTTTTATGTGGAGATATTTCCTTTTCCAGCATAGGCCTCAAACGGCTCCAAATATCCACTTGCAGATTCTACAAAAAGAGTGTTTCCAAACTTCTCTATCAATTGGTAGGTTCAACTCTGTGAGTTGAATGAACTCATCACAAAGAAGTTTCTGAGAATCCTTCTCTCTAGTTTTTATGTGAAGATATTTCCTTTTCCAACATAGGCCTCAAGGTGTTCCGAATAAACACTTGCAGATTCTACAAACGTAATGTTTCCAAACTGTTCTATCAAAAGAAACGTTCAAGTCTCTGAGTTGAATGCACTCATCACACAGAAGTTTCTGAGAATGCTTCTGTCTAGTTCTTAGGTGAAGATATTTCCTTTTCCAGCATAGGCCTCAAAACGCTCCAAATATCCTCTTGCAGATTCTACAAAAAGAGTGTTTCCAAACTGTTCTATCAAAAGGAAGGTTCAACTCTGTGAGTTCAATAAATGCATCGTGAAGAGCTTTCTGAGAATGCTTCTCTGTAGTTTTTAGGTGAAGATATTCCATATCCCAGCACAGTCCTCGAAGTGCTCCAAATAACCACTTGCAGATTTTACCAAAAGAGTGTTTCAAAACTGCTCTTTCTACAGGTAAGTTCAAGTCTGTGAGTTGAATGCACTCAACACAAAGAAGTTTCTGAGAATGCTTCTGTTCAGTTCTTATCTGAAGATATTTCCTTTTCCAGCATAGGCCTCAAACGGCTCCAAATATCCACTTGCAGATTCTACAAAAAGAGTGTTTCCAAACTTCTCTATCAATTGGTAGGTTCAACTCTGTGAGTTGAATGCACTCATCACAAAGAAGTTTCTGAGAATCCTTCTCTCTAGTTTTTATGTGAAGATATTTCCTTTTCCAACATAGGCCTCAAGGTGCTCCGAATAAACACTTGCAGATTCTACAAACGTAATGTTTTCAAACTGTTCTATCAAAAGAAACGTTCCAGTCTGTGAGTTGAATGCACTCATCACAAAGAAATTTCTGAGAATTCTTCTGTCTAGTTTTTAGGTGAAGATATTTCCTTTTCCAGCATAGGCCTCAAATCGCTCCTAATATCCTCTTGCAGATTCTACAAAAAGAGTGTTTCAAAACTGTTCTATCAAAAGGAAGGTTCAACTCTGTGAGTTGAATGAATGCATCATGAAGAACTTTCTGAGAATGCTTCTCTGTAGTTTTTAGGTGAAGATATTCCATATCCCAGCACAGGCCTCGAAGTGCTCCAAATAACCACTTGCAGATTTTACCAAAAGAGTGTTTCAAAACTGCTCCTTCTACAGGTAAGTTCAAGTCTGTGAGTTGAATGCACTCAACACAAAGAAGTTTCTGAGAATGCTTCTGTTCAGTTTTTATGTGGAGATATTTCCTTTTCCAGCATAGGCCTCAAACGGCTCCAAATATCCACTTGCAGATTCTACAAAAAGAGTGTTTCCAAACTTCTCTATCAATTGGTAGGTTCAACTCTGTGAGTTGAATGAACTCATCAAAAAGAAGTTTCTGAGAATCCTTCTCTCTAGTTTTTATGTGAAGATATTTCCTTTTCCAACATAGGCCTCAAGGTGCTACGAATAAACACCTGCAGATTCTACAAACGTAATGTTTCCAAACTGTTCTATCAAAAGAAACGTTCAAGTCTGTGAGTTGAATGCACTCATCACACAGAAGTTTCTGAGAATGCTTCTGTCTAGTTTTTAGGTGAAGATACTTCCTTTTCCAGCATAGGGCTCAAAACGCTCCTAATATCCTCTTGCAGATTCTACAAAAAGAGTGTTTCAAAACTGTTTTATCAAAAGGAAGGTTCAACTCTGTGAGTTGAATGAATGCATCATGAAGAACTTTCTGAGAATGCTTCTTGTAGTTTTTAGGTGAAGATACTCCATATCCCAGCACAGGCCTCGAAGTGCTCCAAATAACCACGTGCAGATTTTACCAAAAGAGTGTTTCAAAACTGCTCTTTCTACAGGTAAGTTCAAGTCTGTGAGTTGAATGCACTCAACACAAAGAAGTTTCTGAGAATGCTTCTGTTCAGTTTTTATGTGGAGATATTTCCTTTTCCAGCATAGGCCTCAAACGGCTCCAAATATCCACTTGCAGATTCTACAAAAAGAGTGTTTCCAAACTTCTCTGTCAATTGGTAGGTTCAACTCTGTGAGTTGAATGAACTCATCACAAAGAAGTTTCTGAGAATCCTTCTCTCTAGTTTTTATGTGAAGATATTTCCTTTTCCAACATAGGCCTCAAGGTGTTCCGAATAAACACTTGCAGATTCTACAAACGTAATGTTTCCAAACTGTTCTATCAAAAGAAACGTTCAAGTCTCTGAGTTGAATGCACTCATCACACAGAAGTTTCTGAGAATGCTTCTGTCTAGTTCTTAGGTGAAGATATTTCCTTTTCCAGCATAGGCCTCAAAACGCTCCAAATATCCTCTTGCAGATTCTACAAAAAGAGTGTTTCAAAACTGTTCTATCAAAAGGAAGGTTCAACTCTGTGAGTTGAATGAACTCATCACAAAGATGTTTCTGAGAATCCTTCTCTCTAGTTTTTATGTGAAGATATTTCCTTTTCCAACATACGCCTCAAGGTGCTCCGAATAAACACTTGCAGATTCTACAAACGTAATTTTTCCAAACTGTTCTATCAAAAGAAACGTTCAAGTCTGTGAGTTGAATGCACTCATCACACAGAAGTTTCTGAGAATGCTTCTGTCTTGTTTTTAGGTGAAGATATTTCCCTTTCCAGCATAGGCCTCAAAACGCTCCAAATATCCTCTTGCAGATTCTACAAAAAGAGTGTTTCAAAACTGTTCCATCAAAAGGAAGGTTCAACTCTGTGAGTTGAATGAATGCATCGTGAAGAACTTTCTGAGAATGCTTCTCTGTAGTTTGTAGGTGAAGACATTCCATATCCCAGCACAGGCCTCGAAGTGCTCCAAATAACCACTTGCAGATTTTACCAAAAGAGTGTTTCAAAACTGCTCTTTCTACAGGTAGGTTCAAGTCTGTGAGTTGAATGCACTCAACACAAAGAAGTTTCTGAGAATGCTTCTGTTCAGTTTTTATGTGAAGATATTTCCTTTTCCAGCATAGGCCTCAAACGGCTCCAAATATCCACTTGCAGATTCTACAAAAAGAGTGTTTCCAAACTTCTCTATCAATTGGTAGGTTCAACTCTGTGAGTTGAATGAACTCATCACAAAGAAGTTTCTGAGAATCCTTCTCTCTAGTTTTTATGTGAAGATATTTCCTTTTCCAACATAGGCCTCAAGGTGCTCCGAATAAACACCTGCAGATTCTACAAACGTAATGTTTCCAAACTGTTCTATCAAAAGAAACGTTCAAGTCTGTGAGTTGAATGCACTCATCACACAGAAGTTTCTGAGAATGCTTCTGTCTAGTTTTTAGGTGAAGATATTTCCTTTTCCAGCATAGGCCTCAAAACGCTCCAAATATCCTCTTGCAGATTCTACAAAAAGAGTGTTTCCAAACTGTTCTATCAAAAGGAAGGTTCAACTCTGTGAGTTCAATGAATGCATCGTGAAGAGCTTTCTGAGAATGCTTCTCTGTAGTTTTTAGGTGAAGATATTCCATATCCCAGCACAGTCCTCGAAGTGCTCCAAATAACCACTTGCAGATTTTACCAAAAGAGTGTTTCAAAACTGCTCTTTCTACAGGTAAGTTCAAGTCTGTGAGTTGAATGCACTCAACACAAAGAAGTTTCTGAGAATGCTTCTGTTCAGTTCTTATCTGAAGATATTTCCTTTTCCAGCATAGGCCTCAAACGGCTCCAAATATCCACTTGCAGATTCTACAAAAAGAGTGTTTCCAAACTTCTCTATGAATTGGTAGGTTCAACTCGGTGAGTTGAATGCACTCATCACAAAGAAGTTTCTGAGAATCCTTCTCTCTAGTTTTTATGTGAAGATATTTCCTTTTCCAACATAGGCCTCAAGGTGCTCTGAATAAACACTTGCAGATTCTACAAACGTAATGTTTCCAAACTGTTCTATCAAAAGAAACGGTCAAGTCTGTGAGTTGAATGCACTCATCACACAGAAGTTTCAGAGAATGCTTCTGTCTAGTTTTTAGGTGAAGATATTTCCTTTTCCAGCATAGGCCTCAAAACGCTCCAAATATCCTCTTGCAGATTCTACAAAAAGAGTGTTTCCAAACTGTTCTATCAAAAGGAAGGTTCAACTCTGTGAGTTGAATGAATGCATCGTGAAGAACTTTCTGAGAATGCTTCTCTGTAGTTTTTAGGTGAAGATATTCCATATCCCAGCACAGGCCTCGAAGTGCTCCAAATAACCACTTGCAGATTTTACCAAAAGAGTGTTTCAAAACTGCTCTTTCTACAGGTAAGTTCAAGTCTGTGAGTTGAATGCACTCAACACAAAGAAGTTTCTGAGAATGCTTCTGTTCAGTTTTTATGTGAAGATATTTCCTTTTCCAGCATAGGCCTCAAACGGCTCCAAATATCCACTTGCAGATTCTACAAAAAGAGTGTTTCCAAACTTCTCTATCAATTGGTAGGTTCAACTCTGTGAGTTGAATGAACTCATCACAAAGAAGTTTCTGAGAATCCTTCTCTCTAGTTTTTATGTGAAGATATTTCCTTTTCCAACATAGGCCTCAAGGTGCTCCGAATAAACACTTGCAGATTCTACAAACGTAATGTTTCCAAACTGTTCTATCAAAAGAAACGTTCAAGTCTGTGAGTTGAATGCACTCATCACACAGAAGTTTCTGAGAATGCTTCTGTCTAGTTTTTAGGTGAAGATATTTCCTTTTCCAGCATAGGCCTCAAAACGCTCCAAATATCCTCTTGCAGATTCTACAAAAAGAGTGTTTCCAAACTGTTCTATCAAAAGGAAGGTTCAACTCTGTGAGTTGAATGAATGCATCGTGAAGAACTTTCTGAGAATGCTTCTATGTAGTTTGTAGGTGAAGATATTCCATATCCCAGCACAGGCCTCGAAGTGCTCCAAATAACCACTTGCAGATTTTACCAAAAGAGTGTTTCAAAACTGCTCTTTCTACAGGTAAGTTCAAGTCTGTGAGTTGAATGCACTCAACACAAAGAAGTTTCTGAGAATGCTTCTGTTCAGTTTTTATGTGAAGATATTTCCTTTTCCAGCATAGGCCTCAAACGGCTCCAAATATCCACTTGCAGATTCTACAAAAAGAGTGTTTCCAAACTTCTCTATCAATTGGTAGGTTCAACTCTGTGAGTTGAATGAACTCATCACAAAGAAGTTTCTGAGAATCCTTCTCTCTAGTTTTTATGTGAAGATATTTCCTTTTCCAACATAGGCCTCAAGGTGCTCCGAATAAACACCTGCAGATTCTACAAACGTAATGTTTCCAAACTGTTCTATCAAAAGAAACGTTCAAGTCTGTGAGTTGAATGCACTCATCACACAGAAGTTTCTGAGAATGCTTCTGTCTAGTTTTTAGGTGAAGATACTTCCTTTTCCAGCATAGGCCTCAAAACGCTCCTAATATCCTCTTGCAGATTGTACAAAAAGAGTGTTTCAAAACTGTTCTATCAAAAGGAAGGTTCAACTCTGTGAGTTGAATGAATGCATCATGAAGAACTTTCTGAGAATGCTTCTTGTAGTTTTTAGGTGAAGATAATCCATATCCCAGCACAGGACTCGAAGTGCTCCAAATAACCACTTGCAGATTTTACCAAAAGAGTGTTTCAAAACTGCTCTTTCTACAGGTAAGTTCAAGTCTGTGAGTTGAATGCACTCAACACAAAGAAGTTTCTGAGAATGCTTCTGTTCAGTTTTTATGTGGAGATATTTCCTTTTCCAGCATAGGCCTCAAACGGCTCCAAATATCCACTTGCAGATTCTACAAAAAGAGTGTTTCCAAACTTCTCTGTCAATTGGTAGGTTCAACTCTGTGAGTTGAATGAACTCATCACAAAGAAGTTTCTGAGAATCCTTCTCTCTAGTTTTTATGTGAAGATATTTCCTTTTCCAACATAGGCCTCAAGGTGCTCCGAATAAACACTTGCAGATTCTACAAACGTAATGTTTCCAAACTGTTCTATCAAAAGAAACGTTCAAGTCTGTGAGTTGAATGCACTCATCACACAGAAGTTTCTGAGAATTCTTCTGTCTAGTTTTTAGGTGAAGATGTCTCCTTTTCCAGCATAGGCCTCAAAACGCTCCAAATATCCTCTTGCAGATTCTACAAAAAGAGTGTTTCAAAACTGTTCTATCAAAAGGAAGGTTCAACTCTGTGAGTTGAATGAATGCATCGTGAAGAACTTTCTGAGAATGCTTCTCTGTAGTTTTTAGGTGAAGATATTCCATATAACAGCACAGGCCTCGAAGTGCTCCAAATAACCACTTGCAGATTTTACCAAAAGAGTGTTTCAAAACTGCTCTTTCTACAGGTAAGTTCAAGTCTGTGAGTTGAATGCACTCAACACAAAGAAGTTTCTGAGAATGCTTTTGTTCAGTTTTTATGTGGAGATATTTCCTTTTCCAGCATAGGCCTCAAACGGCTCCAAATATCCACTTGCAGATTCTACAAAAAGAGTGTTTCCAAACTTCTCTATCAATTGGTAGGTTCAACTCTGTGAGTTGAATGAACTCATCACAAAGAAGTTTCTGAGAATCCTTCTCTCTAGTTTTTATGTGAAGATATTTCCTTTTCCAACATAGGCCTCAAGGTGTTCCGAATAAACACTTGCAGATTCTACAAACGTAATGTTTCCAAACTGTTCTATCAAAAGAAACGTTCAAGTCTCTGAGTTGAATGCACTCATCACACAGAAGTTTCTGAGAATGCTTCTGTCTAGTTCTTAGGTGAAGATATTTCCTTTTCCAGCATAGGCCTCAAAACGCTCCAAATATCCTCTTGCAGATTCTACAAAAAGAGTGTTTCCAAACTGTTCTATCAAAAGGAAGGTTCAACTCTGTGAGTTCAATAAATGCATCGTGAAGAGCTTTCTGAGAATGCTTCTCTGTAGTTTTTAGGTGAAGATATTCCATATCCCAGCACAGTCCTCGAAGTGCTCCAAATAACCACTTGCAGATTTTACCAAAAGAGTGTTTCAAAACTGCTCTTTCTACAGGTAAGTTCAAGTCTGTGAGTTGAATGCACTCAACACAAAGAAGTTTCTGAGAATGCTTCTGTTCAGTTCTTATCTGAAGATATTTCCTTTTCCAGCATAGGCCTCAAACGGCTCCAAATATCCACTTGCAGATTCTACAAAAAGAGTGTTTCCAAACTTCTCTATCAATTGGTAGGTTCAACTCTGTGAGTTGAATGCACTCATCACAAAGAAGTTTCTGAGAATCCTTCTCTCTAGTTTTTATGTGAAGATATTTCCTTTTCCAACATAGGCCTCAAGGTGCTCCGAATAAACACTTGCAGATTCTACAAACGTAATGTTTTCAAACTGTTCTATCAAAAGAAACGTTCCAGTCTGTGAGTTGAATGCACTCATCACAAAGAAATTTCTGAGAATTCTTCTGTCTAGTTTTTAGGTGAAGATATTTCCTTTTCCAGCATAGGCCTCAAATCGCTCCTAATATCCTCTTGCAGATTCTACAAAAAGAGTGTTTCAAAACTGTTCTATCAAAAGGAAGGTTCAACTCTGTGAGTTGAATGAATGCATCATGAAGAACTTTCTGAGAATGCTTCTCTGTAGTTTTTAGGTGAAGATATTCCATATCCCAGCACAGGCCTCGAAGTGCTCCAAATAACCACTTGCAGATTTTACCAAAAGAGTGTTTCAAAACTGCTCCTTCTACAGGTAAGTTCAAGTCTGTGAGTTGAATGCACTCAACACAAAGAAGTTTCTGAGAATGCTTCTGTTCAGTTTTTATGTGGAGATATTTCCTTTTCCAGCATAGGCCTCAAACGGCTCCAAATATCCACTTGCAGATTCTACAAAAAGAGTGTTTCCAAACTTCTCTATCAATTGGTAGGTTCAACTCTGTGAGTTGAATGAACTCATCAAAAAGAAGTTTCTGAGAATCCTTCTCTCTAGTTTTTATGTGAAGATATTTCCTTTTCCAACATAGGCCTCAAGGTGCTACGAATAAACACCTGCAGATTCTACAAACGTAATGTTTCCAAACTGTTCTATCAAAAGAAACGTTCAAGTCTGTGAGTTGAATGCACTCATCACACAGAAGTTTCTGAGAATGCTTCTGTCTAGTTTTTAGGTGAAGATACTTCCTTTTCCAGCATAGGGCTCAAAACGCTCCTAATATCCTCTTGCAGATTCTACAAAAAGAGTGTTTCAAAACTGTTTTATCAAAAGGAAGGTTCAACTCTGTGAGTTGAATGAATGCATCATGAAGAACTTTCTGAGAATGCTTCTTGTAGTTTTTAGGTGAAGATACTCCATATCCCAGCACAGGCCTCGAAGTGCTCCAAATAACCACGTGCAGATTTTACCAAAAGAGTGTTTCAAAACTGCTCTTTCTACAGGTAAGTTCAAGTCTGTGAGTTGAATGCACTCAACACAAAGAAGTTTCTGAGAATGCTTCTGTTCAGTTTTTATGTGGAGATATTTCCTTTTCCAGCATAGGCCTCAAACGGCTCCAAATATCCACTTGCAGATTCTACAAAAAGAGTGTTTCCAAACTTCTCTGTCAATTGGTAGGTTCAACTCTGTGAGTTGAATGAACTCATCACAAAGAAGTTTCTGAGAATCCTTCTCTCTAGTTTTTATGTGAAGATATTTCCTTTTCCAACATAGGCCTCAAGGTGTTCCGAATAAACACTTGCAGATTCTACAAACGTAATGTTTCCAAACTGTTCTATCAAAAGAAACGTTCAAGTCTGTGAGTTGAATGCACTCATCACACAGAAGTTTCTGAGAATGCTTCTGTCTAGTTCTTAGGTGAAGATATTTCCTTTTCCAGCATAGGCCTCAAAACGCTCCAAATATCCTCTTGCAGATTCTACAAAAAGAGTGTTTCAAAACTGTTCTATCAAAAGGAAGGTTCAACTCTGTGAGTTGAATGAACTCATCACAAAGATGTTTCTGAGAATCCTTCTCTCTAGTTTTTATGTGAAGATATTTCCTTTTCCAACATACGCCTCAAGGTGCTCCGAATAAACACTTGCAGATTCTACAAACGTAATTTTTCCAAACTGTTCTATCAAAAGAAACGTTCAAGTCTGTGAGTTGAATGCACTCATCACACAGAAGTTTCTGAGAATGCTTCTGTCTTGTTTTTAGGTGAAGATATTTCCCTTTCCAGCATAGGCCTCAAAACGCTCCAAATATCCTCTTGCAGATTCTACAAAAAGAGTGTTTCAAAACTGTTCCATCAAAAGGAAGGTTCAACTCTGTGAGTTGAATGAATGCATCGTGAAGAACTTTCTGAGAATGCTTCTCTGTAGTTTGTAGGTGAAGACATTCCATATCCCAGCACAGGCCTCGAAGTGCTCCAAATAACCACTTGCAGATTTTACCAAAAGAGTGTTTCAAAACTGCTCTTTCTACAGGTAGGTTCAAGTCTGTGAGTTGAATGCACTCAACACAAAGAAGTTTCTGAGAATGCTTCTGTTCAGTTTTTATGTGAAGATATTTCCTTTTCCAGCATAGGCCTCAAACGGCTCCAAATATCCACTTGCAGATTCTACAAAAAGAGTGTTTCCAAACTTCTCTATCAATTGGTAGGTTCAACTCTGTGAGTTGAATGAACTCATCACAAAGAAGTTTCTGAGAATCCTTCTCTCTAGTTTTTATGTGAAGATATTTCCTTTTCCAACATAGGCCTCAAGGTGCTCCGAATAAACACCTGCAGATTCTACAAACGTAATGTTTCCAAACTGTTCTATCAAAAGAAACGTTCAAGTCTGTGAGTTGAATGCACTCATCACACAGAAGTTTCTGAGAATGCTTCTGTCTAGTTTTTAGGTGAAGATATTTCCTTTTCCAGCATAGGCCTCAAAACGCTCCAAATATCCTCTTGCAGATTCTACAAAAAGAGTGTTTCCAAACTGTTCTATCAAAAGGAAGGTTCAACTCTGTGAGTTCAATGAATGCATCGTGAAGAGCTTTCTGAGAATGCTTCTCTGTAGTTTTTAGGTGAAGATATTCCATATCCCAGCACAGTCCTCGAAGTGCTCCAAATAACCACTTGCAGATTTTACCAAAAGAGTGTTTCAAAACTGCTCTTTCTACAGGTAAGTTCAAGTCTGTGAGTTGAATGCACTCAACACAAAGAAGTTTCTGAGAATGCTTCTGTTCAGTTTTTATGTGGAGATATTTCCTTTTCCAGCATAGGCCTCAAACGGCTCCAAATATCCACTTGCAGATTCTACAAAAAGAGTGTTTCCAAACTTCTCTGTCAATTGGTAGGTTCAACTCTGTGAGTTGAATGAACTCATCACAAAGAAGTTTCTGAGAATCCTTCTCTCTAGTTTTTATGTGAAGATATTTCCTTTTCCAACATAGGCCTCAAGGTGCTCCGAATAAACACTTGCAGATTCTACAAACGTAATGTTTCCAAACTGTTCTATCAAAAGAAACGTTCAAGTCTGTGAGTTGAATGCACTCATCACACAGAAGTTTCTGAGAATTCTTCTGTCTAGTTTTTAGGTGAAGATGTCTCCTTTTCCAGCATAGGCCTCAAAACGCTCCAAATATCCTCTTGCAGATTCTACAAAAAGAGTGTTTCAAAACTGTTCTATCAAAAGGAAGGTTCAACTCTGTGAGTTGAATGAATGCATCGTGAAGAACTTTCTGAGAATGCTTCTCTGTAGTTTTTAGGTGAAGATATTCCATATAACAGCACAGGCCTCGAAGTGCTCCAAATAACCACTTGCAGATTTTACCAAAAGAGTGTTTCAAAACTGCTCTTTCTACAGGTAAGTTCAAGTCTGTGAGTTGAATGCACTCAACACAAAGAAGTTTCTGAGAATGCTTTTGTTCAGTTTTTATGTGGAGATATTTCCTTTTCCAGCATAGGCCTCAAACGGCTCCAAATATCCACTTGCAGATTCTACAAAAAGAGTGTTTCCAAACTTCTCTATCAATTGGTAGGTTCAACTCTGTGAGTTGAATGAACTCATCACAAAGAAGTTTCTGAGAATCCTTCTCTCTAGTTTTTATGTGAAGATATTTCCTTTTCCAACATAGGCCTCAAGGTGTTCCGAATAAACACTTGCAGATTCTACAAACGTAATGTTTCCAAACTGTTCTATCAAAAGAAACGTTCAAGTCTCTGAGTTGAATGCACTCATCACACAGAAGTTTCTGAGAATGCTTCTGTCTAGTTCTTAGGTGAAGATATTTCCTTTTCCAGCATAGGCCTCAAAACGCTCCAAATATCCTCTTGCAGATTCTACAAAAAGAGTGTTTCCAAACTGTTCTATCAAAAGGAAGGTTCAACTCTGTGAGTTCAATAAATGCATCGTGAAGAGCTTTCTGAGAATGCTTCTCTGTAGTTTTTAGGTGAAGATATTCCATATCCCAGCACAGTCCTCGAAGTGCTCCAAATAACCACTTGCAGATTTTACCAAAAGAGTGTTTCAAAACTGCTCTTTCTACAGGTAAGTTCAAGTCTGTGAGTTGAATGCACTCAACACAAAGAAGTTTCTGAGAATGCTTCTGTTCAGTTCTTATCTGAAGATATTTCCTTTTCCAGCATAGGCCTCAAACGGCTCCAAATATCCACTTGCAGATTCTACAAAAAGAGTGTTTCCAAACTTCTCTATCAATTGGTAGGTTCAACTCTGTGAGTTGAATGCACTCATCACAAAGAAGTTTCTGAGAATCCTTCTCTCTAGTTTTTATGTGAAGATATTTCCTTTTCCAACATAGGCCTCAAGGTGCTCCGAATAAACACTTGCAGATTCTACAAACGTAATGTTTTCAAACTGTTCTATCAAAAGAAACGTTCCAGTCTGTGAGTTGAATGCACTCATCACAAAGAAATTTCTGAGAATTCTTCTGTCTAGTTTTTAGGTGAAGATATTTCCTTTTCCAGCATAGGCCTCAAATCGCTCCTAATATCCTCTTGCAGATTCTACAAAAAGAGTGTTTCAAAACTGTTCTATCAAAAGGAAGGTTCAACTCTGTGAGTTGAATGAATGCATCATGAAGAACTTTCTGAGAATGCTTCTCTGTAGTTTTTAGGTGAAGATATTCCATATCCCAGCACAGGCCTCGAAGTGCTCCAAATAACCACTTGCAGATTTTACCAAAAGAGTGTTTCAAAACTGCTCCTTCTACAGGTAAGTTCAAGTCTGTGAGTTGAATGCACTCAACACAAAGAAGTTTCTGAGAATGCTTCTGTTCAGTTTTTATGTGGAGATATTTCCTTTTCCAGCATAGGCCTCAAACGGCTCCAAATATCCACTTGCAGATTCTACAAAAAGAGTGTTTCCAAACTTCTCTATCAATTGGTAGGTTCAACTCTGTGAGTTGAATGAACTCATCAAAAAGAAGTTTCTGAGAATCCTTCTCTCTAGTTTTTATGTGAAGATATTTCCTTTTCCAACATAGGCCTCAAGGTGCTACGAATAAACACCTGCAGATTCTACAAACGTAATGTTTCCAAACTGTTCTATCAAAAGAAACGTTCAAGTCTGTGAGTTGAATGCACTCATCACACAGAAGTTTCTGAGAATGCTTCTGTCTAGTTTTTAGGTGAAGATACTTCCTTTTCCAGCATAGGGCTCAAAACGCTCCTAATATCCTCTTGCAGATTCTACAAAAAGAGTGTTTCAAAACTGTTTTATCAAAAGGAAGGTTCAACTCTGTGAGTTGAATGAATGCATCATGAAGAACTTTCTGAGAATGCTTCTTGTAGTTTTTAGGTGAAGATACTCCATATCCCAGCACAGGCCTCGAAGTGCTCCAAATAACCACGTGCAGATTTTACCAAAAGAGTGTTTCAAAACTGCTCTTTCTACAGGTAAGTTCAAGTCTGTGAGTTGAATGCACTCAACACAAAGAAGTTTCTGAGAATGCTTCTGTTCAGTTTTTATGTGGAGATATTTCCTTTTCCAGCATAGGCCTCAAACGGCTCCAAATATCCACTTGCAGATTCTACAAAAAGAGTGTTTCCAAACTTCTCTGTCAATTGGTAGGTTCAACTCTGTGAGTTGAATGAACTCATCACAAAGAAGTTTCTGAGAATCCTTCTCTCTAGTTTTTATGTGAAGATATTTCCTTTTCCAACATAGGCCTCAAGGTGTTCCGAATAAAAACTTGCAGATTCTACAAACGTAATGTTTCCAAACTGTTCTATCAAAAGAAACGTTCAAGTCTCTGAGTTGAATGCACTCATCACACAGAAGTTTCTGAGAATGCTTCTGTCTAGTTCTTAGGTGAAGATATTTCCTTTTCCAGCATAGGCCTCAAAACGCTCCAAATATCCTCTTGCAGATTCTACAAAAAGAGTGTTTCAAAACTGTTCTATCAAAAGGAAGGTTCAACTCTGTGAGTTGAATGAACTCATCACAAAGATGTTTCTGAGAATCCTTCTCTCTAGTTTTTATGTGAAGATATTTCCTTTTCCAACATACGCCTCAAGGTGCTCCGAATAAACACTTGCAGATTCTACAAACGTAATTTTTCCAAACTGTTCTATCAAAAGAAACGTTCAAGTCTGTGAGTTGAATGCACTCATCACACAGAAGTTTCTGAGAATGCTTCTGTCTTGTTTTTAGGTGAAGATATTTCCCTTTCCAGCATAGGCCTCAAAACGCTCCAAATATCCTCTTGCAGATTCTACAAAAAGAGTGTTTCAAAACTGTTCCATCAAAAGGAAGGTTCAACTCTGTGAGTTGAATGAATGCATCGTGAAGAACTTTCTGAGAATGCTTCTCTGTAGTTTGTAGGTGAAGACATTCCATATCCCAGCACAGGCCTCGAAGTGCTCCAAATAACCACTTGCAGATTTTACCAAAAGAGTGTTTCAAAACTGCTCTTTCTACAGGTAGGTTCAAGTCTGTGAGTTGAATGCACTCAACACAAAGAAGTTTCTGAGAATGCTTCTGTTCAGTTTTTATGTGAAGATATTTCCTTTTCCAGCATAGGCCTCAAACGGCTCCAAATATCCACTTGCAGATTCTACAAAAAGAGTGTTTCCAAACTTCTCTATCAATTGGTAGGTTCAACTCTGTGAGTTGAATGAACTCATCACAAAGAAGTTTCTGAGAATCCTTCTCTCTAGTTTTTATGTGAAGATATTTCCTTTTCCAACATAGGCCTCAAGGTGCTCCGAATAAACACCTGCAGATTCTACAAACGTAATGTTTCCAAACTGTTCTATCAAAAGAAACGTTCAAGTCTGTGAGTTGAATGCACTCATCACACAGAAGTTTCTGAGAATGCTTCTGTCTAGTTTTTAGGTGAAGATATTTCCTTTTCCAGCATAGGCCTCAAAACGCTCCAAATATCCTCTTGCAGATTCTACAAAAAGAGTGTTTCCAAACTGTTCTATCAAAAGGAAGGTTCAACTCTGTGAGTTCAATGAATGCATCGTGAAGAGCTTTCTGAGAATGCTTCTCTGTAGTTTTTAGGTGAAGATATTCCATATCCCAGCACAGTCCTCGAAGTGCTCCAAATAACCACTTGCAGATTTTACCAAAAGAGTGTTTCAAAACTGCTCTTTCTACAGGTAAGTTCAAGTCTGTGAGTTGAATGCACTCAACACAAAGAAGTTTCTGAGAATGCTTCTGTTCAGTTCTTATCTGAAGATATTTCCTTTTCCAGCATAGGCCTCAAACGGCTCCAAATATCCACTTGCAGATTCTACAAAAAGAGTGTTTCCAAACTTCTCTATGAATTGGTAGGTTCAACTCGGTGAGTTGAATGCACTCATCACAAAGAAGTTTCTGAGAATCCTTCTCTCTAGTTTTTATGTGAAGATATTTCCTTTTCCAACATAGGCCTCAATGTGCTCTGAATAAACACTTGCAGATTCTACAAACGTAATGTTTCCAAACTGTTCTATCAAAAGAAACGGTCAAGTCTGTGAGTTGAATGCACTCATCACACAGAAGTTTCAGAGAATGCTTCTGTCTAGTTTTTAGGTGAAGATATTTCCTTTTCCAGCATAGGCCTCAAAACGCTCCAAATATCCTCTTGCAGATTCTACAAAAAGAGTGTTTCCAAACTGTTCTATCAAAAGGAAGGTTCAACTCTGTGAGTTGAATGAATGCATCGTGAAGAACTTTCTGAGAATGCTTCTCTGTAGTTTTTAGGTGAAGATATTCCATATCCCAGCACAGGCCTCGAAGTGCTCCAAATAACCACTTGCAGATTTTACCAAAAGAGTGTTTCAAAACTGCTCTTTCTACAGGTAAGTTCAAGTCTGTGAGTTGAATGCACTCAACACAAAGAAGTTTCTGAGAATGCTTCTGTTCAGTTTTTATGTGAAGATATTTCCTTTTCCAGCATAGGCCTCAAACGGCTCCAAATATCCACTTGCAGATTCTACAAAAAGAGTGTTTCCAAACTTCTCTATCAATTGGTAGGTTCAACTCTGTGAGTTGAATGAACTCATCACAAAGAAGTTTCTGAGAATCCTTCTCTCTAGTTTTTATGTGAAGATATTTCCTTTTCCAACATAGGCCTCAAGGTGCTCCGAATAAACACTTGCAGATTCTACAAACGTAATGTTTCCAAACTGTTCTATCAAAAGAAACGTTCAAGTCTGTGAGTTGAATGCACTCATCACACAGAAGTTTCTGAGAATGCTTCTGTCTAGTTTTTAGGTGAAGATATTTCCTTTTCCAGCATAGGCCTCAAAACGCTCCAAATATCCTCTTGCAGATTCTACAAAAAGAGTGTTTCCAAACTGTTCTATCAAAAGGAAGGTTCAACTCTGTGAGTTGAATGAATGCATCGTGAAGAACTTTCTGAGAATGCTTCTATGTAGTTTGTAGGTGAAGATATTCCATATCCCAGCACAGGCCTCGAAGTGCTCCAAATAACCACTTGCAGATTTTACCAAAAGAGTGTTTCAAAACTGCTCTTTCTACAGGTAAGTTCAAGTCTGTGAGTTGAATGCACTCAACACAAAGAAGTTTCTGAGAATGCTTCTGTTCAGTTTTTATGTGAAGATATTTCCTTTTCCAGCATAGGCCTCAAACGGCTCCAAATATCCACTTGCAGATTCTACAAAAAGAGTGTTTCCAAACTTCTCTATCAATTGGTAGGTTCAACTCTGTGAGTTGAATGAACTCATCACAAAGAAGTTTCTGAGAATCCTTCTCTCTAGTTTTTATGTGAAGATATTTCCTTTTCCAACATAGGCCTCAAGGTGCTCCGAATAAACACCTGCAGATTCTACAAACGTAATGTTTCCAAACTGTTCTATCAAAAGAAACGTTCAAGTCTGTGAGTTGAATGCACTCATCACACAGAAGTTTCTGAGAATGCTTCTGTCTAGTTTTTAGGTGAAGATACTTCCTTTTCCAGCATAGGCCTCAAAACGCTCCTAATATCCTCTTGCAGATTCTACAAAAAGAGTGTTTCCAAACTGTTCTATCAAAAGGAAGGTTCAACTCTGTGAGTTGAATGAATGCATCATGAAGAACTTTCTGAGAATGCTTCTTGTAGTTTTTAGGTGAAGATAATCCATATCCCAGCACAGGCCTCGAAGTGCTCCAAATAACCACTTGCAGATTTTACCAAAAGAGTGTTTCAAAACTGCTCTTTCTACAGGTAAGTTCAAGTCTGTGAGTTGAATGCACTCAACACAAAGAAGTTTCTGAGAATGCTTCTGTTCAGTTTTTATGTGGAGATATTTCCTTTTCCAGCATAGGCCTCAAACGGCTCCAAATATCCACTTGCAGATTCTACAAAAAGAGTGTTTCCAAACTTCTCTGTCAATTGGTAGGTTCAACTCTGTGAGTTGAATGAACTCATCACAAAGAAGTTTCTGAGAATCCTTCTCTCTAGTTTTTATGTGAAGATATTTCCTTTTCCAACATAGGCCTCAAGGTGCTCCGAATAAACACTTGCAGATTCTACAAACGTAATGTTTCCAAACTGTTCTATCAAAAGAAACGTTCAAGTCTGTGAGTTGAATGCACTCATCACACAGAAGTTTCTGAGAATGCTTCTGTCTAGTTTTTAGGTGAAGATATTTCCTTTTCCAGCATAGGCCTCAAAACGCTCCAAATATCCTCTTGCAGATTCTACAAAAAGAGTGTTTCCAAACTGTTCTATCAAAAGGAAGGTTCAACTCTGTGAGTTGAATGAATGCATCGTGAAGAACTTTCTGAGAATGCTTCTATGTAGTTTGTAGGTGAAGATATTCCATATCCCAGCACAGGCCTCGAAGTGCTCCAAATAACCACTTGCAGATTTTACCAAAAGAGTGTTTCAAAACTGCTCTTTCTACAGGTAAGTTCAAGTCTGTGAGTTGAATGCACTCAACACAAAGAAGTTTCTGAGAATGCTTCTGTTCAGTTTTTATGTGAAGATATTTCCTTTTCCAGCATAGGCCTCAAACGGCTCCAAATATCCACTTGCAGATTCTACAAAAAGAGTGTTTCCAAACTTCTCTATCAATTGGTAGGTTCAACTCTGTGAGTTGAATGAACTCATCACAAAGAAGTTTCTGAGAATCCTTCTCTCTAGTTTTTATGTGAAGATATTTCCTTTTCCAACATAGGCCTCAAGGTGCTCCGAATAAACACCTGCAGATTCTACAAACGTAATGTTTCCAAACTGTTCTATCAAAAGAAACGTTCAAGTCTGTGAGTTGAATGCACTCATCACACAGAAGTTTCTGAGAATGCTTCTGTCTAGTTTTTAGGTGAAGATACTTCCTTTTCCAGCATAGGCCTCAAAACGCTCCTAATATCCTCTTGCAGATTCTACAAAAAGAGTGTTTCCAAACTGTTCTATCAAAAGGAAGGTTCAACTCTGTGAGTTGAATGAATGCATCATGAAGAACTTTCTGAGAATGCTTCTTGTAGTTTTTAGGTGAAGATAATCCATATCCCAGCACAGGCCTCGAAGTGCTCCAAATAACCACTTGCAGATTTTACCAAAAGAGTGTTTCAAAACTGCTCTTTCTACAGGTAAGTTCAAGTCTGTGAGTTGAATGCACTCAACACAAAGAAGTTTCTGAGAATGCTTCTGTTCAGTTTTTATGTGGAGATATTTCCTTTTCCAGCATAGGCCTCAAACGGCTCCAAATATCCACTTGCAGATTCTACAAAAAGAGTGTTTCCAAACTTCTCTGTCAATTGGTAGGTTCAACTCTGTGAGTTGAATGAACTCATCACAAAGAAGTTTCTGAGAATCCTTCTCTCTAGTTTTTATGTGAAGATATTTCCTTTTCCAACATACGCCTCAAGGTGCTCCGAATAAACACTTGCAGATTCTACAAACGTAATGTTTCCAAACTGTTCTATCAAAAGAAACGTTCAAGTCTGTGAGTTGAATGCACTCATCACACAGAAGTTTCTGAGAATTCTTCTGTCTAGTTTTTAGGTGAAGATGTCTCCTTTTCCAGCATAGGCCTCAAAACGCTCCAAATATCCTCTTGCAGATTCTACAAAAAGAGTGTTTCAAAACTGTTCTATCAAAAGGAAGGTTCAACTCTGTGAGTTGAATGAATGCATCGTGAAGAACTTTCTGAGAATGCTTCTCTGTAGTTTTTAGGTGTAGATATTCCATATAACAGCACAGGCCTCGAAGTGCTCCAAATAACCACTTGCAGATTTTACCAAAAGAGTGTTTCAAAACTGCTCTTTCTACAGGTAAGTTCAAGTCTGTGAGTTGAATGCACTCAACACAAAGAAGTTTCTGAGAATGCTTTTGTTCAGTTTTTATGTGGAGATATTTCCTTTTCCAGCATAGGCCTCAAACGGCTCCAAATATCCACTTGCAGATTCTACAAAAAGAGTGTTTCCAAACTTCTCTATCAATTGGTAGGTTCAACTCTGTGAGTTGAATGAACTCATCACAAAGAAGTTTCTGAGAATCCTTCTCTCTAGTTTTTATGTGAAGATATTTCCTTTTCCAACATAGGCCTCAAGGTGTTCCGAATAAACACTTGCAGATTCTACAAACGTAATGTTTCCAAACTGTTCTATCAAAAGAAACGTTCAAGTCTCTGAGTTGAATGCACTCATCACACAGAAGTTTCTGAGAATGCTTCTGTCTAGTTCTTAGGTGAAGATATTTCCTTTTCCAGCATAGGCCTCAAAACGCTCCAAATATCCTCTTGCAGATTCTACAAAAAGAGTGTTTCCAAACTGTTCTATCAAAAGGAAGGTTCAACTCTGTGAGTTCAATGAATGCATCGTGAAGAGCTTTCTGAGAATGCTTCTCTGTAGTTTTTAGGTGAAGATATTCCATATCCCAGCACAGTCCTCGAAGTGCTCCAAATAACCACTTGCAGATTTTACCAAAAGAGTGTTTCAAAACTGCTCTTTCTACAGGTAAGTTCAAGTCTGTGAGTTGAATGCACTCAACACAAAGAAGTTTCTGAGAATGCTTCTGTTCAGTTCTTATCTGAAGATATTTCCTTTTCCAGCATAGGCCTCAAACGGCTCCAAATATCCACTTGCAGATTCTACAAAAAGAGTGTTTCCAAACTTCTCTATCAATTGGTAGGTTCAACTCGGTGAGTTGAATGCACTCATCACAAAGAAGTTTCTGAGAATCCTTCTCTCTAGTTTTTATGTGAAGATATTTCCTTTTCCAACATAGGCCTCAAGGTGCTCCGAATAAACACTTGCAGATTCTACAAACGTAATGTTTCCAAACTGTTCTATCAAAAGAAACGTTCAAGTCTGTGAGTTGAATGCACTCATCACACAGAAGTTTCTGAGAATGCTTCTGTCTAGTTTTTAGGTGAAGATATTTCCTTTTCCAGCATAGGCCTCAAAACGCTCCAAATATCCTCTTGCAGATTCTACAAAAAGAGTGTTTCAAAACTGTTCTATCAAAAGGAAGGTTCAACTCTGTGAGTTGAATGAATGCATCGTGAAGAACTTTCTGAGAATGCTTCTCTGTAGTTTGTAGGTGAAGATATTCCATATCCCAGCACAGGCCTCGAAGTGCTCCAAATAACCACTTGCAGACTTTACCAAAAGAGTGTTTCAAAACTGCTCTTTCTACAGGTAAGTTCAAGTCTGTGAGTTGAATGCACTCAACACAAAGAAGTTTCTGAGAATGCTTCTGTTCAGTTTTTATGTGAAGATATTTCCTTTTCCAGCATAGGCCTCAAACGGCTCCAAATATCCACTTGCAGATTCTACAAAAAGAGTGTTTCCAAACTTCTCTATCAATTGGTAGGTTCAACTCTGTGAGTTGAATGAACTCATCACAAAGAAGTTTCTGAGAATCCTTCTCTCTAGTTTTTATGTGAAGATATTTCCTTTTCCAACATAGGCCTCAAGGTGCTCCGAATAAACACTTGCAGATTCTACAAACGTAATGTTTTCAAACTGTTCTATCAAAAGAAACGTTCCAGTCTGTGAGTTGAATGCACTCATCACAAAGAAATTTCTGAGAATTCTTCTGTCTAGTTTTTAGGTGAAGATATTTCCTTTTCCAGCATAGGCCTCAAATCGCTCCTAATATCCTCTTGCAGATTCTACAAAAAGAGTGTTTCAAAACTGTTCTATCAAAAGGAAGGTTCAACTCTGTGAGTTGAATGAATGCATCATGAAGAACTTTCTGAGAATGCTTCTCTGTAGTTTTTAGGTGAAGATATTCCATATCCCAGCACAGGCCTCGAAGTGCTCCAAATAACCACTTGCAGATTTTACCAAAAGAGTGTTTCAAAACTGCTCTTTCTACAGGTAAGTTCAAGTCTGTGAGTTGAATGCACTCAACACAAAGAAGTTTCTGAGAATGCTTCTGTTCAGTTTTTATGTGAAGATATTTCCTTTTCCAGCATAGGCCTCAAACGGCTCCAAATATCCACTTGCAGATTCTACAAAAAGAGTGTTTCCAAACTTCTCTATCAATTGGTAGGTTCAACTCTGTGAGTTGAATGAACTCATCACAAAGAAGTTTCTGAGAATCCTTCTCTCTAGTTTTTATGTGAAGATATTTCCTTTTCCAACATAGGCCTCAAGGTGCTACGAATAAACACCTGCAGATTCTACAAACGTAATGTTTCCAAACTGTTCTATCAAAAGAAACGTTCAAGTCTGTGAGTTGAATGCACTCATCACACAGAAGTTTCTGAGAATGCTTCTGTCTAGTTTTTAGGTGAAGATACTTCCTTTTCCAGCATAGGCCTCAAAACGCTCCTAATATCCTCTTGCAGATTCTACAAAAAGAGTGTTTCAAAACTGTTCTATCAAAAGGAAGGTTCAACTCTGTGAGTTGAATGAATGCATCATGAAGAACTTTCTGAGAATGCTTCTTGTAGTTTTTAGGTGAAGATAATCCATATCCCAGCACAGGCCTCGAAGTGCTCCAAATAACCACGTGCAGATTTTACCAAAAGAGTGTTTCCAAACTGCTCTTTCTACAGGTAAGTTCAAGTCTGTGAGTTGAATGCACTCAAAACAAAGAAGTTTCTGAGAATGCTTCTGTTCAGTTTTTATGTGGAGATATTTCCTTTTCCAGCATAGGCCTCAAACGGCTCCAAATATCCACTTGCAGATTCTACAAAAAGAGTGTTTCCAAACTTCTCTGTCAATTGGTAGGTTCAACTCTGTGAGTTGAATGAACTCATCACAAAGAAGTTTCTGAGAATCCTTCTCTCTAGTTTTTATGTGAAGATATTTCCTTTTCCAACATAGGCCTCAAGGTGTTCCGAATAAACACTTGCAGATTCTACAAACGTAATGTTTCCAAACTGTTCTATCAAAAGAAACGTTCAAGTCTCTGAGTTGAATGCACTCATCACACAGAAGTTTCTGAGAATGCTTCTGTCTAGTTCTTAGGTGAAGATATTTCCTTTTCCAGCATAGGCCTCAAAACGCTCCAAATATCCTCTTGCAGATTCTACAAAAAGAGTGTTTCAAAACTGTTCTATCAAAAGGAAGGTTCAACTCTGTGAGTTGAATGAACTCATCTCAAAGATGTTTCTGATAATCCTTCTCTCTAGTTTTTATGTGAAGATATTTCCTTTTCCAACATACGCCTCAAGGTGCTCCGAATAAACACTTGCAGATTCTACAAACGTAATTTTTCCAAACTGTTCTATCAAAAGAAACGTTCAAGTCTGTGAGTTGAATGCACTCATCACACAGAAGTTTCTGAGAATGCTTCTGTCTTGTTTTTAGGTGAAGATATTTCCTTTTCCAGCATAGGCCTCAAAACGCTCCAAATATCCTCTTGCAGATTCTACAAAAAGAGTGTTTCAAAACTGTTCCATCAAAAGGAAGGTTCAACTCTGTGAGTTGAATGAATGCATCGTGAAGAACTTTCTGAGAATGCTTCTCTGTAGTTTGTAGGTGAAGATATTCCATATCCCAGCACAGGCCTCGAAGTGCTCCAAATAACCACTTGCAGATTTTACCAAAAGAGTGTTTCAAAACTGCTCTTTCTACAGGTAGGTTCAAGTCTGTGAGTTGAATGCACTCAACACAAAGAAGTTTCTGAGAATGCTTCTGTTCAGTTTTTATGTGAAGATATTTCCTTTTCCAGCATAGGCCTCAAACGGCTCCAAATATCCACTTGCAGATTCTACAAAAAGAGTGTTTCCAAACTTCTCTATCAATTGGTAGGTTCAACTCTGTGAGTTGAATGAACTCATCACAAAGAAGTTTCTGAGAATCCTTCTCTCTAGTTTTTATGTGAAGATATTTCCTTTTCCAACATAGGCCTCAAGGTGCTCCGAATAAACACCTGCAGATTCTACAAACGTAATGTTTCCAAACTGTTCTATCAAAAGAAACGTTCAAGTCTGTGAGTTGAATGCACTCATCACACAGAAGTTTCTGAGAATGCTTCTGTCTAGTTTTTAGGTGAAGATATTTCCTTTTCCAGCATAGGCCTCAAAACGCTCCAAATATCCTCTTGCAGATTCTACAAAAAGAGTGTTTCCAAACTGTTCTATCAAAAGGAAGGTTCAACTCTGTGAGTTCAATGAATGCATCGTGAAGAGCTTTCTGAGAATGCTTCTCTGTAGTTTTTAGGTGAAGATATTCCATATCCCAGCACAGGCCTCGAAGTGCTCCAAATAACCACTTGCAGATTTTACCAAAAGAGTGTTTCAAAACTGCTCTTTCTACAGGTAAGTTCAAGTCTGTGAGTTGAATGCACTCAACACAAAGAAGTTTCTGAGAATGCTTCTGTTCAGTTCTTATCTGAAGATATTTCCTTTTCCAGCATAGGCCTCAAACGGCTCCAAATATCCACTTGCAGATTCTACAAAAAGAGTGTTTCCAAACTTCTCTATCAATTGGTAGGTTCAACTCGGTGAGTTGAATGCACTCATCACAAAGAAGTTTCTGAGAATCCTTCTCTCTAGTTTTTATGTGAAGATATTTCCTTTTCCAACATAGGCCTCAAGGTGCTCCGAATAAACACTTGCAGATTCTACAAACGTAATGTTTCCAAACTGTTCTATCAAAAGAAACGTTCAAGTCTGTGAGTTGAATGCACTCATCACACAGAAGTTTCTGAGAATGCTTCTGTCTAGTTTTTAGGTGAAGATATTTCCTTTTCCAGCATAGGCCTCAAAACGCTCCAAATATCCTCTTGCAGATTCTACAAAAAGAGTGTTTCAAAACTGTTCTATCAAAAGGAAGGTTCAACTCTGTGAGTTGAATGAATGCATCGTGAAGAACTTTCTGAGAATGCTTCTCTGTAGTTTGTAGGTGAAGATATTCCATATCCCAGCACAGGCCTCGAAGTGCTCCAAATAACCACTTGCAGATTTTACCAAAAGAGTGTTTCAAAACTGCTCTTTCTACAGGTAAGTTCAAGTCTGTGAGTTGAATGCACTCAACACAAAGAAGTTTCTGAGAATGCTTCTGTTCAGTTTTTATGTGAAGATATTTCCTTTTCCAGCATAGGCCTCAAACGGCTCCAAATATCCACTTGCAGATTCTACAAAAAGAGTGTTTCCAAACTGTTCTATCAAAAGGAAGGTTCAACTCTGTGAGTTGAATGAATGCATCGTGAAGAACTTTCTGAGAATGCTTCTATGTAGTTTGTAGGTGAAGATATTCCATATCCCAGCACAGGCCTCGAAGTGCTCCAAATAACCACTTGCAGATTTTACCAAAAGAGTGTTTCAAAACTGCTCTTTCTACAGGTAAGTTCAAGTCTGTGAGTTGAATGCACTCAACACAAAGAAGTTTCTGAGAATGCTTCTGTTCAGTTTTTATGTGAAGATATTTCCTTTTCCAGCATAGGCCTCAAACGGCTCCAAATATCCACTTGCAGATTCTACAAAAAGAGTGTTTCCAAACTTCTCTATCAATTGGTAGGTTCAACTCTGTGAGTTGAATGAACTCATCACAAAGAAGTTTCTGAGAATCCTTCTCTCTAGTTTTTATGTGAAGATATTTCCTTTTCCAACATAGGCCTCAAGGTGCTCCGAATAAACACCTGCAGATTCTACAAACGTAATGTTTCCAAACTGTTCTATCAAAAGAAACGTTCAAGTCTGTGAGTTGAATGCACTCATCACACAGAAGTTTCTGAGAATGCTTCTGTCTAGTTTTTAGGTGAAGATACTTCCTTTTCCAGCATAGGCCTCAAAACGCTCCTAATATCCTCTTGCAGATTCTACAAAAAGAGTGTTTCCAAACTGTTCTATCAAAAGGAAGGTTCAACTCTGTGAGTTGAATGAATGCATCATGAAGAACTTTCTGAGAATGCTTCTTGTAGTTTTTAGGTGAAGATAATCCATATCCCAGCACAGGCCTCGAAGTGCTCCAAATAACCACTTGCAGATTTTACCAAAAGAGTGTTTCAAAACTGCTCTTTCTACAGGTAAGTTCAAGTCTGTGAGTTGAATGCACTCAACACAAAGAAGTTTCTGAGAATGCTTCTGTTCAGTTTTTATGTGGAGATATTTCCTTTTCCAGCATAGGCCTCAAACGGCTCCAAATATCCACTTGCAGATTCTACAAAAAGAGTGTTTCCAAACTTCTCTGTCAATTGGTAGGTTCAACTCTGTGAGTTGAATGAACTCATCACAAAGAAGTTTCTGAGAATCCTTCTCTCTAGTTTTTATGTGAAGATATTTCCTTTTCCAACATAGGCCTCAAGGTGCTCCGAATAAACACTTGCAGATTCTACAAACGTAATGTTTCCAAACTGTTCTATCAAAAGAAACGTTCAAGTCTGTGAGTTGAATGCACTCATCACACAGAAGTTTCTGAGAATGCTTCTGTCTAGTTTTTAGGTGAAGATATATCCTTTTCCAGCATAGGCCTCAAAACGCTCCAAATATCCTCTTGCAGATTCTACAAAAAGAGTGTTTCCAAACTGTTCTATCAAAAGGAAGGTTCAACTCTGTGAGTTGAATGAATGCATCGTGAAGAACTTTCTGAGAATGCTTCTATGTAGTTTGTAGGTGAAGATATTCCATATCCCAGCACAGGCCTCGAAGTGCTCCAAATAACCACTTGCAGATTTTACCAAAAGAGTGTTTCAAAACTGCTCTTTCTACAGGTAAGTTCAAGTCTGTGAGTTGAATGCACTCAACACAAAGAAGTTTCTGAGAATGCTTCTGTTCAGTTTTTATGTGAAGATATTTCCTTTTCCAGCATAGGCCTCAAACGGCTCCAAATATCCACTTGCAGATTCTACAAAAAGAGTGTTTCCAAACTTCTCTATCAATTGGTAGGTTCAACTCTGTGAGTTGAATGAACTCATCACAAAGAAGTTTCTGAGAATCCTTCTCTCTAGTTTTTATGTGAAGATATTTCCTTTTCCAACATAGGCCTCAAGGTGCTCCGAATAAACACCTGCAGATTCTACAAACGTAATGTTTCCAAACTGTTCTATCAAAAGAAACGTTCAAGTCTGTGAGTTGAATGCACTCATCACACAGAAGTTTCTGAGAATGCTTCTGTCTAGTTTTTAGGTGAAGATACTTCCTTTTCCAGCATAGGCCTCAAAACGCTCCTAATATCCTCTTGCAGATTCTACAAAAAGAGTGTTTCCAAACTGTTCTATCAAAAGGAAGGTTCAACTCTGTGAGTTGAATGAATGCATCATGAAGAACTTTCTGAGAATGCTTCTTGTAGTTTTTAGGTGAAGATAATCCATATCCCAGCACAGGCCTCGAAGTGCTCCAAATAACCACTTGCAGATTTTACCAAAAGAGTGTTTCAAAACTGCTCTTTCTACAGGTAAGTTCAAGTCTGTGAGTTGAATGCACTCAACACAAAGAAGTTTCTGAGAATGCTTCTGTTCAGTTTTTATGTGGAGATATTTCCTTTTCCAGCATAGGCCTCAAACGGCTCCAAATATCCACTTGCAGATTCTACAAAAAGAGTGTTTCCAAACTTCTCTGTCAATTGGTAGGTTCAACTCTGTGAGTTGAATGAACTCATCACAAAGAAGTTTCTGAGAATCCTTCTCTCTAGTTTTTATGTGAAGATATTTCCTTTTCCAACATACGCCTCAAGGTGCTCCGAATAAACACTTGCAGATTCTACAAACGTAATGTTTCCAAACTGTTCTATCAAAAGAAACGTTCAAGTCTGTGAGTTGAATGCACTCATCACACAGAAGTTTCTGAGAATTCTTCTGTCTAGTTTTTAGGTGAAGATGTCTCCTTTTCCAGCATAGGCCTCAAAACGCTCCAAATATCCTCTTGCAGATTCTACAAAAAGAGTGTTTCAAAACTGTTCTATCAAAAGGAAGGTTCAACTCTGTGAGTTGAATGAATGCATCGTGAAGAACTTTCTGAGAATGCTTCTCTGTAGTTTTTAGGTGTAGATATTCCATATAACAGCACAGGCCTCGAAGTGCTCCAAATAACCACTTGCAGATTTTACCAAAAGAGTGTTTCAAAACTGCTCTTTCTACAGGTAAGTTCAAGTCTGTGAGTTGAATGCACTCAACACAAAGAAGTTTCTGAGAATGCTTTTGTTCAGTTTTTATGTGGAGATATTTCCTTTTCCAGCATAGGCCTCAAACGGCTCCAAATATCCACTTGCAGATTCTACAAAAAGAGTGTTTCCAAACTTCTCTATCAATTGGTAGGTTCAACTCTGTGAGTTGAATGAACTCATCACAAAGAAGTTTCTGAGAATCCTTCTCTCTAGTTTTTATGTGAAGATATTTCCTTTTCCAACATAGGCCTCAAGGTGTTCCGAATAAACACTTGCAGATTCTACAAACGTAATGTTTCCAAACTGTTCTATCAAAAGAAACGTTCAAGTCTCTGAGTTGAATGCACTCATCACACAGAAGTTTCTGAGAATGCTTCTGTCTAGTTCTTAGGTGAAGATATTTCCTTTTCCAGCATAGGCCTCAAAACGCTCCAAATATCCTCTTGCAGATTCTACAAAAAGAGTGTTTCCAAACTGTTCTATCAAAAGGAAGGTTCAACTCTGTGAGTTCAATGAATGCATCGTGAAGAGCTTTCTGAGAATGCTTCTCTGTAGTTTTTAGGTGAAGATATTCCATATCCCAGCACAGTCCTCGAAGTGCTCCAAATAACCACTTGCAGATTTTACCAAAAGAGTGTTTCAAAACTGCTCTTTCTACAGGTAAGTTCAAGTCTGTGAGTTGAATGCACTCAACACAAAGAAGTTTCTGAGAATGCTTCTGTTCAGTTCTTATCTGAAGATATTTCCTTTTCCAGCATAGGCCTCAAACGGCTCCAAATATCCACTTGCAGATTCTACAAAAAGAGTGTTTCCAAACTTCTCTATCAATTGGTAGGTTCAACTCGGTGAGTTGAATGCACTCATCACAAAGAAGTTTCTGAGAATCCTTCTCTCTAGTTTTTATGTGAAGATATTTCCTTTTCCAACATAGGCCTCAAGGTGCTCCGAATAAACACTTGCAGATTCTACAAACGTAATGTTTCCAAACTGTTCTATCAAAAGAAACGTTCAAGTCTGTGAGTTGAATGCACTCATCACACAGAAGTTTCTGAGAATGCTTCTGTCTAGTTTTTAGGTGAAGATATTTCCTTTTCCAGCATAGGCCTCAAAACGCTCCAAATATCCTCTTGCAGATTCTACAAAAAGAGTGTTTCAAAACTGTTCTATCAAAAGGAAGGTTCAACTCTGTGAGTTGAATGAATGCATCGTGAAGAACTTTCTGAGAATGCTTCTCTGTAGTTTGTAGGTGAAGATATTCCATATCCCAGCACAGGCCTCGAAGTGCTCCAAATAACCACTTGCAGACTTTACCAAAAGAGTGTTTCAAAACTGCTCTTTCTACAGGTAAGTTCAAGTCTGTGAGTTGAATGCACTCAACACAAAGAAGTTTCTGAGAATGCTTCTGTTCAGTTTTTATGTGAAGATATTTCCTTTTCCAGCATAGGCCTCAAACGGCTCCAAATATCCACTTGCAGATTCTACAAAAAGAGTGTTTCCAAACTTCTCTATCAATTGGTAGGTTCAACTCTGTGAGTTGAATGAACTCATCACAAAGAAGTTTCTGAGAATCCTTCTCTCTAGTTTTTATGTGAAGATATTTCCTTTTCCAACATAGGCCTCAAGGTGCTCCGAATAAACACTTGCAGATTCTACAAACGTAATGTTTTCAAACTGTTCTATCAAAAGAAACGTTCCAGTCTGTGAGTTGAATGCACTCATCACAAAGAAATTTCTGAGAATTCTTCTGTCTAGTTTTTAGGTGAAGATATTTCCTTTTCCAGCATAGGCCTCAAATCGCTCCTAATATCCTCTTGCAGATTCTACAAAAAGAGTGTTTCAAAACTGTTCTATCAAAAGGAAGGTTCAACTCTGTGAGTTGAATGAATGCATCATGAAGAACTTTCTGAGAATGCTTCTCTGTAGTTTTTAGGTGAAGATATTCCATATCCCAGCCCAGGCCTCGAAGTGCTCCAAATAACCACTTGCAGATTTTACCAAAAGAGTGTTTCAAAACTGCTCTTTCTACAGGTAAGTTCAAGTCTGTGAGTTGAATGCACTCAACACAAAGAAGTTTCTGAGAATGCTTCTGTTCAGTTTTTATGTGAAGATATTTCCTTTTCCAGCATAGGCCTCAAACGGCTCCAAATATCCACTTGCAGATTCTACAAAAAGAGTGTTTCCAAACTTCTCTATCAATTGGTAGGTTCAACTCTGTGAGTTGAATGAACTCATCACAAAGAAGTTTCTGAGAATCCTTCTCTCTAGTTTTTATGTGAAGATATTTCCTTTTCCAACATAGGCCTCAAGGTGCTACGAATAAACACCTGCAGATTCTACAAACGTAATGTTTCCAAACTGTTCTATCAAAAGAAACGTTCAAGTCTGTGAGTTGAATGCACTCATCACACAGAAGTTTCTGAGAATGCTTCTGTCTAGTTTTTAGGTGAAGATACTTCCTTTTCCAGCATAGGCCTCAAAACGCTCCTAATATCCTCTTGCAGATTCTACAAAAAGAGTGTTTCAAAACTGTTCTATCAAAAGGAAGGTTCAACTCTGTGAGTTGAATGAATGCATCATGAAGAACTTTCTGAGAATGCTTCTTGTAGTTTTTAGGTGAAGATAATCCATATCCCAGCACAGGCCTCGAAGTGCTCCAAATAACCACGTGCAGATTTTACCAAAAGAGTGTTTCCAAACTGCTCTTTCTACAGGTAAGTTCAAGTCTGTGAGTTGAATGCACTCAAAACAAAGAAGTTTCTGAGAATGCTTCTGTTCAGTTTTTATGTGGAGATATTTCCTTTTCCAGCATAGGCCTCAAACGGCTCCAAATATCCACTTGCAGATTCTACAAAAAGAGTGTTTCCAAACTTCTCTGTCAATTGGTAGGTTCAACTCTGTGAGTTGAATGAACTCATCACAAAGAAGTTTCTGAGAATCCTTCTCTCTAGTTTTTATGTGAAGATATTTCCTTTTCCAACATAGGCCTCAAGGTGTTCCGAATAAACACTTGCAGATTCTACAAACGTAATGTTTCCAAACTGTTCTATCAAAAGAAACGTTCAAGTCTCTGAGTTGAATGCACTCATCACACAGAAGTTTCTGAGAATGCTTCTGTCTAGTTCTTAGGTGAAGATATTTCCTTTTCCAGCATAGGCCTCAAAACGCTCCAAATATCCTCTTGCAGATTCTACAAAAAGAGTGTTTCAAAACTGTTCTATCAAAAGGAAGGTTCAACTCTGTGAGTTGAATGAACTCATCTCAAAGATGTTTCTGATAATCCTTCTCTCTAGTTTTTATGTGAAGATATTTCCTTTTCCAACATACGCCTCAAGGTGCTCCGAATAAACACTTGCAGATTCTACAAACGTAATTTTTCCAAACTGTTCTATCAAAAGAAACGTTCAAGTCTGTGAGTTGAATGCACTCATCACACAGAAGTTTCTGAGAATGCTTCTGTCTTGTTTTTAGGTGAAGATATTTCCTTTTCCAGCATAGGCCTCAAAACGCTCCAAATATCCTCTTGCAGATTCTACAAAAAGAGTGTTTCAAAACTGTTCCATCAAAAGGAAGGTTCAACTCTGTGAGTTGAATGAATGCATCGTGAAGAACTTTCTGAGAATGCTTCTCTGTAGTTTGTAGGTGAAGATATTCCATATCCCAGCACAGGCCTCGAAGTGCTCCAATTAACCACTTGCAGATTTTACCAAAAGAGTGTTTCAAAACTGCTCTTTCTACAGGTAAGTTCAAGTCTGTGAGTTGAATGCACTCAACCAAGGAAGTTTCTGAGAATGCTTCTGTTCAGTTTTTATGTGAAGATATTTCCTTTTCCAGCATAGGCCTCAAACGGCTCCAAATATCCACTTGCAGATTCTACAAAAAGAGTGTTTCCAAACTTCTCTATCAATTGGTAGGTTCAACTCTGTGAGTTGAATGAACTCATCACAAAGAAGTTTCTGAGAATCCTTCTCTCTAGTTTTTATGTGAAGATATTTCCTTTTCCAACATAGGCCTCAAGGTGCTCCGAATAAACACTTGCCGATACTACAAACGTAATGTTTCAAAACTGTTCTATCAAAAGAAACGTTCAAGTCTGTGAGTTGAACGAACTCATCACACAGAAGTTTCTCAGAATGCTTCTGTCTAGTTTTTAGGTGAAGAGATTTCATGTCCCAGCATAGGCCTCAAAGCGCTCCAAATATCCACTTGAAGATTCTATAAGAAGAGTGTTTCCAAACTGCTCTTTCCAAAGGAAGCTTCAAGTCTGTGAGTTGAATGCACTCATCACAAAGAAGTTTCAGAGAATGCTTCCGTCTAGTTTTTATATGAAGATATTTCCTTTTCCAGCATAGGCCTCAAAACGCTCCAAATATCCTCTTGCAGATTCTACAAAAAGAGTGTTTCAAAACTGTTCTATCAAAAGGAAGGTTCAACTCTGTGAGTTGAATGAATGCATCATGAAGAAATTTCTGAGAATGCTTCTCTGTAGTTTTTAGGTGAAGATATTCCATATCCCAGCACAGGCCTCGAAGTGCTCCAAATAACCACTTGCAGATTTTACCAAAAGAGTGTTTCAAAACTGCTCTTTCTACAGGTAACTTCAAGTCTGTGAGTTGAATGCACTCAACACAAAGAAGTTTCTGAGAATGCTTCTGTTCAGTTTTTATGTGAAGATATTTCCTTTTCCAGCACAGGCCTCAAACGGCTCCAAATATCCACTTGCAGATTCTACAAAAAGAGTGTTTCCAAACTTCTCTATCAATTGGTAGGTTCAACTCTGTGAGTTGAATGAACTCATCACAAAGAAGTTTCTGATAATCCTTCTCTCTAGTTTTTATGTGAAGATATTTCCTTTTCCAACATAGGCCTCAAGGTGCTCCGAATAAACACTTGCAGATTCTACAAACGTAATGTTTCCAAACTGTTTTATCAAAAGAAACGTTCAAGTCTGTGAGTTGAATGCACTCATGGCACAGAAGTTTCTCAGAATGCTTCTGTCTAGTTTTTAGGTGAAGAGATTTCATGTCCCAGGATAGGCCTCAAAGCGCTCCAAATATCCACTTGAAGATTCTATAAGAAGAGTGTTTCCAAACTGCTCTTTCCAAAAGAAGCTTCAAGTCTGTGAGTTGAATGCACTCATCACAAAGAAGTTTCTGAGAATCCTTCTCTCTAGTTTTTATGTGAAGATATTTCCTTTTCCAACATAGGCCTCAAGGTGCTCTGAATAAACACTTGCAGATTCTACAAACGTAATATTTCCAAACTGTTCTATCAAAAGAAACGGTCAAGTCTGTTAGTTGAATGCACTCATCACACAGAAGTTTCTGAGAATGCTTCTGTCTAGTTTTTAGGTGAAGATATTTCCTTTTCCATCATAGGACTCAAAACGCTCCAAATATCCTCTTGCAGATTCTACAAAAAGAGTGTTTCAAAACTGTTCTATCAAAAGGAAGGTTCAACTCTGTGAGTTGAATGAACTCATCACAAAGAAGTTTCTGAGAATCCTTCTCTTTAGTTTTTATGTGAAGATATTTCCTTTTCCAACGTCCGCCTCAAGGTGCTCCGAATAAACACTTGCAGATTCTACAAACGTAATGTTTCCAAACTGTTCTATCAAAAGAAACGTTCAAGTCTGTGAGTTGAATGCACTCATCACAAGGAAGTTTCTGAGAATGCTTCTGTCTAGTTTTTAGGTGAAGATATTTCCTTTTCCAGCATAGGCCACAAAACGCTCCAAATATCCTCTTGCAGATTCTTCAAAAAGAGTGTTTCCAAACTGTTCTATCAAAAGGAAGGTTCAACTCTGTGAGTTGAATGAATGCATCGTGAAGAACTTTCTGAGAATGCTTCTCTGTAGTTTTTAGGTGAAGATATTCCATATCCCTGCACAGGCCTCGAAGTGCTCCAAATAACCACTTGCAGATTTTACCAAAAGACTGTTTCAAAACTGCTCTTTCTACAGGTAAGTTCAAGTCTGTGAGTTGAATGCACTCAACACAAAGAAGTTTCTGAGAATGCTTCTGTTCAGTTTTTATGTGAAGATATTTCCTTTTCCAGCATAGGCCTCAAACGGCTCCAAATATCCACTTGCAGATTCTACAAAAAGAGTGTTTCCAAACTTCTCTATCAATTGGTAGGTTCAACTCTGTGAGTTGAATGTACTCATCACAAAGAAGTTTCTGAGAATCCTTCTCTCTAGTTTTTATGTGAAGATATTTCCTTTTCCAACATAGGCCTCAAGGTGCTCCGAATAAACACCTGCAGATTCTACAAACGTAATGTTTCCAAACTGTTCTATCAAAAGAAACGTTCAAGTCTGTGAGTTGAATGCACTCATCACACAGAAGTTTCTGAGAATGCTTCTGTCTAGTTTTTAGGTGAGGATATTTCCTTTTCCAGCATAGGCCTCAAAACGATCCAAATATCCTCTTGCAGATTCTACAAAAAGAGTGTTTCCAAACTGTTCTATCAAAAGGAAGGTTCAACTCTGTGAGTTGAATGAATGCATCGTGAAGAACTTTCTGAGAATGCTTCTCTGTAGTTTTTAGGTGAAGATATTCCATATCCCAGCACAGGCCTCGAAGTGCTCCAAATAACCACTTGCAGATTTTACCAAAAGAGTGTTTCAAAACTGCTCTTTCTACAGGTAAGTTCAAGTCTGTGAGTTGAATGCACTCAACACAAAGAAGTTTCTGAGAATGCTTCTGTTCAGTTTTTATGTGAAGATATTTCCTTTTCCAGCATAGGCCTCAAACGGCTCCAAATATCCACTTGCAGATTCTACAAAAAGAGTGTTTCCAAACTTCTCTATCAATTGGTAGGTTCAACTCTGTGAGTTGAATGAACTCATCACAAAGAAGTTTCTGAGAATCCTTCTCTCTAGTTTTTATGAGAAGATATTTCCTTTTCCAACATAGGCCTCAAGGTGTTCCGAATAAACACTTGCAGATTCTACAAACGTAATGTGTCCAAACTGTTCTATCAAAAGAAACGTTCAAGTCTCTGAGTTGAATGCACTCATCACACAGAAGTTTCTGAGAATGCTTCTGTCTAGTTTTTAGGTGAAGATATTTCCTTTTCCAGCATAGGCCTCAAAACGCTCCAAATATCCTCTTGCAGATTCTACAAAAAGAGTGTTTCAAAACTGTTCTATCAAAAGGAAGGTTCAACTCTGTGAGTTGAATGAATGCATCGTGAAGAACTTTCTGAGAATGCTTCTCTGTAGTTTTTAGGTGAAGATATTCCATATCCCAGCACAGGCCTCGAAGTGCTCCAAATAACCACTTGCAGATTTTACCAAAAGAGTGTTTCAAAACTGCTCTTTCTACACGTAAGTTCAAGTCTGTGTGTTGAATGCACTCAACACAAAGAAGTTTCTGAGAATGCTTCTGTTCAGTTTTTATGTGGAGATATTTCCTTTTCCAGCATAGGCCTCAAACGGCTCCAAATATCCACTTGCAGATTCTACAAAAAGAGTGTTTCCAAACTTCTCTATCAATTGGTAGGTTCAACTCTGTGAGTTGAATGAACTCATCAAAAAGAAGTTTCTGAGAATCCTTCTCTCTAGTTTTTATGTGAAGATATTTCCTTTTCCAACATAGGCCTCAAGGTGCTCCGAATAAACACTTGCAGATTCTACAAACGTAATGTTTCCAAACTGTTCTATCAAAAGAAACGTTCAAGTCTGTGAGTTGAATGCACTCATCACACAGAAGTTTCTGAGAATGCTTCTGTCTAGTTTTTAGGTGAAGATATTTCCTTTTCCAGCATAGGCCTCAAAACGCTCCAAATATCCTCTTGCAGATTCTACAAAAAGAGTGTTTGAAAACTGTTCTATCAAAAGGAAGGTTCAACTCTGTGAGTTGAATGAATGCATCGTGAAGAACTTTCTGAGAATGCTTCTCTGTAGTTTGTAGGTGAAGATATTCCATATCCCAGCACAGGCCTCGAAGTGCTCCAAATAACCACTTGCAGATTTTACCAAAAGAGTGTTTCAAAACTGCTCTTTCTACAGGTAAGTTCAAGTCTGTGAGTTGAATGCACTCAACACAAAGAAGTTTCTGAGAATGCTTCTGTTCAGTTTTTATGTGAAGATATTTCCTTTTCCAGCATAGGCCTCAAACGGCTCCAAATATCCACTTGCAGATTCTACAAAAAGAGTGTTTCCAAACTTCTCTATCAATTGGTAGGTTCAACTCTGTGAGTTGAATGAACTCATCACAAAGAAGTTTCTGAGAATCCTTCTCTCTAGTTTTTATGTGAAGATATTTCCTTTTCCAACATAGGCCTCAAGGTGCTCCGAATAAACACCTGCAGATTCTACAAACGTAATGTTTCCAAACTGTTCTATCAACAGAAACGTTCAAGTCTGTGAGTTGAATGCACTCATCACACAGAAGTTTCTGAGAATGCTTCTGTCTAGTTTTTAGGTGAAGATACTTCCTTTTCCAGCATAGGCCTCAAAACGCTCCTAATATCCTCTTGCAGATTCTACAAAAAGAGTGTTTCCAAACTGTTCTATCAAAAGGAAGGTTCAACTCTGTGAGTTGAATGAATGCATCATGAAGAACTTTCTGAGAATGCTTCTTGTAGTTTTTAGGTGAAGATATTCCATATCCCAGCACAGGCCTCGAAGTGCTCCAAATAACCACTTGCAGATTTTACCAAAAGAGTGTTTCAAAACTGCTCTTTCTACAGGTAAGTTCAAGTCTGTGAGTTGAATGCACTCAACACAAAGAAGTTTCTGAGAATGCTTCTGTTCTGTTTTTATGTGGAGATATTTCCTTTTCCAGCATAGGCCTCAAACGGCTCCAAATATCCACTTGCAGATTCTACAAAAAGAGTGTTTCCAAACTTCTCTGTCAATTGGTAGGTTCAACTCTGTGAGTTGAATGAACTCATCACAAAGAAGTTTCTGAGAATCCTTCTCTCTAGTTTTTATGTGAAGATATTTCCTTTTCCAACATAGGCCTCAAGGTGCTCCGAATAAACACTTGCAGATTCTACAAACGTAATGTTTCCAAACTGTTCTATCAAAAGAAACGTTCAAGTCTGTGAGTTGAATGCACTCATCACACAGAAGTTTCTGAGAATGCTTCTGTCTAGTTTTTAGGTGAAGATATTTCCTTTTCCAGCATAGACCTCAAAACGCTCCAAATATCCTCTTGCAGATTCTACAAAAAGTGTGTTTCCAAACTGTTCTATCAAAAGGAAGGTTCAACTCTGTGAGTGGAATGAATGCATCGTGAAGAACTTTCTGAGAATGCTTCTCTGTAGTTTTTAGGTGAAGATATTCCATATCCCAGCACAGGCCTCGAAGTGCTCCAAATAACCACTTGCAGATTTTACCAAAAGAGTGTTTCAAAACTGCTCTTTCTACAGGTAAGTTCAAGTCTGTGAGTTGAATGCACTCAACACAAAGAAGTTTCTGAGAATGCTTCTGTTCAGTTTTTATGTGAAGATATTTCCTTTTCCAGCATAGGCCTCAAACGGCTCCAAATATCCACTTGCAGATTCTACAAAAAGAGTGTTTCCAAACTTCTCTATCAATTGGTAGGTTCAACTCTGTGAGTTGAATGAACTCATCACAAAGAAGTTTCTGAGAATCCTTCTCTCTAGTTTTTATGTGAAGATATTTCCTTTTCCAACATAGGCCTCAAGGTGCTCCGAATAAACACCTGCAGATTCTACAAACGTAATGTTTCCAAACTGTTCTATCAAAAGAAACGTTCAAGTCTGTGAGTTGAATGCACTCATCACACAGAAGTTTCTGAGAATGCTTCTGTCTAGTTTTTAGGTGAAGATATTTCCTTTTCCAGCATAGGCCTCAAAACGCTCCAAATATCCTCTTGCAGATTCTACAAAAGGAGTGTTTCCAAACTGTTCTATCAAAAGGAAGGTTCAACTCTGTGAGTTGAATGAATGCATCGTGAAGAACTTTCTGAGAATGCTTCTCTGTAGTTTTTAGGTGAAGATATTCCATATCCCAGCACAGTCCTCGAAGTGCTCCAAATAACCACTTGCAGATTTTACCAAAAGAGTGTTTCAAAACTGCTCTTTCTACAGGTAAGTTCAAGTCTGTGAGTTGAATGCACTCAACACAAAGAAGTTTCTGAGAATGCTTCTGTTCAGTTCTTATCTGAAGATATTTCCTTTTCCAGCATAGGCCTCAAACGGCTCCAAATATCCACTTGCAGATTCTACAAAAAGAGTGTTTCCAAACTTCTCTATCAATTGGTAGGTTCAACTCGGTGAGTTGAATGCACTCATCACAAAGAAGTTTCTGAGAATCCTTCTCTCTAGTTTTTATGTGAAGATATTTCCTTTTCCAACATAGGCCTCAAGGTGCTCTGAATAAACACTTGCAGATTCTACAAACGTAATGTTTCCAAACTGTTCTATCAAAAGAAACGGTCAAGTCTGTGAGTTGAATGCACTCATCACACAGAAGTTTCAGAGAATGCTTCTGTCTAGTTTTTAGGTGAAGATATTTCCTTTTCCAGCATAGGCCTCAAAACGCTCCAAATATCCTCTTGCAGATTCTACAAAAAGAGTGTTTCCAAACTGTTCTATCAAAAGGAAGGTTCAACTCTGTGAGTTGAATGAATGCATCGTGAAGAACTTTCTGAGAATGCTTCTCTGTAGTTTTTAGGTGAAGATATTCCATATCCCAGCACAGGCCTCGAAGTGCTCCAAATAACCACTTGCAGATTTTACCAAAAGAGTGTTTCAAAACTGCTCTTTCTACAGGTAAGTTCAAGTCTGTGAGTTGAATGCACTCAACACAAAGAAGTTTCTGAGAATGCTTCTGTTCAGTTTTTATGTGAAGATATTTCCTTTTCCAGCATAGGCCTCAAACGGCTCCAAATATCCACTTGCAGATTCTACAAAAAGAGTGTTTCCAAACTTCTCTATCAATTGGTAGGTTCAACTCTGTGAGTTGAATGAACTCATCACAAAGAAGTTTCTGAGAATCCTTCTCTCTAGTTTTTATGTGAAGGTATTTCCTTTTCCAACATAGGCCTCAAGGTGCTCCGAATAAACACTTGCAGATTCTACAAACGTAATGTTTCCAAACTGTTCTATCAAAAGAAACGTTCAAGTCTGTGAGTTGAATGCACTCATCACACAGAAGTTTCTGAGAATGCTTCTGTCTAGTTTTTAGGTGAAGATATTTCCTTTTCCAGCATAGGCCTCAAAACGCTCCAAATATCCTCTTGCAGATTCTACAAAAAGAGTGTTTCAAAACTGTTCTATCAAAAGGAAGGTTCAACTCTGTGAGTTGAATGAATGCATCGTGAAGAACTTTCTGAGAATGCTTCTATGTAGTTTGTAGGTGAAGATATTCCATATCCCAGCACAGGCCTCGAAGTGCTCCAAATAACCACTTGCAGATTTTACCAAAAGAGTGTTTCAAAACTGCTCTTTCTACAGGTAAGTTCAAGTCTGTGAGTTGAATGCACTCAACACAAAGAAGTTTCTGAGAATGCTTCTGTTCAGTTTTTATGTGAAGATATTTCCTTTTCCAGCATAGGCCTCAAACGGCTCCAAATATCCACTTGCAGATTCTACAAAAAGAGTGTTTCCAAACTTCTCTATCAATTGGTAGGTTCAAATCTGTGAGTTGAATGAACTCATCACAAAGAAGTTTCTGAGAATCCTTCTCTCTAGTTTTTATGTGAAGATATTTCCTTTTCCAACATAGGCCTCAAGGTGCTCCGAATAAACACCTGCAGATTCTACAAACGTAATGTTTCCAAACTGTTCTATCAAAAGAAACGTTCAAGTCTGTGAGTTGAATGCACTCATCACACAGAAGTTTCTGAGAATGCTTCTGTCTAGTTTTTAGGTGAAGATACTTCCTTTTCCAGCATAGGCCTCAAAACGCTCCTAATATCCTCTTGCAGATTGTACAAAAAGAGTGTTTCAAAACTGTTCTATCAAAAGGAAGGTTCAACTCTGTGAGTTGAATGAATGCATCATGAAGAACTTTCTGAGAATGCTTCTTGTAGTTTTTAGGTGAAGATAATCCATATCCCAGCACAGGACTCGAAGTGCTCCAAATAACCACTTGCAGATTTTACCAAAAGAGTGTTTCAAAACTGCTCTTTCTACAGGTAAGTTCAAGTCTGTGAGTTGAATGCACTCAACACAAAGAAGTTTCTGAGAATGCTTCTGTTCAGTTTTTATGTGGAGATATTTCCTTTTCCAGCATAGGCCTCAAACGGCTCCAAATATCCACTTGCAGATTCTACAAAAAGAGTGTTTCCAAACTTCTCTGTCAATTGGTAGGTTCAACTCTGTGAGTTGAATGAACTCATCACAAAGAAGTTTCTGAGAATCCTTCTCTCTAGTTTTTATGTGAAGATATTTCCTTTTCCAACATAGGCCTCAAGGTGCTCCGAATAAACACTTGCAGATTCTACAAACGTAATGTTTCCAAACTGTTCTATCAAAAGAAACGTTCAAGTCTGTGAGTTGAATGCACTCATCACACAGAAGTTTCTGAGAATTCTTCTGTCTAGTTTTTAGGTGAAGATGTCTCCTTTTCCAGCATAGGCCTCAAAACGCTCCAAATATCCTCTTGCAGATTCTACAAAAAGAGTGTTTCAAAACTGTTCTATCAAAAGGAAGGTTCAACTCTGTGAGTTGAATGAATGCATCGTGAAGAACTTTCTGAGAATGCTTCTCTGTAGTTTTTAGGTGAAGATATTCCATATAACAGCACAGGCCTCGAAGTGCTCCAAATAACCACTTGCAGATTTTACCAAAAGAGTGTTTCAAAACTGCTCTTTCTACAGGTAAGTTCAAGTCTGTGAGTTGAATGCACTCAACACAAAGAAGTTTCTGAGAATGCTTTTGTTCAGTTTTTATGTGGAGATATTTCCTTTTCCAGCATAGGCCTCAAACGGCTCCAAATATCCACTTGCAGATTCTACAAAAAGAGTGTTTCCAAACTTCTCTATCAATTGGTAGGTTCAACTCTGTGAGTTGAATGAACTCATCACAAAGAAGTTTCTGAGAATCCTTCTCTCTAGTTTTTATGTGAAGATATTTCCTTTTCCAACATAGGCCTCAAGGTGTTCCGAATAAACACTTGCAGATTCTACAAACGTAATGTTTCCAAACTGTTCTATCAAAAGAAACGTTCAAGTCTCTGAGTTGAATGCACTCATCACACAGAAGTTTCTGAGAATGCTTCTGTCTAGTTCTTAGGTGAAGATATTTCCTTTTCCAGCATAGGCCTCAAAACGCTCCAAATATCCTCTTGCAGATTCTACAAAAAGAGTGTTTCCAAACTGTTCTATCAAAAGGAAGGTTCAACTCTGTGAGTTCAATAAATGCATCGTGAAGAGCTTTCTGAGAATGCTTCTCTGTAGTTTTTAGGTGAAGATATTCCATATCCCAGCACAGTCCTCGAAGTGCTCCAAATAACCACTTGCAGATTTTACCAAAAGAGTGTTTCAAAACTGCTCTTTCTACAGGTAAGTTCAAGTCTGTGAGTTGAATGCACTCAACACAAAGAAGTTTCTGAGAATGCTTCTGTTCAGTTCTTATCTGAAGATATTTCCTTTTCCAGCATAGGCCTCAAACGGCTCCAAATATCCACTTGCAGATTCTACAAAAAGAGTGTTTCCAAACTTCTCTATCAATTGGTAGGTTCAACTCTGTGAGTTGAATGCACTCATCACAAAGAAGTTTCTGAGAATCCTTCTCTCTAGTTTTTATGTGAAGATATTTCCTTTTCCAACATAGGCCTCAAGGTGCTCCGAATAAACACTTGCAGATTCTACAAACGTAATGTTTTCAAACTGTTCTATCAAAAGAAACGTTCCAGTCTGTGAGTTGAATGCACTCATCACAAAGAAATTTCTGAGAATTCTTCTGTCTAGTTTTTAGGTGAAGATATTTCCTTTTCCAGCATAGGCCTCAAATCGCTCCTAATATCCTCTTGCAGATTCTACAAAAAGAGTGTTTCAAAACTGTTCTATCAAAAGGAAGGTTCAACTCTGTGAGTTGAATGAATGCATCATGAAGAACTTTCTGAGAATGCTTCTCTGTAGTTTTTAGGTGAAGATATTCCATATCCCAGCACAGGCCTCGAAGTGCTCCAAATAACCACTTGCAGATTTTACCAAAAGAGTGTTTCAAAACTGCTCCTTCTACAGGTAAGTTCAAGTCTGTGAGTTGAATGCACTCAACACAAAGAAGTTTCTGAGAATGCTTCTGTTCAGTTTTTATGTGGAGATATTTCCTTTTCCAGCATAGGCCTCAAACGGCTCCAAATATCCACTTGCAGATTCTACAAAAAGAGTGTTTCCAAACTTCTCTATCAATTGGTAGGTTCAACTCTGTGAGTTGAATGAACTCATCAAAAAGAAGTTTCTGAGAATCCTTCTCTCTAGTTTTTATGTGAAGATATTTCCTTTTCCAACATAGGCCTCAAGGTGCTACGAATAAACACCTGCAGATTCTACAAACGTAATGTTTCCAAACTGTTCTATCAAAAGAAACGTTCAAGTCTGTGAGTTGAATGCACTCATCACACAGAAGTTTCTGAGAATGCTTCTGTCTAGTTTTTAGGTGAAGATACTTCCTTTTCCAGCATAGGGCTCAAAACGCTCCTAATATCCTCTTGCAGATTCTACAAAAAGAGTGTTTCAAAACTGTTTTATCAAAAGGAAGGTTCAACTCTGTGAGTTGAATGAATGCATCATGAAGAACTTTCTGAGAATGCTTCTTGTAGTTTTTAGGTGAAGATACTCCATATCCCAGCACAGGCCTCGAAGTGCTCCAAATAACCACGTGCAGATTTTACCAAAAGAGTGTTTCAAAACTGCTCTTTCTACAGGTAAGTTCAAGTCTGTGAGTTGAATGCACTCAACACAAAGAAGTTTCTGAGAATGCTTCTGTTCAGTTTTTATGTGGAGATATTTCCTTTTCCAGCATAGGCCTCAAACGGCTCCAAATATCCACTTGCAGATTCTACAAAAAGAGTGTTTCCAAACTTCTCTGTCAATTGGTAGGTTCAACTCTGTGAGTTGAATGAACTCATCACAAAGAAGTTTCTGAGAATCCTTCTCTCTAGTTTTTATGTGAAGATATTTCCTTTTCCAACATAGGCCTCAAGGTGTTCCGAATAAACACTTGCAGATTCTACAAACGTAATGTTTCCAAACTGTTCTATCAAAAGAAACGTTCAAGTCTCTGAGTTGAATGCACTCATCACACAGAAGTTTCTGAGAATGCTTCTGTCTAGTTCTTAGGTGAAGATATTTCCTTTTCCAGCATAGGCCTCAAAACGCTCCAAATATCCTCTTGCAGATTCTACAAAAAGAGTGTTTCAAAACTGTTCTATCAAAAGGAAGGTTCAACTCTGTGAGTTGAATGAACTCATCACAAAGATGTTTCTGAGAATCCTTCTCTCTAGTTTTTATGTGAAGATATTTCCTTTTCCAACATACGCCTCAAGGTGCTCCGAATAAACACTTGCAGATTCTACAAACGTAATTTTTCCAAACTGTTCTATCAAAAGAAACGTTCAAGTCTGTGAGTTGAATGCACTCATCACACAGAAGTTTCTGAGAATGCTTCTGTCTTGTTTTTAGGTGAAGATATTTCCCTTTCCAGCATAGGCCTCAAAACGCTCCAAATATCCTCTTGCAGATTCTACAAAAAGAGTGTTTCAAAACTGTTCCATCAAAAGGAAGGTTCAACTCTGTGAGTTGAATGAATGCATCGTGAAGAACTTTCTGAGAATGCTTCTCTGTAGTTTGTAGGTGAAGACATTCCATATCCCAGCACAGGCCTCGAAGTGCTCCAAATAACCACTTGCAGATTTTACCAAAAGAGTGTTTCAAAACTGCTCTTTCTACAGGTAGGTTCAAGTCTGTGAGTTGAATGCACTCAACACAAAGAAGTTTCTGAGAATGCTTCTGTTCAGTTTTTATGTGAAGATATTTCCTTTTCCAGCATAGGCCTCAAACGGCTCCAAATATCCACTTGCAGATTCTACAAAAAGAGTGTTTCCAAACTTCTCTATCAATTGGTAGGTTCAACTCTGTGAGTTGAATGAACTCATCACAAAGAAGTTTCTGAGAATCCTTCTCTCTAGTTTTTATGTGAAGATATTTCCTTTTCCAACATAGGCCTCAAGGTGCTCCGAATAAACACCTGCAGATTCTACAAACGTAATGTTTCCAAACTGTTCTATCAAAAGAAACGTTCAAGTCTGTGAGTTGAATGCACTCATCACACAGAAGTTTCTGAGAATGCTTCTGTCTAGTTTTTAGGTGAAGATATTTCCTTTTCCAGCATAGGCCTCAAAACGCTCCAAATATCCTCTTGCAGATTCTACAAAAAGAGTGTTTCCAAACTGTTCTATCAAAAGGAAGGTTCAACTCTGTGAGTTCAATGAATGCATCGTGAAGAGCTTTCTGAGAATGCTTCTCTGTAGTTTTTAGGTGAAGATATTCCATATCCCAGCACAGTCCTCGAAGTGCTCCAAATAACCACTTGCAGATTTTACCAAAAGAGTGTTTCAAAACTGCTCTTTCTACAGGTAAGTTCAAGTCTGTGAGTTGAATGCACTCAACACAAAGAAGTTTCTGAGAATGCTTCTGTTCAGTTCTTATCTGAAGATATTTCCTTTTCCAGCATAGGCCTCAAACGGCTCCAAATATCCACTTGCAGATTCTACAAAAAGAGTGTTTCCAAACTTCTCTATCAATTGGTAGGTTCAACTCGGTGAGTTGAATGCACTCATCACAAAGAAGTTTCTGAGAATCCTTCTCTCTAGTTTTTATGTGAAGATATTTCCTTTTCCAACATAGGCCTCAAGGTGCTCTGAATAAACACTTGCAGATTCTACAAACGTAATGTTTCCAAACTGTTCTATCAAAAGAAACGGTCAAGTCTGTGAGTTGAATGCACTCATCACACAGAAGTTTCAGAGAATGCTTCTGTCTAGTTTTTAGGTGAAGATATTTCCTTTTCCAGCATAGGCCTCAAAACGCTCCAAATATCCTCTTGCAGATTCTACAAAAAGAGTGTTTCCAAACTGTTCTATCAAAAGGAAGGTTCAACTCTGTGAGTTGAATGAATGCATCGTGAAGAACTTTCTGAGAATGCTTCTCTGTAGTTTTTAGGTGAAGATATTCCATATCCCAGCACAGGCCTCGAAGTGCTCCAAATAACCACTTGCAGATTTTACCAAAAGAGTGTTTCAAAACTGCTCTTTCTACAGGTAAGTTCAAGTCTGTGAGTTGAATGCACTCAACACAAAGAAGTTTCTGAGAATGCTTCTGTTCAGTTTTTATGTGAAGATATTTCCTTTTCCAGCATAGGCCTCAAACGGCTCCAAATATCCACTTGCAGATTCTACAAAAAGAGTGTTTCCAAACTTCTCTATCAATTGGTAGGTTCAACTCTGTGAGTTGAATGAACTCATCACAAAGAAGTTTCTGAGAATCCTTCTCTCTAGTTTTTATGTGAAGATATTTCCTTTTCCAACATAGGCCTCAAGGTGCTCCGAATAAACACTTGCAGATTCTACAAACGTAATGTTTCCAAACTGTTCTATCAAAAGAAACGTTCAAGTCTGTGAGTTGAATGCACTCATCACACAGAAGTTTCTGAGAATGCTTCTGTCTAGTTTTTAGGTGAAGATATTTCCTTTTCCAGCATAGGCCTCAAAACGCTCCAAATATCCTCTTGCAGATTCTACAAAAAGAGTGTTTCCAAACTGTTCTATCAAAAGGAAGGTTCAACTCTGTGAGTTGAATGAATGCATCGTGAAGAACTTTCTGAGAATGCTTCTATGTAGTTTGTAGGTGAAGATATTCCATATCCCAGCACAGGCCTCGAAGTGCTCCAAATAACCACTTGCAGATTTTACCAAAAGAGTGTTTCAAAACTGCTCTTTCTACAGGTAAGTTCAAGTCTGTGAGTTGAATGCACTCAACACAAAGAAGTTTCTGAGAATGCTTCTGTTCAGTTTTTATGTGAAGATATTTCCTTTTCCAGCATAGGCCTCAAACGGCTCCAAATATCCACTTGCAGATTCTACAAAAAGAGTGTTTCCAAACTTCTCTATCAATTGGTAGGTTCAAATCTGTGAGTTGAATGAACTCATCACAAAGAAGTTTCTGAGAATCCTTCTCTCTAGTTTTTATGTGAAGATATTTCCTTTTCCAACATAGGCCTCAAGGTGCTCCGAATAAACACCTGCAGATTCTACAAACGTAATGTTTCCAAACTGTTCTATCAAAAGAAACGTTCAAGTCTGTGAGTTGAATGCACTCATCACACAGAAGTTTCTGAGAATGCTTCTGTCTAGTTTTTAGGTGAAGATACTTCCTTTTCCAGCATAGGCCTCAAAACGCTCCTAATATCCTCTTGCAGATTGTACAAAAAGAGTGTTTCAAAACTGTTCTATCAAAAGGAAGGTTCAACTCTGTGAGTTGAATGAATGCATCATGAAGAACTTTCTGAGAATGCTTCTTGTAGTTTTTAGGTGAAGATAATCCATATCCCAGCACAGGACTCGAAGTGCTCCAAATAACCACTTGCAGATTTTACCAAAAGAGTGTTTCAAAACTGCTCTTTCTACAGGTAAGTTCAAGTCTGTGAGTTGAATGCACTCAACACAAAGAAGTTTCTGAGAATGCTTCTGTTCAGTTTTTATGTGGAGATATTTCCTTTTCCAGCATAGGCCTCAAACGGCTCCAAATATCCACTTGCAGATTCTACAAAAAGAGTGTTTCCAAACTTCTCTGTCAATTGGTAGGTTCAACTCTGTGAGTTGAATGAACTCATCACAAAGAAGTTTCTGAGAATCCTTCTCTCTAGTTTTTATGTGAAGATATTTCCTTTTCCAACATAGGCCTCAAGGTGCTCCGAATAAACACTTGCAGATTCTACAAACGTAATGTTTCCAAACTGTTCTATCAAAAGAAACGTTCAAGTCTGTGAGTTGAATGCACTCATCACACAGAAGTTTCTGAGAATTCTTCTGTCTAGTTTTTAGGTGAAGATGTCTCCTTTTCCAGCATAGGCCTCAAAACGCTCCAAATATCCTCTTGCAGATTCTACAAAAAGAGTGTTTCAAAACTGTTCTATCAAAAGGAAGGTTCAACTCTGTGAGTTGAATGAATGCATCGTGAAGAACTTTCTGAGAATGCTTCTCTGTAGTTTTTAGGTGAAGATATTCCATATAACAGCACAGGCCTCGAAGTGCTCCAAATAACCACTTGCAGATTTTACCAAAAGAGTGTTTCAAAACTGCTCTTTCTACAGGTAAGTTCAAGTCTGTGAGTTGAATGCACTCAACACAAAGAAGTTTCTGAGAATGCTTTTGTTCAGTTTTTATGTGGAGATATTTCCTTTTCCAGCATAGGCCTCAAACGGCTCCAAATATCCACTTGCAGATTCTACAAAAAGAGTGTTTCCAAACTTCTCTATCAATTGGTAGGTTCAACTCTGTGAGTTGAATGAACTCATCACAAAGAAGTTTCTGAGAATCCTTCTCTCTAGTTTTTATGTGAAGATATTTCCTTTTCCAACATAGGCCTCAAGGTGTTCCGAATAAACACTTGCAGATTCTACAAACGTAATGTTTCCAAACTGTTCTATCAAAAGAAACGTTCAAGTCTCTGAGTTGAATGCACTCATCACACAGAAGTTTCTGAGAATGCTTCTGTCTAGTTCTTAGGTGAAGATATTTCCTTTTCCAGCATAGGCCTCAAAACGCTCCAAATATCCTCTTGCAGATTCTACAAAAAGAGTGTTTCCAAACTGTTCTATCAAAAGGAAGGTTCAACTCTGTGAGTTCAATAAATGCATCGTGAAGAGCTTTCTGAGAATGCTTCTCTGTAGTTTTTAGGTGAAGATATTCCATATCCCAGCACAGTCCTCGAAGTGCTCCAAATAACCACTTGCAGATTTTACCAAAAGAGTGTTTCAAAACTGCTCTTTCTACAGGTAAGTTCAAGTCTGTGAGTTGAATGCACTCAACACAAAGAAGTTTCTGAGAATGCTTCTGTTCAGTTCTTATCTGAAGATATTTCCTTTTCCAGCATAGGCCTCAAACGGCTCCAAATATCCACTTGCAGATTCTACAAAAAGAGTGTTTCCAAACTTCTCTATCAATTGGTAGGTTCAACTCTGTGAGTTGAATGCACTCATCACAAAGAAGTTTCTGAGAATCCTTCTCTCTAGTTTTTATGTGAAGATATTTCCTTTTCCAACATAGGCCTCAAGGTGCTCCGAATAAACACTTGCAGATTCTACAAACGTAATGTTTTCAAACTGTTCTATCAAAAGAAACGTTCCAGTCTGTGAGTTGAATGCACTCATCACAAAGAAATTTCTGAGAATTCTTCTGTCTAGTTTTTAGGTGAAGATATTTCCTTTTCCAGCATAGGCCTCAAATCGCTCCTAATATCCTCTTGCAGATTCTACAAAAAGAGTGTTTCAAAACTGTTCTATCAAAAGGAAGGTTCAACTCTGTGAGTTGAATGAATGCATCATGAAGAACTTTCTGAGAATGCTTCTCTGTAGTTTTTAGGTGAAGATATTCCATATCCCAGCACAGGCCTCGAAGTGCTCCAAATAACCACTTGCAGATTTTACCAAAAGAGTGTTTCAAAACTGCTCCTTCTACAGGTAAGTTCAAGTCTGTGAGTTGAATGCACTCAACACAAAGAAGTTTCTGAGAATGCTTCTGTTCAGTTTTTATGTGGAGATATTTCCTTTTCCAGCATAGGCCTCAAACGGCTCCAAATATCCACTTGCAGATTCTACAAAAAGAGTGTTTCCAAACTTCTCTATCAATTGGTAGGTTCAACTCTGTGAGTTGAATGAACTCATCAAAAAGAAGTTTCTGAGAATCCTTCTCTCTAGTTTTTATGTGAAGATATTTCCTTTTCCAACATAGGCCTCAAGGTGCTACGAATAAACACCTGCAGATTCTACAAACGTAATGTTTCCAAACTGTTCTATCAAAAGAAACGTTCAAGTCTGTGAGTTGAATGCACTCATCACACAGAAGTTTCTGAGAATGCTTCTGTCTAGTTTTTAGGTGAAGATACTTCCTTTTCCAGCATAGGGCTCAAAACGCTCCTAATATCCTCTTGCAGATTCTACAAAAAGAGTGTTTCAAAACTGTTTTATCAAAAGGAAGGTTCAACTCTGTGAGTTGAATGAATGCATCATGAAGAACTTTCTGAGAATGCTTCTTGTAGTTTTTAGGTGAAGATACTCCATATCCCAGCACAGGCCTCGAAGTGCTCCAAATAACCACGTGCAGATTTTACCAAAAGAGTGTTTCAAAACTGCTCTTTCTACAGGTAAGTTCAAGTCTGTGAGTTGAATGCACTCAACACAAAGAAGTTTCTGAGAATGCTTCTGTTCAGTTTTTATGTGGAGATATTTCCTTTTCCAGCATAGGCCTCAAACGGCTCCAAATATCCACTTGCAGATTCTACAAAAAGAGTGTTTCCAAACTTCTCTGTCAATTGGTAGGTTCAACTCTGTGAGTTGAATGAACTCATCACAAAGAAGTTTCTGAGAATCCTTCTCTCTAGTTTTTATGTGAAGATATTTCCTTTTCCAACATAGGCCTCAAGGTGTTCCGAATAAACACTTGCAGATTCTACAAACGTAATGTTTCCAAACTGTTCTATCAAAAGAAACGTTCAAGTCTGTGAGTTGAATGCACTCATCACACAGAAGTTTCTGAGAATGCTTCTGTCTAGTTCTTAGGTGAAGATATTTCCTTTTCCAGCATAGGCCTCAAAACGCTCCAAATATCCTCTTGCAGATTCTACAAAAAGAGTGTTTCAAAACTGTTCTATCAAAAGGAAGGTTCAACTCTGTGAGTTGAATGAACTCATCACAAAGATGTTTCTGAGAATCCTTCTCTCTAGTTTTTATGTGAAGATATTTCCTTTTCCAACATACGCCTCAAGGTGCTCCGAATAAACACTTGCAGATTCTACAAACGTAATTTTTCCAAACTGTTCTATCAAAAGAAACGTTCAAGTCTGTGAGTTGAATGCACTCATCACACAGAAGTTTCTGAGAATGCTTCTGTCTTGTTTTTAGGTGAAGATATTTCCCTTTCCAGCATAGGCCTCAAAACGCTCCAAATATCCTCTTGCAGATTCTACAAAAAGAGTGTTTCAAAACTGTTCCATCAAAAGGAAGGTTCAACTCTGTGAGTTGAATGAATGCATCGTGAAGAACTTTCTGAGAATGCTTCTCTGTAGTTTGTAGGTGAAGACATTCCATATCCCAGCACAGGCCTCGAAGTGCTCCAAATAACCACTTGCAGATTTTACCAAAAGAGTGTTTCAAAACTGCTCTTTCTACAGGTAGGTTCAAGTCTGTGAGTTGAATGCACTCAACACAAAGAAGTTTCTGAGAATGCTTCTGTTCAGTTTTTATGTGAAGATATTTCCTTTTCCAGCATAGGCCTCAAACGGCTCCAAATATCCACTTGCAGATTCTACAAAAAGAGTGTTTCCAAACTTCTCTATCAATTGGTAGGTTCAACTCTGTGAGTTGAATGAACTCATCACAAAGAAGTTTCTGAGAATCCTTCTCTCTAGTTTTTATGTGAAGATATTTCCTTTTCCAACATAGGCCTCAAGGTGCTCCGAATAAACACCTGCAGATTCTACAAACGTAATGTTTCCAAACTGTTCTATCAAAAGAAACGTTCAAGTCTGTGAGTTGAATGCACTCATCACACAGAAGTTTCTGAGAATGCTTCTGTCTAGTTTTTAGGTGAAGATATTTCCTTTTCCAGCATAGGCCTCAAAACGCTCCAAATATCCTCTTGCAGATTCTACAAAAAGAGTGTTTCCAAACTGTTCTATCAAAAGGAAGGTTCAACTCTGTGAGTTCAATGAATGCATCGTGAAGAGCTTTCTGAGAATGCTTCTCTGTAGTTTTTAGGTGAAGATATTCCATATCCCAGCACAGTCCTCGAAGTGCTCCAAATAACCACTTGCAGATTTTACCAAAAGAGTGTTTCAAAACTGCTCTTTCTACAGGTAAGTTCAAGTCTGTGAGTTGAATGCACTCAACACAAAGAAGTTTCTGAGAATGCTTCTGTTCAGTTTTTATGTGGAGATATTTCCTTTTCCAGCATAGGCCTCAAACGGCTCCAAATATCCACTTGCAGATTCTACAAAAAGAGTGTTTCCAAACTTCTCTGTCAATTGGTAGGTTCAACTCTGTGAGTTGAATGAACTCATCACAAAGAAGTTTCTGAGAATCCTTCTCTCTAGTTTTTATGTGAAGATATTTCCTTTTCCAACATAGGCCTCAAGGTGCTCCGAATAAACACTTGCAGATTCTACAAACGTAATGTTTCCAAACTGTTCTATCAAAAGAAACGTTCAAGTCTGTGAGTTGAATGCACTCATCACACAGAAGTTTCTGAGAATTCTTCTGTCTAGTTTTTAGGTGAAGATGTCTCCTTTTCCAGCATAGGCCTCAAAACGCTCCAAATATCCTCTTGCAGATTCTACAAAAAGAGTGTTTCAAAACTGTTCTATCAAAAGGAAGGTTCAACTCTGTGAGTTGAATGAATGCATCGTGAAGAACTTTCTGAGAATGCTTCTCTGTAGTTTTTAGGTGAAGATATTCCATATAACAGCACAGGCCTCGAAGTGCTCCAAATAACCACTTGCAGATTTTACCAAAAGAGTGTTTCAAAACTGCTCTTTCTACAGGTAAGTTCAAGTCTGTGAGTTGAATGCACTCAACACAAAGAAGTTTCTGAGAATGCTTTTGTTCAGTTTTTATGTGGAGATATTTCCTTTTCCAGCATAGGCCTCAAACGGCTCCAAATATCCACTTGCAGATTCTACAAAAAGAGTGTTTCCAAACTTCTCTATCAATTGGTAGGTTCAACTCTGTGAGTTGAATGAACTCATCACAAAGAAGTTTCTGAGAATCCTTCTCTCTAGTTTTTATGTGAAGATATTTCCTTTTCCAACATAGGCCTCAAGGTGTTCCGAATAAACACTTGCAGATTCTACAAACGTAATGTTTCCAAACTGTTCTATCAAAAGAAACGTTCAAGTCTCTGAGTTGAATGCACTCATCACACAGAAGTTTCTGAGAATGCTTCTGTCTAGTTCTTAGGTGAAGATATTTCCTTTTCCAGCATAGGCCTCAAAACGCTCCAAATATCCTCTTGCAGATTCTACAAAAAGAGTGTTTCCAAACTGTTCTATCAAAAGGAAGGTTCAACTCTGTGAGTTCAATAAATGCATCGTGAAGAGCTTTCTGAGAATGCTTCTCTGTAGTTTTTAGGTGAAGATATTCCATATCCCAGCACAGTCCTCGAAGTGCTCCAAATAACCACTTGCAGATTTTACCAAAAGAGTGTTTCAAAACTGCTCTTTCTACAGGTAAGTTCAAGTCTGTGAGTTGAATGCACTCAACACAAAGAAGTTTCTGAGAATGCTTCTGTTCAGTTCTTATCTGAAGATATTTCCTTTTCCAGCATAGGCCTCAAACGGCTCCAAATATCCACTTGCAGATTCTACAAAAAGAGTGTTTCCAAACTTCTCTATCAATTGGTAGGTTCAACTCTGTGAGTTGAATGCACTCATCACAAAGAAGTTTCTGAGAATCCTTCTCTCTAGTTTTTATGTGAAGATATTTCCTTTTCCAACATAGGCCTCAAGGTGCTCCGAATAAACACTTGCAGATTCTACAAACGTAATGTTTTCAAACTGTTCTATCAAAAGAAACGTTCCAGTCTGTGAGTTGAATGCACTCATCACAAAGAAATTTCTGAGAATTCTTCTGTCTAGTTTTTAGGTGAAGATATTTCCTTTTCCAGCATAGGCCTCAAATCGCTCCTAATATCCTCTTGCAGATTCTACAAAAAGAGTGTTTCAAAACTGTTCTATCAAAAGGAAGGTTCAACTCTGTGAGTTGAATGAATGCATCATGAAGAACTTTCTGAGAATGCTTCTCTGTAGTTTTTAGGTGAAGATATTCCATATCCCAGCACAGGCCTCGAAGTGCTCCAAATAACCACTTGCAGATTTTACCAAAAGAGTGTTTCAAAACTGCTCCTTCTACAGGTAAGTTCAAGTCTGTGAGTTGAATGCACTCAACACAAAGAAGTTTCTGAGAATGCTTCTGTTCAGTTTTTATGTGGAGATATTTCCTTTTCCAGCATAGGCCTCAAACGGCTCCAAATATCCACTTGCAGATTCTACAAAAAGAGTGTTTCCAAACTTCTCTATCAATTGGTAGGTTCAACTCTGTGAGTTGAATGAACTCATCAAAAAGAAGTTTCTGAGAATCCTTCTCTCTAGTTTTTATGTGAAGATATTTCCTTTTCCAACATAGGCCCCAAGGTGCTACGAATAAACACCTGCAGATTCTACAAACGTAATGTTTCCAAACTGTTCTATCAAAAGAAACGTTCAAGTCTGTGAGTTGAATGCACTCATCACACAGAAGTTTCTGAGAATGCTTCTGTCTAGTTTTTAGGTGAAGATACTTCCTTTTCCAGCATAGGGCTCAAAACGCTCCTAATATCCTCTTGCAGATTCTACAAAAAGAGTGTTTCAAAACTGTTTTATCAAAAGGAAGGTTCAACTCTGTGAGTTGAATGAATGCATCATGAAGAACTTTCTGAGAATGCTTCTTGTAGTTTTTAGGTGAAGATACTCCATATCCCAGCACAGGCCTCGAAGTGCTCCAAATAACCACGTGCAGATTTTACCAAAAGAGTGTTTCAAAACTGCTCTTTCTACAGGTAAGTTCAAGTCTGTGAGTTGAATGCACTCAACACAAAGAAGTTTCTGAGAATGCTTCTGTTCAGTTTTTATGTGGAGATATTTCCTTTTCCAGCATAGGCCTCAAACGGCTCCAAATATCCACTTGCAGATTCTACAAAAAGAGTGTTTCCAAACTTCTCTGTCAATTGGTAGGTTCAACTCTGTGAGTTGAATGAACTCATCACAAAGAAGTTTCTGAGAATCCTTCTCTCTAGTTTTTATGTGAAGATATTTCCTTTTCCAACATAGGCCTCAAGGTGTTCCGAATAAACACTTGCAGATTCTACAAACGTAATGTTTCCAAACTGTTCTATCAAAAGAAACGTTCAAGTCTCTGAGTTGAATGCACTCATCACACAGAAGTTTCTGAGAATGCTTCTGTCTAGTTCTTAGGTGAAGATATTTCCTTTTCCAGCATAGGCCTCAAAACGCTCCAAATATCCTCTTGCAGATTCTACAAAAAGAGTGTTTCAAAACTGTTCTATCAAAAGGAAGGTTCAACTCTGTGAGTTGAATGAACTCATCACAAAGATGTTTCTGAGAATCCTTCTCTCTAGTTTTTATGTGAAGATATTTCCTTTTCCAACATACGCCTCAAGGTGCTCCGAATAAACACTTGCAGATTCTACAAACGTAATTTTTCCAAACTGTTCTATCAAAAGAAACGTTCAAGTCTGTGAGTTGAATGCACTCATCACACAGAAGTTTCTGAGAATGCTTCTGTCTTGTTTTTAGGTGAAGATATTTCCCTTTCCAGCATAGGCCTCAAAACGCTCCAAATATCCTCTTGCAGATTCTACAAAAAGAGTGTTTCAAAACTGTTCCATCAAAAGGAAGGTTCAACTCTGTGAGTTGAATGAATGCATCGTGAAGAACTTTCTGAGAATGCTTCTCTGTAGTTTGTAGGTGAAGACATTCCATATCCCAGCACAGGCCTCGAAGTGCTCCAAATAACCACTTGCAGATTTTACCAAAAGAGTGTTTCAAAACTGCTCTTTCTACAGGTAGGTTCAAGTCTGTGAGTTGAATGCACTCAACACAAAGAAGTTTCTGAGAATGCTTCTGTTCAGTTTTTATGTGAAGATATTTCCTTTTCCAGCATAGGCCTCAAACGGCTCCAAATATCCACTTGCAGATTCTACAAAAAGAGTGTTTCCAAACTTCTCTATCAATTGGTAGGTTCAACTCTGTGAGTTGAATGAACTCATCACAAAGAAGTTTCTGAGAATCCTTCTCTCTAGTTTTTATGTGAAGATATTTCCTTTTCCAACATAGGCCTCAAGGTGCTCCGAATAAACACCTGCAGATTCTACAAACGTAATGTTTCCAAACTGTTCTATCAAAAGAAACGTTCAAGTCTGTGAGTTGAATGCACTCATCACACAGAAGTTTCTGAGAATGCTTCTGTCTAGTTTTTAGGTGAAGATATTTCCTTTTCCAGCATAGGCCTCAAAACGCTCCAAATATCCTCTTGCAGATTCTACAAAAAGAGTGTTTCCAAACTGTTCTATCAAAAGGAAGGTTCAACTCTGTGAGTTCAATGAATGCATCGTGAAGAGCTTTCTGAGAATGCTTCTCTGTAGTTTTTAGGTGAAGATATTCCATATCCCAGCACAGTCCTCGAAGTGCTCCAAATAACCACTTGCAGATTTTACCAAAAGAGTGTTTCAAAACTGCTCTTTCTACAGGTAAGTTCAAGTCTGTGAGTTGAATGCACTCAACACAAAGAAGTTTCTGAGAATGCTTCTGTTCAGTTCTTATCTGAAGATATTTCCTTTTCCAGCATAGGCCTCAAACGGCTCCAAATATCCACTTGCAGATTCTACAAAAAGAGTGTTTCCAAACTTCTCTATGAATTGGTAGGTTCAACTCGGTGAGTTGAATGCACTCATCACAAAGAAGTTTCTGAGAATCCTTCTCTCTAGTTTTTATGTGAAGATATTTCCTTTTCCAACATAGGCCTCAAGGTGCTCTGAATAAACACTTGCAGATTCTACAAACGTAATGTTTCCAAACTGTTCTATCAAAAGAAACGGTCAAGTCTGTGAGTTGAATGCACTCATCACACAGAAGTTTCAGAGAATGCTTCTGTCTAGTTTTTAGGTGAAGATATTTCCTTTTCCAGCATAGGCCTCAAAACGCTCCAAATATCCTCTTGCAGATTCTACAAAAAGAGTGTTTCCAAACTGTTCTATCAAAAGGAAGGTTCAACTCTGTGAGTTGAATGAATGCATCGTGAAGAACTTTCTGAGAATGCTTCTCTGTAGTTTTTAGGTGAAGATATTCCATATCCCAGCACAGGCCTCGAAGTGCTCCAAATAACCACTTGCAGATTTTACCAAAAGAGTGTTTCAAAACTGCTCTTTCTACAGGTAAGTTCAAGTCTGTGAGTTGAATGCACTCAACACAAAGAAGTTTCTGAGAATGCTTCTGTTCAGTTTTTATGTGAAGATATTTCCTTTTCCAGCATAGGCCTCAAACGGCTCCAAATATCCACTTGCAGATTCTACAAAAAGAGTGTTTCCAAACTTCTCTATCAATTGGTAGGTTCAACTCTGTGAGTTGAATGAACTCATCACAAAGAAGTTTCTGAGAATCCTTCTCTCTAGTTTTTATGTGAAGATATTTCCTTTTCCAACATAGGCCTCAAGGTGCTCCGAATAAACACTTGCAGATTCTACAAACGTAATGTTTCCAAACTGTTCTATCAAAAGAAACGTTCAAGTCTGTGAGTTGAATGCACTCATCACACAGAAGTTTCTGAGAATGCTTCTGTCTAGTTTTTAGGTGAAGATATTTCCTTTTCCAGCATAGGCCTCAAAACGCTCCAAATATCCTCTTGCAGATTCTACAAAAAGAGTGTTTCCAAACTGTTCTATCAAAAGGAAGGTTCAACTCTGTGAGTTGAATGAATGCATCGTGAAGAACTTTCTGAGAATGCTTCTATGTAGTTTGTAGGTGAAGATATTCCATATCCCAGCACAGGCCTCGAAGTGCTCCAAATAACCACTTGCAGATTTTACCAAAAGAGTGTTTCAAAACTGCTCTTTCTACAGGTAAGTTCAAGTCTGTGAGTTGAATGCACTCAACACAAAGAAGTTTCTGAGAATGCTTCTGTTCAGTTTTTATGTGAAGATATTTCCTTTTCCAGCATAGGCCTCAAACGGCTCCAAATATCCACTTGCAGATTCTACAAAAAGAGTGTTTCCAAACTTCTCTATCAATTGGTAGGTTCAAATCTGTGAGTTGAATGAACTCATCACAAAGAAGTTTCTGAGAATCCTTCTCTCTAGTTTTTATGTGAAGATATTTCCTTTTCCAACATAGGCCTCAAGGTGCTCCGAATAAACACCTGCAGATTCTACAAACGTAATGTTTCCAAACTGTTCTATCAAAAGAAACGTTCAAGTCTGTGAGTTGAATGCACTCATCACACAGAAGTTTCTGAGAATGCTTCTGTCTAGTTTTTAGGTGAAGATACTTCCTTTTCCAGCATAGGCCTCAAAACGCTCCTAATATCCTCTTGCAGATTGTACAAAAAGAGTGTTTCAAAACTGTTCTATCAAAAGGAAGGTTCAACTCTGTGAGTTGAATGAATGCATCATGAAGAACTTTCTGAGAATGCTTCTTGTAGTTTTTAGGTGAAGATAATCCATATCCCAGCACAGGACTCGAAGTGCTCCAAATAACCACTTGCAGATTTTACCAAAAGAGTGTTTCAAAACTGCTCTTTCTACAGGTAAGTTCAAGTCTGTGAGTTGAATGCACTCAACACAAAGAAGTTTCTGAGAATGCTTCTGTTCAGTTTTTATGTGGAGATATTTCCTTTTCCAGCATAGGCCTCAAACGGCTCCAAATATCCACTTGCAGATTCTACAAAAAGAGTGTTTCCAAACTTCTCTGTCAATTGGTAGGTTCAACTCTGTGAGTTGAATGAACTCATCACAAAGAAGTTTCTGAGAATCCTTCTCTCTAGTTTTTATGTGAAGATATTTCCTTTTCCAACATAGGCCTCAAGGTGCTCCGAATAAACACTTGCAGATTCTACAAACGTAATGTTTCCAAACTGTTCTATCAAAAGAAACGTTCAAGTCTGTGAGTTGAATGCACTCATCACACAGAAGTTTCTGAGAATTCTTCTGTCTAGTTTTTAGGTGAAGATGTCTCCTTTTCCAGCATAGGCCTCAAAACGCTCCAAATATCCTCTTGCAGATTCTACAAAAAGAGTGTTTCAAAACTGTTCTATCAAAAGGAAGGTTCAACTCTGTGAGTTGAATGAATGCATCGTGAAGAACTTTCTGAGAATGCTTCTCTGTAGTTTTTAGGTGAAGATATTCCATATAACAGCACAGGCCTCGAAGTGCTCCAAATAACCACTTGCAGATTTTACCAAAAGAGTGTTTCAAAACTGCTCTTTCTACAGGTAAGTTCAAGTCTGTGAGTTGAATGCACTCAACACAAAGAAGTTTCTGAGAATGCTTTTGTTCAGTTTTTATGTGGAGATATTTCCTTTTCCAGCATAGGCCTCAAACGGCTCCAAATATCCACTTGCAGATTCTACAAAAAGAGTGTTTCCAAACTTCTCTATCAATTGGTAGGTTCAACTCTGTGAGTTGAATGAACTCATCACAAAGAAGTTTCTGAGAATCCTTCTCTCTAGTTTTTATGTGAAGATATTTCCTTTTCCAACATAGGCCTCAAGGTGTTCCGAATAAACACTTGCAGATTCTACAAACGTAATGTTTCCAAACTGTTCTATCAAAAGAAACGTTCAAGTCTCTGAGTTGAATGCACTCATCACACAGAAGTTTCTGAGAATGCTTCTGTCTAGTTCTTAGGTGAAGATATTTCCTTTTCCAGCATAGGCCTCAAAACGCTCCAAATATCCTCTTGCAGATTCTACAAAAAGAGTGTTTCCAAACTGTTCTATCAAAAGGAAGGTTCAACTCTGTGAGTTCAATAAATGCATCGTGAAGAGCTTTCTGAGAATGCTTCTCTGTAGTTTTTAGGTGAAGATATTCCATATCCCAGCACAGTCCTCGAAGTGCTCCAAATAACCACTTGCAGATTTTACCAAAAGAGTGTTTCAAAACTGCTCTTTCTACAGGTAAGTTCAAGTCTGTGAGTTGAATGCACTCAACACAAAGAAGTTTCTGAGAATGCTTCTGTTCAGTTCTTATCTGAAGATATTTCCTTTTCCAGCATAGGCCTCAAACGGCTCCAAATATCCACTTGCAGATTCTACAAAAAGAGTGTTTCCAAACTTCTCTATCAATTGGTAGGTTCAACTCTGTGAGTTGAATGCACTCATCACAAAGAAGTTTCTGAGAATCCTTCTCTCTAGTTTTTATGTGAAGATATTTCCTTTTCCAACATAGGCCTCAAGGTGCTCCGAATAAACACTTGCAGATTCTACAAACGTAATGTTTTCAAACTGTTCTATCAAAAGAAACGTTCCAGTCTGTGAGTTGAATGCACTCATCACAAAGAAATTTCTGAGAATTCTTCTGTCTAGTTTTTAGGTGAAGATATTTCCTTTTCCAGCATAGGCCTCAAATCGCTCCTAATATCCTCTTGCAGATTCTACAAAAAGAGTGTTTCAAAACTGTTCTATCAAAAGGAAGGTTCAACTCTGTGAGTTGAATGAATGCATCATGAAGAACTTTCTGAGAATGCTTCTCTGTAGTTTTTAGGTGAAGATATTCCATATCCCAGCACAGGCCTCGAAGTGCTCCAAATAACCACTTGCAGATTTTACCAAAAGAGTGTTTCAAAACTGCTCCTTCTACAGGTAAGTTCAAGTCTGTGAGTTGAATGCACTCAACACAAAGAAGTTTCTGAGAATGCTTCTGTTCAGTTTTTATGTGGAGATATTTCCTTTTCCAGCATAGGCCTCAAACGGCTCCAAATATCCACTTGCAGATTCTACAAAAAGAGTGTTTCCAAACTTCTCTATCAATTGGTAGGTTCAACTCTGTGAGTTGAATGAACTCATCAAAAAGAAGTTTCTGAGAATCCTTCTCTCTAGTTTTTATGTGAAGATATTTCCTTTTCCAACATAGGCCTCAAGGTGCTACGAATAAACACCTGCAGATTCTACAAACGTAATGTTTCCAAACTGTTCTATCAAAAGAAACGTTCAAGTCTGTGAGTTGAATGCACTCATCACACAGAAGTTTCTGAGAATGCTTCTGTCTAGTTTTTAGGTGAAGATACTTCCTTTTCCAGCATAGGGCTCAAAACGCTCCTAATATCCTCTTGCAGATTCTACAAAAAGAGTGTTTCAAAACTGTTTTATCAAAAGGAAGGTTCAACTCTGTGAGTTGAATGAATGCATCATGAAGAACTTTCTGAGAATGCTTCTTGTAGTTTTTAGGTGAAGATACTCCATATCCCAGCACAGGCCTCGAAGTGCTCCAAATAACCACGTGCAGATTTTACCAAAAGAGTGTTTCAAAACTGCTCTTTCTACAGGTAAGTTCAAGTCTGTGAGTTGAATGCACTCAACACAAAGAAGTTTCTGAGAATGCTTCTGTTCAGTTTTTATGTGGAGATATTTCCTTTTCCAGCATAGGCCTCAAACGGCTCCAAATATCCACTTGCAGATTCTACAAAAAGAGTGTTTCCAAACTTCTCTGTCAATTGGTAGGTTCAACTCTGTGAGTTGAATGAACTCATCACAAAGAAGTTTCTGAGAATCCTTCTCTCTAGTTTTTATGTGAAGATATTTCCTTTTCCAACATAGGCCTCAAGGTGTTCCGAATAAACACTTGCAGATTCTACAAACGTAATGTTTCCAAACTGTTCTATCAAAAGAAACGTTCAAGTCTGTGAGTTGAATGCACTCATCACACAGAAGTTTCTGAGAATGCTTCTGTCTAGTTCTTAGGTGAAGATATTTCCTTTTCCAGCATAGGCCTCAAAACGCTCCAAATATCCTCTTGCAGATTCTACAAAAAGAGTGTTTCAAAACTGTTCTATCAAAAGGAAGGTTCAACTCTGTGAGTTGAATGAACTCATCACAAAGATGTTTCTGAGAATCCTTCTCTCTAGTTTTTATGTGAAGATATTTCCTTTTCCAACATACGCCTCAAGGTGCTCCGAATAAACACTTGCAGATTCTACAAACGTAATTTTTCCAAACTGTTCTATCAAAAGAAACGTTCAAGTCTGTGAGTTGAATGCACTCATCACACAGAAGTTTCTGAGAATGCTTCTGTCTTGTTTTTAGGTGAAGATATTTCCCTTTCCAGCATAGGCCTCAAAACGCTCCAAATATCCTCTTGCAGATTCTACAAAAAGAGTGTTTCAAAACTGTTCCATCAAAAGGAAGGTTCAACTCTGTGAGTTGAATGAATGCATCGTGAAGAACTTTCTGAGAATGCTTCTCTGTAGTTTGTAGGTGAAGACATTCCATATCCCAGCACAGGCCTCGAAGTGCTCCAAATAACCACTTGCAGATTTTACCAAAAGAGTGTTTCAAAACTGCTCTTTCTACAGGTAGGTTCAAGTCTGTGAGTTGAATGCACTCAACACAAAGAAGTTTCTGAGAATGCTTCTGTTCAGTTTTTATGTGAAGATATTTCCTTTTCCAGCATAGGCCTCAAACGGCTCCAAATATCCACTTGCAGATTCTACAAAAAGAGTGTTTCCAAACTTCTCTATCAATTGGTAGGTTCAACTCTGTGAGTTGAATGAACTCATCACAAAGAAGTTTCTGAGAATCCTTCTCTCTAGTTTTTATGTGAAGATATTTCCTTTTCCAACATAGGCCTCAAGGTGCTCCGAATAAACACCTGCAGATTCTACAAACGTAATGTTTCCAAACTGTTCTATCAAAAGAAACGTTCAAGTCTGTGAGTTGAATGCACTCATCACACAGAAGTTTCTGAGAATGCTTCTGTCTAGTTTTTAGGTGAAGATATTTCCTTTTCCAGCATAGGCCTCAAAACGCTCCAAATATCCTCTTGCAGATTCTACAAAAAGAGTGTTTCCAAACTGTTCTATCAAAAGGAAGGTTCAACTCTGTGAGTTCAATGAATGCATCGTGAAGAGCTTTCTGAGAATGCTTCTCTGTAGTTTTTAGGTGAAGATATTCCATATCCCAGCACAGTCCTCGAAGTGCTCCAAATAACCACTTGCAGATTTTACCAAAAGAGTGTTTCAAAACTGCTCTTTCTACAGGTAAGTTCAAGTCTGTGAGTTGAATGCACTCAACACAAAGAAGTTTCTGAGAATGCTTCTGTTCAGTTCTTATCTGAAGATATATCCTTTTCCAGCATAGGCCTCAAACGGCTCCAAATATCCACTTGCAGATTCTACAAAAAGAGTGTTTCCAAACTTCTCTATCAATTGGTAGGTTCAACTCGGTGAGTTGAATGCACTCATCACAAAGAAGTTTCTGAGAATCCTTCTCTCTAGTTTTTATGTGAAGATATTTCCTTTTCCAACATAGGCCTCAAGGTGCTCCGAATAAACACTTGCAGATTCTACAAACGTAATGTTTCCAAACTGTTCTATCAAAAGAAACGTTCAAGTCTGTGAGTTGAATGCACTCATCACACAGAAGTTTCTGAGAATGCTTCTGTCTAGTTTTTAGGTGAAGATATTTCCTTTTCCAGCATAGGCCTCAAAACGCTCCAAATATCCTCTTGCAGATTCTACAAAAAGAGTGTTTCAAAACTGTTCTATCAAAAGGAAGGTTCAACTCTGTGAGTTGAATGAATGCATCGTGAAGAACTTTCTGAGAATGCTTCTCTGTAGTTTGTAGGTGAAGATATTCCATATCCCAGCACAGGCCTCGAAGTGCTCCAAATAACCACTTGCAGATTTTACCAAAAGAGTGTTTCAAAACTGCTCTTTCTACAGGTAAGTTCAAGTCTGTGAGTTGAATGCACTCAACACAAAGAAGTTTCTGAGAATGCTTCTGTTCAGTTTTTATGTGAAGATATTTCCTTTTCCAGCATAGGCCTCAAACGGCTCCAAATATCCACTTGCAGATTCTACAAAAAGAGTGTTTCCAAACTTCTCTATCAATTGGTAGGTTCAACTCTGTGAGTTGAATGAACTCATCACAAAGAAGTTTCTGAGAATCCTTCTCTCTAGTTTTTATGTGAAGATATTTCCTTTTCCAACATAGGCCTCAAGGTGCTCTGAATAAACACCTGCAGATTCTACAAACGTAATGTTTCCAAACTGTTCTATCAAAAGAAACGTTCAAGTCTGTGAGTTGAATGCACTCATCACACAGAAGTTTCTGAGAATGCTTCTGTCTAGTTATTAGGTGAAGATATTTCCTTTTCCAGCATAGGCCTCAAAACGCTCCAAATATCCTCTTGCAGATTCTACAAAAGGAGTGTTTCCAAACTGTTCTATCAAAAGGAAGGTTCAACTCTGTGAGTTGAATGAATGCATCGTGAAGAACTTTCTGAGAATGCTTCTCTGTAGTTTTTAGGTGAAGATATTCCATATCCCAGCACAGTCCTCGAAGTGCTCCAAATAACCACTTGCAGATTTTACCAAAAGAGTGTTTCAAAACTGCTCTTTCTACAGGTAAGTTCAAGTCTGTGAGTTGAATGCACTCAACACAAAGAAGTTTCTGAGAATGCTTCTATTCAGTTCTTATCTGAAGATATTTCCTTTTCCAGCATAGGCCTCAAACGGCTCCAAATATCCACTTGCAGATTCTACAAAAAGAGTGTTTCCAAACTTCTCTATCAATTGGTAGGTTCAACTCGGTGAGTTGAATGCACTCATCACAAAGAAGTTTCTGAGAATCCTTCTCTCTAGTTTTTATGTGAAGATATTTCCTTTTCCAACATAGGCCTCAATGTGCTCTGAATAAACACTTGCAGATTCTACAAACGTAATGTTTCCAAACTGTTCTATCAAAAGAAACGGTCAAGTCTGTGAGTTGAATGCACTCATCACACAGAAGTTTCAGAGAATGCTTCTGTCTAGTTTTTAGGTGAAGATATTTCCTTTTCCAGCATAGGCCTCAAAACGCTCCAAATATCCTCTTGCAGATTCTACAAAAAGAGTGTTTCCAAACTGTTCTATCAAAAGGAAGGTTCAACTCTGTGAGTTGAATGAATGCATCGTGAAGAACTTTCTGAGAATGCTTCTCTGTAGTTTTTAGGTGAAGATATTCCATATCCCAGCACAGGCCTCGAAGTGCTCCAAATAACCACTTGCAGATTTTACCAAAAGAGTGTTTCAAAACTGCTCTTTCTACAGGTAAGTTCAAGTCTGTGAGTTGAATGCACTCAACACAAAGAAGTTTCTGAGAATGCTTCTGTTCAGTTTTTATGTGAAGATATTTCCTTTTCCAGCATAGGCCTCAAACGGCTCCAAATATCCACTTGCAGATTCTACAAAAAGAGTGTTTCCAAACTTCTCTATCAATTGGTAGGTTCAACTCTGTGAGTTGAATGAACTCATCACAAAGAAGTTTCTGAGAATCCTTCTCTCTAGTTTTTATGTGAAGATATTTCCTTTTCCAACATAGGCCTCAAGGTGCTCCGAATAAACACTTGCAGATTCTACAAACGTAATGTTTCCAAACTGTTCTATCAAAAGAAACGTTCAAGTCTGTGAGTTGAATGCACTCATCACACAGAAGTTTCTGAGAATGCTTCTGTCTAGTTTTTAGGTGAAGATATTTCCTTTTCCAGCATAGGCCTCAAAACGCTCCAAATATCCTCTTGCAGATTCTACAAAAAGAGTGTTTCCAAACTGTTCTATCAAAAGGAAGGTTCAACTCTGTGAGTTGAATGAATGCATCGTGAAGAACTTTCTGAGAATGCTTCTATGTAGTTTGTAGGTGAAGATATTCCATATCCCAGCACAGGCCTCGAAGTGCTCCAAATAACCACTTGCAGATTTTACCAAAAGAGTGTTTCAAAACTGCTCTTTCTACAGGTAAGTTCAAGTCTGTGAGTTGAATGCACTCAACACAAAGAAGTTTCTGAGAATGCTTCTGTTCAGTTTTTATGTGAAGATATTTCCTTTTCCAGCATAGGCCTCAAACGGCTCCAAATATCCACTTGCAGATTCTACAAAAAGAGTGTTTCCAAACTTCTCTATCAATTGGTAGGTTCAACTCTGTGAGTTGAATGAACTCATCACAAAGAAGTTTCTGAGAATCCTTCTCTCTAGTTTTTATGTGAAGATATTTCCTTTTCCAACATAGGCCTCAAGGTGCTCCGAATAAACACCTGCAGATTCTACAAACGTAATGTTTCCAAACTGTTCTATCAAAAGAAACGTTCAAGTCTGTGAGTTGAATGCACTCATCACACAGAAGTTTCTGAGAATGCTTCTGTCTAGTTTTTAGGTGAAGATACTTCCTTTTCCAGCATAGGCCTCAAAACGCTCCTAATATCCTCTTGCAGATTCTACAAAAAGAGTGTTTCCAAACTGTTCTATCAAAAGGAAGGTTCAACTCTGTGAGTTGAATGAATGCATCATGAAGAACTTTCTGAGAATGCTTCTTGTAGTTTTTAGGTGAAGATAATCCATATCCCAGCACAGGCCTCGAAGTGCTCCAAATAACCACTTGCAGATTTTACCAAAAGAGTGTTTCAAAACTGCTCTTTCTACAGGTAAGTTCAAGTCTGTGAGTTGAATGCACTCAACACAAAGAAGTTTCTGAGAATGCTTCTGTTCAGTTTTTATGTGGAGATATTTCCTTTTCCAGCATAGGCCTCAAACGGCTCCAAATATCCACTTGCAGATTCTACAAAAAGAGTGTTTCCAAACTTCTCTGTCAATTGGTAGGTTCAACTCTGTGAGTTGAATGAACTCATCACAAAGAAGTTTCTGAGAATCCTTCTCTCTAGTTTTTATGTGAAGATATTTCCTTTTCCAACATAGGCCTCAAGGTGCTCCGAATAAACACTTGCAGATTCTACAAACGTAATGTTTCCAAACTGTTCTATCAAAAGAAACGTTCAAGTCTGTGAGTTGAATGCACTCATCACACAGAAGTTTCTGAGAATGCTTCTGTCTAGTTTTTAGGTGAAGATATTTCCTTTTCCAGCATAGGCCTCAAAACGCTCCAAATATCCTCTTGCAGATTCTACAAAAAGAGTGTTTCCAAACTGTTCTATCAAAAGGAAGGTTCAACTCTGTGAGTTGAATGAATGCATCGTGAAGAACTTTCTGAGAATGCTTCTATGTAGTTTGTAGGTGAAGATATTCCATATCCCAGCACAGGCCTCGAAGTGCTCCAAATAACCACTTGCAGATTTTACCAAAAGAGTGTTTCAAAACTGCTCTTTCTACAGGTAAGTTCAAGTCTGTGAGTTGAATGCACTCAACACAAAGAAGTTTCTGAGAATGCTTCTGTTCAGTTTTTATGTGAAGATATTTCCTTTTCCAGCATAGGCCTCAAACGGCTCCAAATATCCACTTGCAGATTCTACAAAAAGAGTGTTTCCAAACTTCTCTATCAATTGGTAGGTTCAACTCTGTGAGTTGAATGAACTCATCACAAAGAAGTTTCTGAGAATCCTTCTCTCTAGTTTTTATGTGAAGATATTTCCTTTTCCAACATAGGCCTCAAGGTGCTCCGAATAAACACCTGCAGATTCTACAAACGTAATGTTTCCAAACTGTTCTATCAAAAGAAACGTTCAAGTCTGTGAGTTGAATGCACTCATCACACAGAAGTTTCTGAGAATGCTTCTGTCTAGTTTTTAGGTGAAGATACTTCCTTTTCCAGCATAGGCCTCAAAACGCTCCTAATATCCTCTTGCAGATTCTACAAAAAGAGTGTTTCCAAACTGTTCTATCAAAAGGAAGGTTCAACTCTGTGAGTTGAATGAATGCATCATGAAGAACTTTCTGAGAATGCTTCTTGTAGTTTTTAGGTGAAGATAATCCATATCCCAGCACAGGCCTCGAAGTGCTCCAAATAACCACTTGCAGATTTTACCAAAAGAGTGTTTCAAAACTGCTCTTTCTACAGGTAAGTTCAAGTCTGTGAGTTGAATGCACTCAACACAAAGAAGTTTCTGAGAATGCTTCTGTTCAGTTTTTATGTGGAGATATTTCCTTTTCCAGCATAGGCCTCAAACGGCTCCAAATATCCACTTGCAGATTCTACAAAAAGAGTGTTTCCAAACTTCTCTGTCAATTGGTAGGTTCAACTCTGTGAGTTGAATGAACTCATCACAAAGAAGTTTCTGAGAATCCTTCTCTCTAGTTTTTATGTGAAGATATTTCCTTTTCCAACATACGCCTCAAGGTGCTCCGAATAAACACTTGCAGATTCTACAAACGTAATGTTTCCAAACTGTTCTATCAAAAGAAACGTTCAAGTCTGTGAGTTGAATGCACTCATCACACAGAAGTTTCTGAGAATTCTTCTGTCTAGTTTTTAGGTGAAGATGTCTCCTTTTCCAGCATAGGCCTCAAAACGCTCCAAATATCCTCTTGCAGATTCTACAAAAAGAGTGTTTCAAAACTGTTCTATCAAAAGGAAGGTTCAACTCTGTGAGTTGAATGAATGCATCGTGAAGAACTTTCTGAGAATGCTTCTCTGTAGTTTTTAGGTGTAGATATTCCATATAACAGCACAGGCCTCGAAGTGCTCCAAATAACCACTTGCAGATTTTACCAAAAGAGTGTTTCAAAACTGCTCTTTCTACAGGTAAGTTCAAGTCTGTGAGTTGAATGCACTCAACACAAAGAAGTTTCTGAGAATGCTTTTGTTCAGTTTTTATGTGGAGATATTTCCTTTTCCAGCATAGGCCTCAAACGGCTCCAAATATCCACTTGCAGATTCTACAAAAAGAGTGTTTCCAAACTTCTCTATCAATTGGTAGGTTCAACTCTGTGAGTTGAATGAACTCATCACAAAGAAGTTTCTGAGAATCCTTCTCTCTAGTTTTTATGTGAAGATATTTCCTTTTCCAACATAGGCCTCAAGGTGTTCCGAATAAACACTTGCAGATTCTACAAACGTAATGTTTCCAAACTGTTCTATCAAAAGAAACGTTCAAGTCTCTGAGTTGAATGCACTCATCACACAGAAGTTTCTGAGAATGCTTCTGTCTAGTTCTTAGGTGAAGATATTTCCTTTTCCAGCATAGGCCTCAAAACGCTCCAAATATCCTCTTGCAGATTCTACAAAAAGAGTGTTTCCAAACTGTTCTATCAAAAGGAAGGTTCAACTCTGTGAGTTCAATGAATGCATCGTGAAGAGCTTTCTGAGAATGCTTCTCTGTAGTTTTTAGGTGAAGATATTCCATATCCCAGCACAGTCCTCGAAGTGCTCCAAATAACCACTTGCAGATTTTACCAAAAGAGTGTTTCAAAACTGCTCTTTCTACAGGTAAGTTCAAGTCTGTGAGTTGAATGCACTCAACACAAAGAAGTTTCTGAGAATGCTTCTGTTCAGTTCTTATCTGAAGATATTTCCTTTTCCAGCATAGGCCTCAAACGGCTCCAAATATCCACTTGCAGATTCTACAAAAAGAGTGTTTCCAAACTTCTCTATCAATTGGTAGGTTCAACTCGGTGAGTTGAATGCACTCATCACAAAGAAGTTTCTGAGAATCCTTCTCTCTAGTTTTTATGTGAAGATATTTCCTTTTCCAACATAGGCCTCAAGGTGCTCCGAATAAACACTTGCAGATTCTACAAACGTAATGTTTCCAAACTGTTCTATCAAAAGAAACGTTCAAGTCTGTGAGTTGAATGCACTCATCACACAGAAGTTTCTGAGAATGCTTCTGTCTAGTTTTTAGGTGAAGATATTTCCTTTTCCAGCATAGGCCTCAAAACGCTCCAAATATCCTCTTGCAGATTCTACAAAAAGAGTGTTTCAAAACTGTTCTATCAAAAGGAAGGTTCAACTCTGTGAGTTGAATGAATGCATCGTGAAGAACTTTCTGAGAATGCTTCTCTGTAGTTTGTAGGTGAAGATATTCCATATCCCAGCACAGGCCTCGAAGTGCTCCAAATAACCACTTGCAGACTTTACCAAAAGAGTGTTTCAAAACTGCTCTTTCTACAGGTAAGTTCAAGTCTGTGAGTTGAATGCACTCAACACAAAGAAGTTTCTGAGAATGCTTCTGTTCAGTTTTTATGTGAAGATATTTCCTTTTCCAGCATAGGCCTCAAACGGCTCCAAATATCCACTTGCAGATTCTACAAAAAGAGTGTTTCCAAACTTCTCTATCAATTGGTAGGTTCAACTCTGTGAGTTGAATGAACTCATCACAAAGAAGTTTCTGAGAATCCTTCTCTCTAGTTTTTATGTGAAGATATTTCCTTTTCCAACATAGGCCTCAAGGTGCTCCGAATAAACACTTGCAGATTCTACAAACGTAATGTTTTCAAACTGTTCTATCAAAAGAAACGTTCCAGTCTGTGAGTTGAATGCACTCATCACAAAGAAATTTCTGAGAATTCTTCTGTCTAGTTTTTAGGTGAAGATATTTCCTTTTCCAGCATAGGCCTCAAATCGCTCCTAATATCCTCTTGCAGATTCTACAAAAAGAGTGTTTCAAAACTGTTCTATCAAAAGGAAGGTTCAACTCTGTGAGTTGAATGAATGCATCATGAAGAACTTTCTGAGAATGCTTCTCTGTAGTTTTTAGGTGAAGATATTCCATATCCCAGCACAGGCCTCGAAGTGCTCCAAATAACCACTTGCAGATTTTACCAAAAGAGTGTTTCAAAACTGCTCTTTCTACAGGTAAGTTCAAGTCTGTGAGTTGAATGCACTCAACACAAAGAAGTTTCTGAGAATGCTTCTGTTCAGTTTTTATGTGAAGATATTTCCTTTTCCAGCATAGGCCTCAAACGGCTCCAAATATCCACTTGCAGATTCTACAAAAAGAGTGTTTCCAAACTTCTCTATCAATTGGTAGGTTCAACTCTGTGAGTTGAATGAACTCATCACAAAGAAGTTTCTGAGAATCCTTCTCTCTAGTTTTTATGTGAAGATATTTCCTTTTCCAACATAGGCCTCAAGGTGCTACGAATAAACACCTGCAGATTCTACAAACGTAATGTTTCCAAACTGTTCTATCAAAAGAAACGTTCAAGTCTGTGAGTTGAATGCACTCATCACACAGAAGTTTCTGAGAATGCTTCTGTCTAGTTTTTAGGTGAAGATACTTCCTTTTCCAGCATAGGCCTCAAAACGCTCCTAATATCCTCTTGCAGATTCTACAAAAAGAGTGTTTCAAAACTGTTCTATCAAAAGGAAGGTTCAACTCTGTGAGTTGAATGAATGCATCATGAAGAACTTTCTGAGAATGCTTCTTGTAGTTTTTAGGTGAAGATAATCCATATCCCAGCACAGGCCTCGAAGTGCTCCAAATAACCACGTGCAGATTTTACCAAAAGAGTGTTTCCAAACTGCTCTTTCTACAGGTAAGTTCAAGTCTGTGAGTTGAATGCACTCAAAACAAAGAAGTTTCTGAGAATGCTTCTGTTCAGTTTTTATGTGGAGATATTTCCTTTTCCAGCATAGGCCTCAAACGGCTCCAAATATCCACTTGCAGATTCTACAAAAAGAGTGTTTCCAAACTTCTCTGTCAATTGGTAGGTTCAACTCTGTGAGTTGAATGAACTCATCACAAAGAAGTTTCTGAGAATCCTTCTCTCTAGTTTTTATGTGAAGATATTTCCTTTTCCAACATAGGCCTCAAGGTGTTCCGAATAAACACTTGCAGATTCTACAAACGTAATGTTTCCAAACTGTTCTATCAAAAGAAACGTTCAAGTCTCTGAGTTGAATGCACTCATCACACAGAAGTTTCTGAGAATGCTTCTGTCTAGTTCTTAGGTGAAGATATTTCCTTTTCCAGCATAGGCCTCAAAACGCTCCAAATATCCTCTTGCAGATTCTACAAAAAGAGTGTTTCAAAACTGTTCTATCAAAAGGAAGGTTCAACTCTGTGAGTTGAATGAACTCATCTCAAAGATGTTTCTGATAATCCTTCTCTCTAGTTTTTATGTGAAGATATTTCCTTTTCCAACATACGCCTCAAGGTGCTCCGAATAAACACTTGCAGATTCTACAAACGTAATTTTTCCAAACTGTTCTATCAAAAGAAACGTTCAAGTCTGTGAGTTGAATGCACTCATCACACAGAAGTTTCTGAGAATGCTTCTGTCTTGTTTTTAGGTGAAGATATTTCCTTTTCCAGCATAGGCCTCAAAACGCTCCAAATATCCTCTTGCAGATTCTACAAAAAGAGTGTTTCAAAACTGTTCCATCAAAAGGAAGGTTCAACTCTGTGAGTTGAATGAATGCATCGTGAAGAACTTTCTGAGAATGCTTCTCTGTAGTTTGTAGGTGAAGATATTCCATATCCCAGCACAGGCCTCGAAGTGCTCCAAATAACCACTTGCAGATTTTACCAAAAGAGTGTTTCAAAACTGCTCTTTCTACAGGTAGGTTCAAGTCTGTGAGTTGAATGCACTCAACACAAAGAAGTTTCTGAGAATGCTTCTGTTCAGTTTTTATGTGAAGATATTTCCTTTTCCAGCATAGGCCTCAAACGGCTCCAAATATCCACTTGCAGATTCTACAAAAAGAGTGTTTCCAAACTTCTCTATCAATTGGTAGGTTCAACTCTGTGAGTTGAATGAACTCATCACAAAGAAGTTTCTGAGAATCCTTCTCTCTAGTTTTTATGTGAAGATATTTCCTTTTCCAACATAGGCCTCAAGGTGCTCCGAATAAACACCTGCAGATTCTACAAACGTAATGTTTCCAAACTGTTCTATCAAAAGAAACGTTCAAGTCTGTGAGTTGAATGCACTCATCACACAGAAGTTTCTGAGAATGCTTCTGTCTAGTTTTTAGGTGAAGATATTTCCTTTTCCAGCATAGGCCTCAAAACGCTCCAAATATCCTCTTGCAGATTCTACAAAAAGAGTGTTTCCAAACTGTTCTATCAAAAGGAAGGTTCAACTCTGTGAGTTCAATGAATGCATCGTGAAGAGCTTTCTGAGAATGCTTCTCTGTAGTTTTTAGGTGAAGATATTCCATATCCCAGCACAGGCCTCGAAGTGCTCCAAATAACCACTTGCAGATTTTACCAAAAGAGTGTTTCAAAACTGCTCTTTCTACAGGTAAGTTCAAGTCTGTGAGTTGAATGCACTCAACACAAAGAAGTTTCTGAGAATGCTTCTGTTCAGTTCTTATCTGAAGATATTTCCTTTTCCAGCATAGGCCTCAAACGGCTCCAAATATCCACTTGCAGATTCTACAAAAAGAGTGTTTCCAAACTTCTCTATCAATTGGTAGGTTCAACTCGGTGAGTTGAATGCACTCATCACAAAGAAGTTTCTGAGAATCCTTCTCTCTAGTTTTTATGTGAAGATATTTCCTTTTCCAACATAGGCCTCAAGGTGCTCCGAATAAACACTTGCAGATTCTACAAACGTAATGTTTCCAAACTGTTCTATCAAAAGAAACGTTCAAGTCTGTGAGTTGAATGCACTCATCACACAGAAGTTTCTGAGAATGCTTCTGTCTAGTTTTTAGGTGAAGATATTTCCTTTTCCAGCATAGGCCTCAAAACGCTCCAAATATCCTCTTGCAGATTCTACAAAAAGAGTGTTTCAAAACTGTTCTATCAAAAGGAAGGTTCAACTCTGTGAGTTGAATGAATGCATCGTGAAGAACTTTCTGAGAATGCTTCTCTGTAGTTTGTAGGTGAAGATATTCCATATCCCAGCACAGGCCTCGAAGTGCTCCAAATAACCACTTGCAGATTTTACCAAAAGAGTGTTTCAAAACTGCTCTTTCTACAGGTAAGTTCAAGTCTGTGAGTTGAATGCACTCAACACAAAGAAGTTTCTGAGAATGCTTCTGTTCAGTTTTTATGTGAAGATATTTCCTTTTCCAGCATAGGCCTCAAACGGCTCCAAATATCCACTTGCAGATTCTACAAAAAGAGTGTTTCCAAACTGTTCTATCACAAGGAAGGTTCAACTCTGTGAGTTGAATGAATGCATCGTGAAGAACTTTCTGAGAATGCTTCTATGTAGTTTGTAGGTGAAGATATTCCATATCCCAGCACAGGCCTCGAAGTGCTCCAAATAACCACTTGCAGATTTTACCAAAAGAGTGTTTCAAAACTGCTCTTTCTACAGGTAAGTTCAAGTCTGTGAGTTGAATGCACTCAACACAAAGAAGTTTCTGAGAATGCTTCTGTTCAGTTTTTATGTGAAGATATTTCCTTTTCCAGCATAGGCCTCAAACGGCTCCAAATATCCACTTGCAGATTCTACAAAAAGAGTGTTTCCAAACTTCTCTATCAATTGGTAGGTTCAACTCTGTGAGTTGAATGAACTCATCACAAAGAAGTTTCTGAGAATCCTTCTCTCTAGTTTTTATGTGAAGATATTTCCTTTTCCAACATAGGCCTCAAGGTGCTCCGAATAAACACCTGCAGATTCTACAAACGTAATGTTTCCAAACTGTTCTATCAAAAGAAACGTTCAAGTCTGTGAGTTGAATGCACTCATCACACAGAAGTTTCTGAGAATGCTTCTGTCTAGTTTTTAGGTGAAGATACTTCCTTTTCCAGCATAGGCCTCAAAACGCTCCTAATATCCTCTTGCAGATTCTACAAAAAGAGTGTTTCCAAACTGTTCTATCAAAAGGAAGGTTCAACTCTGTGAGTTGAATGAATGCATCATGAAGAACTTTCTGAGAATGCTTCTTGTAGTTTTTAGGTGAAGATAATCCATATCCCAGCACAGGCCTCGAAGTGCTCCAAATAACCACTTGCAGATTTTACCAAAAGAGTGTTTCAAAACTGCTCTTTCTACAGGTAAGTTCAAGTCTGTGAGTTGAATGCACTCAACACAAAGAAGTTTCTGAGAATGCTTCTGTTCAGTTTTTATGTGGAGATATTTCCTTTTCCAGCATAGGCCTCAAACGGCTCCAAATATCCACTTGCAGATTCTACAAAAAGAGTGTTTCCAAACTTCTCTGTCAATTGGTAGGTTCAACTCTGTGAGTTGAATGAACTCATCACAAAGAAGTTTCTGAGAATCCTTCTCTCTAGTTTTTATGTGAAGATATTTCCTTTTCCAACATAGGCCTCAAGGTGCTCCGAATAAACACTTGCAGATTCTACAAACGTAATGTTTCCAAACTGTTCTATCAAAAGAAACGTTCAAGTCTGTGAGTTGAATGCACTCATCACACAGAAGTTTCTGAGAATGCTTCTGTCTAGTTTTTAGGTGAAGATATATCCTTTTCCAGCATAGGCCTCAAAACGCTCCAAATATCCTCTTGCAGATTCTACAAAAAGAGTGTTTCCAAACTGTTCTATCAAAAGGAAGGTTCAACTCTGTGAGTTGAATGAATGCATCGTGAAGAACTTTCTGAGAATGCTTCTATGTAGTTTGTAGGTGAAGATATTCCATATCCCAGCACAGGCCTCGAAGTGCTCCAAATAACCACTTGCAGATTTTACCAAAAGAGTGTTTCAAAACTGCTCTTTCTACAGGTAAGTTCAAGTCTGTGAGTTGAATGCACTCAACACAAAGAAGTTTCTGAGAATGCTTCTGTTCAGTTTTTATGTGAAGATATTTCCTTTTCCAGCATAGGCCTCAAACGGCTCCAAATATCCACTTGCAGATTCTACAAAAAGAGTGTTTCCAAACTTCTCTATCAATTGGTAGGTTCAACTCTGTGAGTTGAATGAACTCATCACAAAGAAGTTTCTGAGAATCCTTCTCTCTAGTTTTTATGTGAAGATATTTCCTTTTCCAACATAGGCCTCAAGGTGCTCCGAATAAACACCTGCAGATTCTACAAACGTAATGTTTCCAAACTGTTCTATCAAAAGAAACGTTCAAGTCTGTGAGTTGAATGCACTCATCACACAGAAGTTTCTGAGAATGCTTCTGTCTAGTTTTTAGGTGAAGATACTTCCTTTTCCAGCATAGGCCTCAAAACGCTCCTAATATCCTCTTGCAGATTCTACAAAAAGAGTGTTTCCAAACTGTTCTATCAAAAGGAAGGTTCAACTCTGTGAGTTGAATGAATGCATCATGAAGAACTTTCTGAGAATGCTTCTTGTAGTTTTTAGGTGAAGATAATCCATATCCCAGCACAGGCCTCGAAGTGCTCCAAATAACCACTTGCAGATTTTACCAAAAGAGTGTTTCAAAACTGCTCTTTCTACAGGTAAGTTCAAGTCTGTGAGTTGAATGCACTCAACACAAAGAAGTTTCTGAGAATGCTTCTGTTCAGTTTTTATGTGGAGATATTTCCTTTTCCAGCATAGGCCTCAAACGGCTCCAAATATCCACTTGCAGATTCTACAAAAAGAGTGTTTCCAAACTTCTCTGTCAATTGGTAGGTTCAACTCTGTGAGTTGAATGAACTCATCACAAAGAAGTTTCTGAGAATCCTTCTCTCTAGTTTTTATGTGAAGATATTTCCTTTTCCAACATACGCCTCAAGGTGCTCCGAATAAACACTTGCAGATTCTACAAACGTAATGTTTCCAAACTGTTCTATCAAAAGAAACGTTCAAGTCTGTGAGTTGAATGCACTCATCACACAGAAGTTTCTGAGAATTCTTCTGTCTAGTTTTTAGGTGAAGATGTCTCCTTTTCCAGCATAGGCCTCAAAACGCTCCAAATATCCTCTTGCAGATTCTACAAAAAGAGTGTTTCAAAACTGTTCTATCAAAAGGAAGGTTCAACTCTGTGAGTTGAATGAATGCATCGTGAAGAACTTTCTGAGAATGCTTCTCTGTAGTTTTTAGGTGTAGATATTCCATATAACAGCACAGGCCTCGAAGTGCTCCAAATAACCACTTGCAGATTTTACCAAAAGAGTGTTTCAAAACTGCTCTTTCTACAGGTAAGTTCAAGTCTGTGAGTTGAATGCACTCAACACAAAGAAGTTTCTGAGAATGCTTTTGTTCAGTTTTTATGTGGAGATATTTCCTTTTCCAGCATAGGCCTCAAACGGCTCCAAATATCCACTTGCAGATTCTACAAAAAGAGTGTTTCCAAACTTCTCTATCAATTGGTAGGTTCAACTCTGTGAGTTGAATGAACTCATCACAAAGAAGTTTCTGAGAATCCTTCTCTCTAGTTTTTATGTGAAGATATTTCCTTTTCCAACATAGGCCTCAAGGTGTTCCGAATAAACACTTGCAGATTCTACAAACGTAATGTTTCCAAACTGTTCTATCAAAAGAAACGTTCAAGTCTCTGAGTTGAATGCACTCATCACACAGAAGTTTCTGAGAATGCTTCTGTCTAGTTCTTAGGTGAAGATATTTCCTTTTCCAGCATAGGCCTCAAAACGCTCCAAATATCCTCTTGCAGATTCTACAAAAAGAGTGTTTCCAAACTGTTCTATCAAAAGGAAGGTTCAACTCTGTGAGTTCAATGAATGCATCGTGAAGAGCTTTCTGAGAATGCTTCTCTGTAGTTTTTAGGTGAAGATATTCCATATCCCAGCACAGTCCTCGAAGTGCTCCAAATAACCACTTGCAGATTTTACCAAAAGAGTGTTTCAAAACTGCTCTTTCTACAGGTAAGTTCAAGTCTGTGAGTTGAATGCACTCAACACAAAGAAGTTTCTGAGAATGCTTCTGTTCAGTTCTTATCTGAAGATATTTCCTTTTCCAGCATAGGCCTCAAACGGCTCCAAATATCCACTTGCAGATTCTACAAAAAGAGTGTTTCCAAACTTCTCTATCAATTGGTAGGTTCAACTCGGTGAGTTGAATGCACTCATCACAAAGAAGTTTCTGAGAATCCTTCTCTCTAGTTTTTATGTGAAGATATTTCCTTTTCCAACATAGGCCTCAAGGTGCTCCGAATAAACACTTGCAGATTCTACAAACGTAATGTTTCCAAACTGTTCTATCAAAAGAAACGTTCAAGTCTGTGAGTTGAATGCACTCATCACACAGAAGTTTCTGAGAATGCTTCTGTCTAGTTTTTAGGTGAAGATATTTCCTTTTCCAGCATAGGCCTCAAAACGCTCCAAATATCCTCTTGCAGATTCTACAAAAAGAGTGTTTCAAAACTGTTCTATCAAAAGGAAGGTTCAACTCTGTGAGTTGAATGAATGCATCGTGAAGAACTTTCTGAGAATGCTTCTCTGTAGTTTGTAGGTGAAGATATTCCATATCCCAGCACAGGCCTCGAAGTGCTCCAAATAACCACTTGCAGACTTTACCAAAAGAGTGTTTCAAAACTGCTCTTTCTACAGGTAAGTTCAAGTCTGTGAGTTGAATGCACTCAACACAAAGAAGTTTCTGAGAATGCTTCTGTTCAGTTTTTATGTGAAGATATTTCCTTTTCCAGCATAGGCCTCAAACGGCTCCAAATATCCACTTGCAGATTCTACAAAAAGAGTGTTTCCAAACTTCTCTATCAATTGGTAGGTTCAACTCTGTGAGTTGAATGAACTCATCACAAAGAAGTTTCTGAGAATCCTTCTCTCTAGTTTTTATGTGAAGATATTTCCTTTTCCAACATAGGCCTCAAGGTGCTCCGAATAAACACTTGCAGATTCTACAAACGTAATGTTTTCAAACTGTTCTATCAAAAGAAACGTTCCAGTCTGTGAGTTGAATGCACTCATCACAAAGAAATTTCTGAGAATTCTTCTGTCTAGTTTTTAGGTGAAGATATTTCCTTTTCCAGCATAGGCCTCAAATCGCTCCTAATATCCTCTTGCAGATTCTACAAAAAGAGTGTTTCAAAACTGTTCTATCAAAAGGAAGGTTCAACTCTGTGAGTTGAATGAATGCATCATGAAGAACTTTCTGAGAATGCTTCTCTGTAGTTTTTAGGTGAAGATATTCCATATCCCAGCCCAGGCCTCGAAGTGCTCCAAATAACCACTTGCAGATTTTACCAAAAGAGTGTTTCAAAACTGCTCTTTCTACAGGTAAGTTCAAGTCTGTGAGTTGAATGCACTCAACACAAAGAAGTTTCTGAGAATGCTTCTGTTCAGTTTTTATGTGAAGATATTTCCTTTTCCAGCATAGGCCTCAAACGGCTCCAAATATCCACTTGCAGATTCTACAAAAAGAGTGTTTCCAAACTTCTCTATCAATTGGTAGGTTCAACTCTGTGAGTTGAATGAACTCATCACAAAGAAGTTTCTGAGAATCCTTCTCTCTAGTTTTTATGTGAAGATATTTCCTTTTCCAACATAGGCCTCAAGGTGCTACGAATAAACACCTGCAGATTCTACAAACGTAATGTTTCCAAACTGTTCTATCAAAAGAAACGTTCAAGTCTGTGAGTTGAATGCACTCATCACACAGAAGTTTCTGAGAATGCTTCTGTCTAGTTTTTAGGTGAAGATACTTCCTTTTCCAGCATAGGCCTCAAAACGCTCCTAATATCCTCTTGCAGATTCTACAAAAAGAGTGTTTCAAAACTGTTCTATCAAAAGGAAGGTTCAACTCTGTGAGTTGAATGAATGCATCATGAAGAACTTTCTGAGAATGCTTCTTGTAGTTTTTAGGTGAAGATAATCCATATCCCAGCACAGGCCTCGAAGTGCTCCAAATAACCACGTGCAGATTTTACCAAAAGAGTGTTTCCAAACTGCTCTTTCTACAGGTAAGTTCAAGTCTGTGAGTTGAATGCACTCAAAACAAAGAAGTTTCTGAGAATGCTTCTGTTCAGTTTTTATGTGGAGATATTTCCTTTTCCAGCATAGGCCTCAAACGGCTCCAAATATCCACTTGCAGATTCTACAAAAAGAGTGTTTCCAAACTTCTCTGTCAATTGGTAGGTTCAACTCTGTGAGTTGAATGAACTCATCACAAAGAAGTTTCTGAGAATCCTTCTCTCTAGTTTTTATGTGAAGATATTTCCTTTTCCAACATAGGCCTCAAGGTGTTCCGAATAAACACTTGCAGATTCTACAAACGTAATGTTTCCAAACTGTTCTATCAAAAGAAACGTTCAAGTCTCTGAGTTGAATGCACTCATCACACAGAAGTTTCTGAGAATGCTTCTGTCTAGTTCTTAGGTGAAGATATTTCCTTTTCCAGCATAGGCCTCAAAACGCTCCAAATATCCTCTTGCAGATTCTACAAAAAGAGTGTTTCAAAACTGTTCTATCAAAAGGAAGGTTCAACTCTGTGAGTTGAATGAACTCATCTCAAAGATGTTTCTGATAATCCTTCTCTCTAGTTTTTATGTGAAGATATTTCCTTTTCCAACATACGCCTCAAGGTGCTCCGAATAAACACTTGCAGATTCTACAAACGTAATTTTTCCAAACTGTTCTATCAAAAGAAACGTTCAAGTCTGTGAGTTGAATGCACTCATCACACAGAAGTTTCTGAGAATGCTTCTGTCTTGTTTTTAGGTGAAGATATTTCCTTTTCCAGCATAGGCCTCAAAACGCTCCAAATATCCTCTTGCAGATTCTACAAAAAGAGTGTTTCAAAACTGTTCCATCAAAAGGAAGGTTCAACTCTGTGAGTTGAATGAATGCATCGTGAAGAACTTTCTGAGAATGCTTCTCTGTAGTTTGTAGGTGAAGATATTCCATATCCCAGCACAGGCCTCGAAGTGCTCCAAATAACCACTTGCAGATTTTACCAAAAGAGTGTTTCAAAACTGCTCTTTCTACAGGTAGGTTCAAGTCTGTGAGTTGAATGCACTCAACACAAAGAAGTTTCTGAGAATGCTTCTGTTCAGTTTTTATGTGAAGATATTTCCTTTTCCAGCATAGGCCTCAAACGGCTCCAAATATCCACTTGCAGATTCTACAAAAAGAGTGTTTCCAAACTTCTCTATCAATTGGTAGGTTCAACTCTGTGAGTTGAATGAACTCATCACAAAGAAGTTTCTGAGAATCCTTCTCTCTAGTTTTTATGTGAAGATATTTCCTTTTCCAACATAGGCCTCAAGGTGCTCCGAATAAACACCTGCAGATTCTACAAACGTAATGTTTCCAAACTGTTCTATCAAAAGAAACGTTCAAGTCTGTGAGTTGAATGCACTCATCACACAGAAGTTTCTGAGAATGCTTCTGTCTAGTTTTTAGGTGAAGATATTTCCTTTTCCAGCATAGGCCTCAAAACGCTCCAAATATCCTCTTGCAGATTCTACAAAAAGAGTGTTTCCAAACTGTTCTATCAAAAGGAAGGTTCAACTCTGTGAGTTCAATGAATGCATCGTGAAGAGCTTTCTGAGAATGCTTCTCTGTAGTTTTTAGGTGAAGATATTCCATATCCCAGCACAGGCCTCGAAGTGCTCCAAATAACCACTTGCAGATTTTACCAAAAGAGTGTTTCAAAACTGCTCTTTCTACAGGTAAGTTCAAGTCTGTGAGTTGAATGCACTCAACACAAAGAAGTTTCTGAGAATGCTTCTGTTCAGTTCTTATCTGAAGATATTTCCTTTTCCAGCATAGGCCTCAAACGGCTCCAAATATCCACTTGCAGATTCTACAAAAAGAGTGTTTCCAAACTTCTCTATCAATTGGTAGGTTCAACTCGGTGAGTTGAATGCACTCATCACAAAGAAGTTTCTGAGAATCCTTCTCTCTAGTTTTTATGTGAAGATATTTCCTTTTCCAACATAGGCCTCAAGGTGCTCCGAATAAACACTTGCAGATTCTACAAACGTAATGTTTCCAAACTGTTCTATCAAAAGAAACGTTCAAGTCTGTGAGTTGAATGCACTCATCACACAGAAGTTTCTGAGAATGCTTCTGTCTAGTTTTTAGGTGAAGATATTTCCTTTTCCAGCATAGGCCTCAAAACGCTCCAAATATCCTCTTGCAGATTCTACAAAAAGAGTGTTTCAAAACTGTTCTATCAAAAGGAAGGTTCAACTCTGTGAGTTGAATGAATGCATCGTGAAGAACTTTCTGAGAATGCTTCTCTGTAGTTTGTAGGTGAAGATATTCCATATCCCAGCACAGGCCTCGAAGTGCTCCAAATAACCACTTGCAGATTTTACCAAAAGAGTGTTTCAAAACTGCTCTTTCTACAGGTAAGTTCAAGTCTGTGAGTTGAATGCACTCAACACAAAGAAGTTTCTGAGAATGCTTCTGTTCAGTTTTTATGTGAAGATATTTCCTTTTCCAGCATAGGCCTCAAACGGCTCCAAATATCCACTTGCAGATTCTACAAAAAGAGTGTTTCCAAACTTCTCTATCAATTGGTAAGTTCAACTCTGTGAGTTGAATGAACTCATCACAAAGAAGTTTCTGAGAATCCTTCTCTCTAGTTTTTATGTGAAGATATTTCCTTTTCCAACATAGGCCTCAAGGTGCTCCGAATAAACACTTGCAGATTCTACAAACGTAATGTTTTCAAACTGTTCTATCAAAAGAAACGTTCCAGTCTGTGAGTTGAATGCACTCATCACACAGAAATTTCTGAGAATTCTTCTGTCTAGTTTTTAGGTGAAGATATTTCCTTTTCCAGCATAGGCCTCAAATCGCTCCTAATATCCTCTTGCAGATTCTACAAAAAGAGTGTTTCAAAACTGTTCTATCAAAAGGAAGGTTCAACTCTGTGAGTCGAATGAATGCATCATGAAGAACTTTCTGAGAATGCTTCTCTGTAGTTTTTAGGTGAAGATATTCCATATCCCAGCACAGTCCTCGAAATGCTCCAAATAACCACTTGCAGATTTTACCAAAAGAGTGTTTCAAAACTGCTCTTTCTACAGGTAAGTTCAAGTCTGTGAGTTGAATGCACTCAACACAAAGAAGTTTCTGAGAATGCTTCTGTTCAGTTCTTATCTGAAGATATTTCCTTTTCCAGCATAGGCCTCAAACGGCTCCAAATATCCACTTGCAGATTCTACAAAAAGAGTGTTTCCAAACTTCTCTATCAATTGCTAGGTTCAACTCGGTGAGTTGAATGCACTCATCACAAAGAAGTTTCTGAGAATCCTTCTCTCTAGTTTTTATGTGAAGATATTTCCTTTTCCAACATAGGCCTCAAGGTGCTCTGAATAAACACTTGCAGATTCTACAAACGTAATGTTTCCAAACTGTTCTATCAAAAGAAACGGTCAAGTCTGTGAGTTGAATGCACTCATCACACAGAAGTTTCAGAGAATGCTTCTGTCTAGTTTTTAGGTGAAGATATTTCCTTTTCCAGCATAGGCCTCAAAACGCTCCAAATATCCTCTTGCAGATTCTACAAAAAGAGTGTTTCCAAACTGTTCTATCAAAAGGAAGGTTCAACTCTGTGAGTTGAATGAATGCATCGTGAAGAACTTTCTGAGAATGCTTCTCTGTAGTTTTTAGGTGAAGATATTCCATATCCCAGCACAGGCCTCGAAGTGCTCCAAATAACCACTTGCAGATTTTACCAAAAGAGTGTTTCAAAACTGCTCTTTCTACAGGTAAGTTAAAGTCTGTGAGTTGAATGCACTCAACACAAAGAAGTTTCTGAGAATGCTTCTGTTCAGTTTTTATGTGAAGATATTTCCTTTTCCAGCATAGGCCTCAAACGGCTCCAAATATCCACTTGCAGATTCTACAAAAAGAGTGTTTCCAAACTTCTCTATCAGTTGGTAGGTTCACCTCTGTGAGTTGAATGAACTCATCACAAAGAAGTTTCTGAGAATCCTTCTCTCTAGTTTTTATGTGAAGATATTTCCTTTTCCAACATAGGCCTCAAGGTGCTCCGAATAAACACTTGCAGATTCTACAAACGTAATGTTTCCAAACTGTTCTATCAAAAGAAACGTTCAAGTCTGTGAGTTGAATGCACTCATCACACAGAAGTTTCTGAGAATGCTTCTGTCTAGTTTTTAGGTGAAGATATTTCCTTTTCCAGCATAGGCCTCAAAACGCTCCAAATATCCTCTTGCAGATTCTACAAAAAGAGTGTTTCCAAACTGTTCTATCAAAAGGAAGGTTCAACTCTGTGAGTTGAATGAATGCATCGTGAAGAACTTTCTGAGAATGCTTCTCTGTAGTTTTTAGGTGAAGATATTCCATATCCCTGCACAGGCCTCGAAGTGCTCCAAATAACCACTTGCAGATTTTACCAAAAGACTGTTTCAAAACTGCTCTTTCTACAGGTAAGTTCAAGTCTGTGAGTTGAATGCACTCAACACAAAGAAGTTTCTGAGAATGCTTCTGTTCAGTTTTTATGTGAAGATATTTCCTTTTCCAGCATAGGCCTCAAACGGCTCCAAATATCCACTTGCAGATTCTACAAAAAGAGTGTTTCCAAACTTCTCTATCAATTGGTAGGTTCAACTCTGTGAGTTGAATGTACTCATCACAAAGAAGTTTCTGAGAATCCTTCTCTCTAGTTTTTATGTGAAGATATTTCCTTTTCCAACATAGGCCTCAAGGTGCTCCGAATAAACACCTGCAGATTCTACAAACGTAATGTTTCCAAACTGTTCTATCAAAAGAAACGTTCAAGTCTGTGAGTTGAATGCACTCATCACACAGAAGTTTCTGAGAATGCTTCTGTCTAGTTTTTAGGTGAAGATATTTCCTTTTCCAGCATAGGCCTCAAAACGATCCAAATATCCTCTTGCAGATTCTACAAAAAGAGTGTTTCCAAACTGTTCTATCAAAAGGAAGGTTCAACTCTGTGAGTTGAATGAATGCATCGTGAAGAACTTTCTGAGAATGCTTCTCTGTAGTTTTTAGGTGAAGATATTCCATATCCCAGCACAGGCCTCGAAGTGCTCCAAATAACCACTTGCAGATTTTACCAAAAGAGTGTTTCAAAACTGCTCTTTCTACAGGTAAGTTCAAGTCTGTGAGTTGAATGCACTCAACACAAAGAAGTTTCTGAGAATGCTTCTGTTCAGTTTTTATGTGAAGATATTTCCTTTTCCAGCATAGGCCTCAAACGGCTCCAAATATCCACTTGCAGATTCTACAAAAAGAGTGTTTCCAAACTTCTCTATCAATTGGTAGGTTCAACTCTGTGAGTTGAATGAACTCATCACAAAGAAGTTTCTGAGAATCCTTCTCTCTAGTTTTTATGAGAAGCTATTTCCTTTTCCAACATAGGCCTCAAGGTGTTCCGAATAAACACTTGCAGATTCTACAAACGTAATGTGTCCAAACTGTTCTATCAAAAGAAACGTTCAAGTCTCTGAGTTGAATGCACTCATCACACAGAAGTTTCTGAGAATGCTTCTGTCTAGTTTTTAGGTGAAGATATTTCCTTTTCCAGCATAGGCCTCAAAACGCTCCAAATATCCTCTTGCAGGTTCTACAAAAAAGTGTTTCAAAACTGTTCTATCAAAAGGAAGGTTCAACTCTGTGAGTTGAATGAATGCATCGTGAAGAACTTTCTGAGAATGCTTCTCTGTAGTTTTTAGGTGAAGATATTCCATATCCCAGCACAGGCCTCGAAGTGCTCCAAATAACCACTTGCAGATGTTACCAAAAGAGTGTTTCAAAACTGCTCTTTCTACACGTAAGTTCAAGTCTGTGAGTTGAATGCACTCAACACAAAGAAGTTTCTGAGAATGCTTCTGTTCAGTTTTTATGTGGAGATATTTCCTTTTCCAGCATAGGCCTCAAACGGCTCCAAATATCCACTTGCAGATTCTACAAAAAGAGTGTTTCCAAACTTCTCTATCAATTGGTAGGTTCAACTCTGTGAGTTGAATGAACTCATCAAAAAGAAGTTTCTGAGAATCCTTCTCTCTAGTTTTTATGTGAAGATATTTCCTTTTCCAACATAGGCCTCAAGGTGCTCCGAATAAACACTTGCAGATTCTACAAACGTAATGTTTCCAAACTGTTCTATCAAAAGAAACGTTCAAGTCTGTGAGTTGAATGCACTCATCACACAGAAGTTTCTGAGAATGCTTCTGTCTAGTTTTTAGGTGAAGATATTTCCTTTTCCAGCATAGGCCTCAAAACGCTCCAAATATCCTCTTGCAGATTCTACAAAAAGAGTGTTTCCAAACTGTTCTATCAAAAGGAAGGTTCAACTCTGTGAGTTGAATGAATGCATCGTGAAGAACTTTCTGAGAATGCTTCTCTGTAGTTTGTAGGTGAAGATATTCTATATCCCAGCACAGGCCTCGAAGTGCTCCAAATAACCACTTGCAGATTTTACCAAAAGAGTGTTTCAAAACTGCTCTTTCTACAGGTAAGTTCAAGTCTGTGAGTTGAATGCACTCAACACAAAGAAGTTTCTGAGAATGCTTCTGTTCAGTTTTTATGTGAAGATATTTCCTTTTCCAGCATAGGCCTCAAACGGCTCCAAATATCCACTTGCAGATTCTACAAAAAGAGTGTTTCCAAACTTCTCTGTCAATTGGTAGGTTCAACTCTGTGAGTTGAATGAACTCATCACAAAGAAGTTTCTGAGAATCCTTCTCTCTAGTTTTTATGTGAAGATATTTCCTTTTCCAACATAGGCCTTAAGGTGCTCCGAATAAACACTTGCAGATTCTACAAACGTAATGTTTCCAAACTGTTCTATCAAAAGAAACGTTCAAGTCTGTGAGTTGAATGCACTCATCACACAGAAGTTTCTGAGAATGCTTCTGTCTAGTTTTTAGGTGAAGATATTTCCTTTTCCAGCATAGGCCTCAAAACGCTCCAAATATCCTCTTGCAGATTCTACAAAAAGTGTGTTTCCAAACTGTTCTATCAAAAGGAAGGTTCAACTCTGTGAGTGGAATGAATGCATCGTGAAGAACTTTCTGAGAATGCTTCTCTGTAGTTTTTAGGTGAAGATATTCCATATCCCAGCACAGGCCTCGAAGTGCTCCAAATAACCACTTGCAGATTTTACCAAAAGAGTGTTTCAAAACTGCTCTTTCTACAGGTAAGTTCAAGTCTGTGAGTTGAATGCACTCAACACAAAGAAGTTTCTGAGAATGCTTCTGTTCAGTTTTTATGAGGATATTTCCTTTTCCAGCATAGGCCTCAAACGGCTCCAAATATCCACTTGCAGATTCTACAAAAAGAGTGTTTCCAAACTTCTCTATCAATTGGTAGGTTCAACTCTGTGAGTTGAATGAACTCATCACAAAGAAGTTTCTGAGAATCCTTCTCTCTAGTTTTTATGTGAAGATATTTCCTTTTCCAACATAGGCCTCAAGGTGCTCCGAATAAACACCTGCAGATTCTACAAACGTAATGTTTCCAAACTGTTCTATCAAAAGAAACGTTCAAGTCTGTGAGTTGAATGCACTCATCACACAGAAGTTTCTGAGAATGCTTCTGTCTAGTTTTTAGGTGAAGATATTTCCTTTTCCAGCATAGGCCTCAAAACGCTCCAAATATCCTCTTGCAGATTCTACAAAAGGAGTGTTTCCAAACTGTTCTATCAAAAGGAAGGTTCAACTCTGTGAGTTGAATGAATGCATCGTGAAGAACTTTCTGAGAATGCTTCTCTGTAGTTTTTAGGTGAAGATATTCCATATCCCAGCACAGTCCTCGAAGTGCTCCAAATAACCACTTGCAGATTTTACCAAAAGAGTGTTTCAAAACTGCTCTTTCTACAGGTAAGTTCAAGTCTGTGAGTTGAATGCACTCAACACAAAGAAGTTTCTGAGAATGCTTCTGTTCAGTTCTTATCTGAAGATATTTCCTTTTCCAGCATAGGCCTCAAACGGCTCCAAATATCCACTTGCAGATTCTACAAAAAGAGTGTTTCCAAACTTCTCTATCAATTGGTAGGTTCAACTCGGTGAGTTGAATGCACTCATCACAAAGAAGTTTCTGAGAATCCTTCTCTCTAGTTTTTATGTGAAGATATTTCCTTTTCCAACATAGGCCTCAAGGTGCTCTGAATAAACACCTGCAGATTCTACAAACGTAATGTTTCCAAACTGTTCTATCAAAAGAAACGGTCAAGTCTGTGAGTTGAATGCACTCATCACACAGAAGTTTCAGAGAATGCTTCTGTCTAGTTTTTAGGTGAAGATATTTCCTTTTCCAGCATAGGCCTCAAAACGCTCCAAATATCCTCTTGCAGATTCTACAAAAAGAGTGTTTCCAAACTGTTCTATCAAAAGGAAGGTTCAACTCTGTGAGTTGAATGAATGCATCGTGAAGAACTTTCTGAGAATGCTTCTCTGTAGTTTTTAGGTGAAGATATTCCATATCCTAGCACAGGCCTCGAAGTGCTCCAAATAACCACTTGCAGATTTTACCAAAAGAGTGTTTCAAAACTGCTCTTTCTACAGGTAAGTTCAAGTCTGTGAGTTGAATGCACTCAACACAAAGAAGTTTCTGAGAATGCTTCTGTTCAGTTTTTATGTGAAGATATTTCCTTTTCCAGCATAGGCCTCAAACGGCTCCAAATATCCACTTGCAGATTCTACAAAAAGAGTGTTTCCAAACTTCTCTATCAATTGGTAGGTTCAACTCTGTGAGTTGAATGAACTCATCACAAAGAAGTTTCTGAGAATCCTTCTCTCTAGTTTTTATGTGAAGATATTTCCTTTTCCAACATAGGCCTCAAGGTGCTCCGAATAAACACTTGCAGATTCTACAAACGTAATGTTTCCAAACTGTTCTATCAAAAGAAACGTTCAAGTCTGTGAGTTGAATGCACTCATCACACAGAAGTTTCTGAGAATGCTTCTGTCTAGTTTTTAGGTTAAGATATTTCCTTTTCCAGCATAGGCCTCAAAACGCTCCAAATATCCTCTTGCAGATTCTACAAAAAGAGTGTTTCCAAACTGTTCTATCAAAAGGAAGGTTCAACTCTGTGAGTTGAATGAATGCATCGTGAAGAACTTTCTGAGAATGCTTCTATGTAGTTTGTAGCTGAAGATATTCCATATCCCAGCACAGGCCTCGAAGTGCTCCAAATAACCACTTGCAGATTTTACCAAAAGAGTGTTTCAAAACTGCTCTTTCTACAGGTAAGTTCAAGTCTGTGAGTTGAATGCACTCAACACAAAGAAGTTTCTGAGAATGCTTCTGTTCAGTTTTTATGTGAAGATATTTCCTTTTCCAGCATAGGCCTCAAACGGCTCCAAATATCCACTTGCAGATTCTACAAAAAGAGTGTTTCCAAACTTCTCTATCAATTGGTAGGTTCAACTCTGTGAGTTGAATGAACTCATCACAAAGAAGTTTCTGAGAATCCTTCTCTCTAGTTTTTATGTGAAGATATTTCCTTTTCCAACATAGGCCTCAAGGTGCTCCGAATAAACACCTGCAGATTCTACAAACGTAATGTTTCCAAACTGTTCTATCAAAAGAAACGTTCAAGTCTGTGAGTTGAATGCACTCATCACACAGAAGTTTCTGAGAATGCTTCTGTCTAGTTTTTAGGTGAAGATACTTCCTTTTCCAGCATAGGCCTCAAAACGCTCCTAATATCCTCTTGCAGATTCTACAAAAAGAGTGTTTCAAAACTGTTCTATCAAAAGGAAGGTTCAACTCTGTGAGTTGAATGAATGCATCATGAAGAACTTTCTGAGAATGCTTCTTGTAGTTTTTAGGTGAAGATAATCCATATCCCAGCACAGGACTCGAAGTGCTCCAAATAACCACTTGCAGATTTTACCAAAAGAGTGTTTCAAAACTGCTCTTTCTACAGGTAAGTTCAAGTCTGTGAGTTGAATGCACTCAACACAAAGAAGTTTCTGAGAATGCTTCTGTTCAGTTTTTATGTGGAGATATTTCCTTTTCCAGCATAGGCCTCAAACGGCTCCAAATATCCACTTGCAGATTCTACAAAAAGAGTGTTTCCAAACTTCTCTGTCAATTGGTAGGTTCAACTCTGTGAGTTGAATGAACTCATCACAAAGAAGTTTCTGAGAATCCTTCTCTCTAGTTTTTATGTGAAGATATTTCCTTTTCCAACATAGGCCTCAAGGTGCTCCGAATAAACACTTGCAGATTCTACAAACGTAATGTTTCCAAACTGTTCTATCAAAAGAAACGTTCAAGTCTGTGAGTTGAATGCACTCATCACACAGAAGTTTCTGAGAATTCTTCTGTCTAGTTTTTAGGTGAAGATGTCTCCTTTTCCAGCATAGGCCTCAAAACGCTCCAAATATCCTCTTGCAGATTCAACAAAAAGAGTGTTTCAAAACTGTTCTATCAAAAGGAAGGTTCAACTCTGTGAGTTGAATGAATGCATCGTGAAGAACTTTCTGAGAATGCTTCTCTGTAGTTTTTAGGTGAAGATATTCCATATAACAGCACAGGCCTCGAAGTGCTCCAAATAACCACTTGCAGATTTTACCAAAAGAGTGTTTCAAAACTGCTCTTTCTACAGGTAAGTTCAAGTCTGTGAGTTGAATGCACTCAACACAAAGAAGTTTCTGAGAATGCTTTTGTTCAGTTTTTATGTGGAGATATTTCCTTTTCCAGCATAGGCCTCAAACGGCTCCAAATATCCACTTGCAGATTCTACAAAAAGAGTGTTTCCAAACTTCTCTATCAATTGGTAGGTTCAACTCTGTGAGTTGAATGAACTCATCACAAAGAAGTTTCTGAGAATCCTTCTCTCTAGTTTTTATGTGAAGATATTTCCTTTTCCAACATAGGCCTCAAGGTGTTCCGAATAAACACTTGCAGATTCTACAAACGTAATGTTTCCAAACTGTTCTATCAAAAGAAACGTTCAAGTCTCTGAGTTGAATGCACTCATCACACAGAAGTTTCTGAGAATGCTTCTGTCTAGTTCTTAGGTGAAGATATTTCCTTTTCCAGCATAGGCCTCAAAACGCTCCAAATATCCTCTTGCAGATTCTACAAAAAGAGTGTTTCCAAACTGTTCTATCAAAAGGAAGGTTCAACTCTGTGAGTTCAATAAATGCATCGTGAAGAGCTTTCTGAGAATGCTTCTCTGTAGTTTTTAGGTGAAGATATTCCATATCCCAGCACAGTCCTCGAAGTGCTCCAAATAACCACTTGCAGATTTTACCAAAAGAGTGTTTCAAAACTGCTCTTTCTACAGGTAAGTTCAAGTCTGTGAGTTGAATGCACTCAACACAAAGAAGATTCTGAGAATGCTTCTGTTCAGTTCTTATCTGAAGATATTTCCTTTTCCAGCATAGGCCTCAAACGGCTCCAAATATCCACTTGCAGATTCTACAAAAAGAGTGTTTCCAAACTTCTCTATCAATTGGTAGGTTCAACTCGGTGAGTTGAATGCACTCATCACAAAGAAGTTTCTGAGAATCCTTCTCTCTAGTTTTTATGTGAAGATATTTCCTTTTCCAACATAGGCCTCAAGGTGCTCCGAATAAACACTTGCAGATTCTACAAACGTAATGTTTCCAAACTGTTCTATCAAAAGAAACGTTCAAGTCTGTGAGTTGAATGCACTCATCACACAGAAGTTTCTGAGAATGCTTCTGTCTAGTTTTTAGGTGAAGATATTTCCTTTTCCAGCATAGGCCTCAAAACGCTCCAAATATCCTCTTGCAGATTCTACAAAAAGAGTGTTTCAAAACTGTTCTATCAAAAGGAAGGTTCAACTCTGTGAGTTGAATGAATGCATCGTGAAGAACTTTCTGAGAATGCTTCTCTGTAGTTTGTAGGTGAAGATATTCCATATCCCAGCACAGGCCTCGAAGTGCTCCAAATAACCACTTGCAGATTTTACCAAAAGAGTGTTTCAAAACTGCTCTTTCTACAGGTAAGTTCAAGTCTGTGAGTTGAATGCGCTCAACACAAAGAAGTTTCTGAGAATGCTTCTGTTCAGTTTTTATGTGAAGATATTTCCTTTTCCAGCATAGGCCTCAAACGGCTCCAAATATCCACTTGCAGATTCTACAAAAAGAGTGTTTCCAAACTTCTCTATCAATAGGTAGGTTCAACTCTGTGAGTTGAATGAACTCATCACAAAGAAGTTTCTGAGAATCCTTCTCTCTAGTTTTTATGTGAAGATATTTCCTTTTCCAACATAGGCCTCAAGGTGCTCCGAATAAACACTTGCAGATTCTACAAACGTAATGTTTTCAAACTGTTCTATCAAAAGAAACGTTCCAGTCTGTGAGTTGAATGCACTCATCACAAAGAAATTTCTGAGAATTCTTCTGTCTAGTTTTTAGGTGAAGATATTTCCTTTTCCAGCATAGGCCTCAAATCGCTCCTAATATCCTCTTGCAGATTCTACAAAAAGAGTGTTTCAAAACTGTTCTATCAAAAGGAAGGTTCAACTCTGTGAGTTGTATGAATGCATCATGAAGAACTTTCTGAGAATGCTTCTCTGTAGTTTTTAGGTGAAGATATTCCATATCCCAGCACAGGCCTCGAAGTGCTCCAAATAACCACTTGCAGATTTTACCAAAAGAGTGTTTCAAAACTGCTCTTTCTACAGGTAAGTTCAAGTCTGTGAGTTGAATGCACTCAACACAAAGAAGTTTCTGAGAATGCTTCTGTTCAGTTTTTATGTGGAGATATTTCCTTTTCCAGCATAGGCCTCAAACGGCTCCAAATATCCACTTGCAGATTCTACAAAAAGAGTGTTTCCAAACTTCTCTATCAATTGGTAGGTTCAACTCTGTGAGTTGAATGAACTCATCAAAAAGAAGTTTCTGAGAATCCTTCTCTCTAGTTTTTATGTGAAGATATTTCCTTTTCCAACATAGGCCTCAAGGTGTTCCGAATAAACACTTGCAGATTCTACAAACGTAATGTTTCCAAACTGTTCTATCAAAAGAAACGTTCAAGTCTCTGAGTTGAATGCACTCATCACACAGAAGTTTCTGAGAATGCTTCTGTCTAGTTCTTAGGTGAAGATATTTCCTTTTCCAGCATAGGCCTCAAAACGCTCCAAATATCCTCTTGCAGATTCTACAAAAAGAGTGTTTCAAAACTGTTCTATCAAAAGGAAGGTTCAACTCTGTGAGTTGAATGAACTCATCACAAAGATGTTTCTGAGAATCCTTCTCTCTAGTTTTTATGTGAAGATATTTCCTTTTCCAACATACGCCTCAAGGTGCTCCGAATAAACACTTGCAGATTCTACAAACGTAATTTTTCCAAACTGTTCTATCAAAAGAAACGTTCAAGTCTGTGAGTTGAATGCACTCATCACACAGAAGTTTCTGAGAATGCTTCTGTCTTGTTTTTAGGTGAAGATATTTCCTTTTCCAGCATAGGCCTCAAAACGCTCCAAATATCCTCTTGCAGATTCTACAAAAAGAGTGTTTCAAAACTGTTCCATCAAAAGGAAGGTTCAACTCTGTGAGTTGAATGAATGCATCGTGAAGAACTTTCTGAGAATGCTTCTCTGTAGTTTGTAGGTGAAGATATTCCATATCCCAGCACAGGCCTCGAAGTGCTCCAAATAACCACTTGCAGATTTTACCAAAAGAGTGTTTCAAAACTGCTCTTTCTACAGGTAAGTTCAAGTCTGTGAGTTGAATGCACTCAACACAAAGAAGTTTCTGAGAATGCTTCTGTTCAGTTCTTATCTGAAGATATATCCTTTTCCAGCATAGGCCTCAAACGGCTCCAAATATCCACTTGCAGATTCTACAAAAAGAGTGTTTCCAAACTTCTCTATCAATTGGTAGGTTCAACTCGGTGAGTTGAATGCACTCATCACAAAGAAGTTTCTGAGAATCCTTCTCTCTAGTTTTTATGTGAAGATATTTCCTTTTCCAACATAGGCCTCAAGGTGCTCCGAATAAACACTTGCAGATTCTACAAACGTAATGTTTCCAAACTGTTCTATCAAAAGAAACGTTCAAGTCTGTGAGTTGAATGCACTCATCACACAGAAGTTTCTGAGAATGCTTCTGTCTAGTTTTTAGGTGAAGATATTTCCTTTTCCAGCATAGGCCTCAAAACGCTCCAAATATCCTCTTGCAGATTCTACAAAAAGAGTGTTTCAAAACTGTTCTATCAAAAGGAAGGTTCAACTCTGTGAGTTGAATGAATGCATCGTGAAGAACTTTCTGAGAATGCTTCTCTGTAGTTTGTAGGTGAAGATATTCCATATCCCAGCACAAGCCTCGAAGTGCTCCAAATAACCACTTGCAGATTTTACCAAAAGAGTGTTTCAAAACTGCTCTTTCTACAGGTAAGTTCAAGTCTGTGAGTTGAATGCACTCAACACAAAGAAGTTTCTGAGAATGCTTCTGTTCAGTTTTTATGTGAAGATATTTCCTTTTCCAGCATAGGCCTCAAACGGCTCCAAATATCCACTTGCAGATTCTACAAAAAGAGTGTTTCCAAACTTCTCTATCAATTGGTAGGTTCAACTCTGTGAGTTGAATGAACTCATCACAAAGAAGTTTCTGAGAATCCTTCTCTCTAGTTTTTATGTGAAGATATTTCCTTTTCCAACATAGGCCTCAAGGTGCTCTGAATAAACACCTGCAGATTCTACAAACGTAATGTTTCCAAACTGTTCTATCAAAAGAAACGTTCAAGTCTGTGAGTTGAATGCACTCATCACACAGAAGTTTCTGAGAATGCTTCTGTCTAGTTATTAGGTGAAGATATTTCCTTTTCCAGCATAGGCCTCAAAACGCTCCAAATATCCTCTTGCAGATTCTACAAAAGGAGTGTTTCCAAACTGTTCTATCAAAAGGAAGGTTCAACTCTGTGAGTTGAATGAATGCATCGTGAAGAACTTTCTGAGAATGCTTCTCTGTAGTTTTTAGGTGAAGATATTCCATATCCCAGCACAGTCCTCGAAGTGCTCCAAATAACCACTTGCAGATTTTACCAAAAGAGTGTTTCAAAACTGCTCTTTCTACAGGTAAGTTCAAGTCTGTGAGTTGAATGCACTCAACACAAAGAAGTTTCTGAGAATGCTTCTGTTCAGTTCTTATCTGAAGATATTTCCTTTTCCAGCATAGGCCTCAAACGGCTCCAAATATCCACTTGCAGATTCTACAAAAAGAGTGTTTCCAAACTTCTCTATCAATTGGTAGGTTCAACTCGGTGAGTTGAATGCACTCATCACAAAGAAGTTTCTGAGAATCCTTCTCTCTAGTTTTTATGTGAAGATATTTCCTTTTCCAACATAGGCCTCAAGGTGCTCTGAATAAACACTTGCAGATTCTACAAACGTAATGTTTCCAAACTGTTCTATCAAAAGAAACGGTCAAGTCTGTGAGTTGAATGCACTCAACACACAGAAGTTTCAGAGAATGCTTCTGTCTAGTTTTTAGGTGAAGATATTTCCTTTTCCAGCATAGGCCTCAAAACGCTCCAAATATCCTCTTGCAGATTCTACAAAAAGAGTGTTTCCAAACTGTTCTATCAAAAGGAAGGTTCAACTCTGTGAGTTGAATGAATGCATCGTGAAGAACTTTCTGAGAATGCTTCTCTGTAGTTTGTAGGTGAAGATATTCCATATCCCAGCACAGGCCTCGAAGTGCTCCAAATAACCACTTGCAGATTTTACCAAAAGAGTGTTTCAAAACTGCTCTTTCTACAGGTAAGTTCAAGTCTGTGAGTTGAATGCACTCAACACAAAGAAGTTTCTGAGAATTCTTCTGTTCAGTTTTTATGTGAAGATATTTCCTTTTCCAGCATAGGCCTCAAACGGCTCCAAATATCCACTTGCAGATTCTACAAAAAGAGTGTTTCCAAACTTCTCTATCAATTGGTAGGTTCAACTCTGTGAGTTGAATGAACTCATCACAAAGAAGTTTCTGAGAATCCTTCTCTCTAGTTTTTATGTGAAGATATTTCCTTTTCCAACATAGGCCTCAAGGTGCTCCGAATAAACACTTGCAGATTCTACAAACGTAATGTTTCCAAACTGTTCTGTCAAAAGAAACGTTCAAGTCTGTGAGTTGAATGCACTCATCACACAGAAGTTTCTGAGAATGCTTCTGTCTAGTTTTTAGGTGAAGATATTTCCTTTTCCAGCATAGGCCTCAAAACGCTCCAAATATCCTCTTGCAGATTCTACAAAAAGAGTGTTTCAAAACTGTTCTATCAAAAGGAAGGTTCAACTCTCTGAGTTGAATGAATGCATCGTGAAGAACTTTCTGAGAATGCTTCTATGTAGTTTGTAGGTGAAGATATTCCATATCCCAGCACAGGCCTCGAAGTGCTCCAAATAACCACTTGCAGATTTTACCAAAAGAGTGTTTCAAAACTGCTCTTTCTACAGGTAAGTTCAAGTCTGTGAGTTGAATGCACTCAACACAAAGAAGTTTCTGAGAATGCTTCTGTTCAGTTTTTATGTGAAGATATTTCCTTTTCCAGCATAGGCCTCAAACGGCTCCAAATATCCACTTGCAGATTCTACAAAAAGAGTGTTTCCAAACTTCTCTATCAATTGGTAGGTTCAACTCTGTGAGTTGAATGAACTCATCACAAAGAAGTTTCTGAGAATCCTTCTCTCTAGTTTTTATGTGAAGATATTTCCTTTTCCAACATAGGCCTCAAGGTGCTCCGAATAAACACCTGCAGATTCTACAAACGTAATGTTTCCAAACTGTTCTATCAAAAGAAACGTTCAAGTCTGTGAGTTGAATGCACTCATCACACAGAAGTTTCTGAGAATGCTTCTGTCTAGTTTTTAGGTGAAGATACTTCCTTTTCCAGCATAGGCCTCAAAACGCTCCTAATATCCTCTTGCAGATTCTACAAAAAGAGTGTTTCAAAACTGTTCTATCAAAAGGAAGGTTCAACTCTGTGAGTTGAATGAATGCATCATGAAGAACTTTCTGAGAATGCTTCTTGTAGTTTTTAGGTGAAGATAATCCATATCCCAGCACAGGCCTCGAAGTGCTCCAAATAACCACTTGCAGATTTTACCAAAAGAGTGTTTCAAAACTGCTCTTTCTACAGGTAAGTTCAAGTCTGTGAGTTGAATGCACTCAACACAAAGAAGTTTCTGAGAATGCTTCTGTTCAGTTTTTATGTGGAGATATTTCCTTTTCCAGCATAGGCCTCAAACGGCTCCAAATATCCACTTGCAGATTCTACAAAAAGAGTGTTTCCAAACTTCTCTGTCAATTGGTAGGTTCAACTCTGTGAGTTGAATGAACTCATCACAAAGAAGTTTCTGAGAATCCTTCTCTCTAGTTTTTATGTGAAGATATTTCCTTTTCCAACATACGCCTCAAGGTGCTCCGAATAAACACTTGCAGATTCTACAAACGTAATGTTTCCAAACTGTTCTATCAAAAGAAACGTTCAAGTCTGTGAGTTGAATGCACTCATCACACAGAAGTTTCTGAGAATTCTTCTGTCTAGTTTTTAGGTGAAGATGTCTCCTTTTCCAGCATAGGCCTCAAAACGCTCCAAATATCCTCTTGCAGATTCTGCAAAAAGAGTGTTTCAAAACTGTTCTATCAAAAGGAAGGTTCAACTCTGTGAGTTGAATGAATGCATCGTGAAGAACTTTCTGAGAAAGCTTCTCTGTAGTTTTTAGGTGAAGATATTCCATATAACAGCACAGGCCTCGAAGTGCTCCAAATAACCACTTGCAGATTTTACCAAAAGAGTGTTTCAAAACTGCTCTTTCTACAGGTAAGTTCAAGTCTGTGAGTTGAATGCACTCAACACAAAGAAGTTTCTGAGAATGGTTTTGTTCAGTTTTTATGTGGAGATATTTCCTTTTCCAGCATAGGCCTCAAACGGCTCCAAATATCCACTTGCAGATTCTACAAAAAGAGTGTTTCCAAACTTCTCTATCAATTGGTAGGTTCAACTCTGTGAGTTGAATGAACTCATCACAAAGAAGTTTCTGAGAATCCTTCTCTCTAGTTTTTATGTGAAGATATTTCCTTTTCCAACATAGGCCTCAAGGTGTTCCGAATAAACACTTGCAGATTCTACAAACGTAATGTTTCCAAACTGTTCTATCAAAAGAAACGTTCAAGTCTCTGAGTTGAATGCACTCATCACACAGAAGTTTCTGAGAATGCTTCTGTCTAGTTCTTAGGTGAAGATATTTCCTTTTCCAGCATAGGCCTCAAAACGCTCCAAATATCCTCTTGCAGATTCTACAAAAAGAGTGTTTCCAAACTGTTCTATCAAAAGGAAGGTTCAACTCTGTGAGTTCAATGAATGCATCGTGAAGAGCTTTCTGAGAATGCTTCTCTGTAGTTTTTAGGTGAAGATATTCCATATCCCAGCACAGTCCTCGAAGTGCTCCAAATAACCACTTGCAGATTTTACCAAAAGAGTGTTTCAAAACTGCTCTTTCTACAGGTAAGTTCAAGTCTGTGAGTTGAATGCACTCAACACAAAGAAGTTTCTGAGAATGCTTCTGTTCAGTTCTTATCTGAAGATATTTCCTTTTCCAGCATAGGCCTCAAACGGCTCCAAATATCCACTTGCAGATTCTACAAAAAGAGTGTTTCCAAACTTCTCTATCAATTGGTAGGTTCAACTCGGTGAGTTGAATGCACTCATCACAAAGAAGTTTCTGAGAATCCTTCTCTCTAGTTTTTATGTGAAGATATTTCCTTTTCCAACATAGGCCTCAAGGTGCTCCGAATAAACACTTGCAGATTCTACAAACGTAATGTTTCCAAACTGTTCTATCAAAAGAAACGTTCAAGTCTGTGAGTTGAATGCACTCATCACACAGAAGTTTCTGAGAATGCTTCTGTCTAGTTTTTAGGTGAAGATATTTCCTTTTCCAGCATAGGCCTCAAAACGCTCCAAATATCCTCTTGCAGATTCTACAAAAAGAGTGTTTCAAAACTGTTCTATCAAAAGGAAGGTTCAACTCTGTGAGTTGAATGAATGCATCGTGAAGAACTTTCTGAGAATGCTTCTCTGTAGTTTGTAGGTGAAGATATTCCATATCCCAGCACAGGCCTCGAAGTGCTCCAAATAACCACTTGCAGATTTTACCAAAAGAGTGTTTCAAAACTGCTCTTTCTACAGGTAAGTTCAAGTCTGTGAGTTGAATGCACTCAACACAAAGAAGTTTCTGAGAATGCTTCTGTTCAGTTTTTATGTGAAGATATTTCCTTTTCCAGCATAGGCCTCAAACGGCTCCAAATATCCACTTGCAGATTCTACAAAAAGAGTGTTTCCAAACTTCTCTATCAATTGGTAGGTTCAACTCTGTGAGTTGAATGAACTCATCACAAAGAAGTTTCTGAGAATCCTTCTCTCTAGTTTTTATGTGAAGATATTTCCTTTTCCAACATAGGCCTCAAGGTGCTCCGAATAAACACTTGCAGATTCTACAAACGTAATGTTTTCAAACTGTTCTATCAAAAGAAACGTTCCAGTCTGTGAGTTGAATGCACTCATCACAAAGAAATTTCTGAGAATTCTTCTGTCTAGTTTTTAGGTGAAGATATTTCCTTTTCCAGCATAGGCCTCAAATCGCTCCTAATATCCTCTTGCAGATTCTACAAAAAGAGTGTTTCAAAACTGTTCTATCAAAAGGAAGGTTCAACTCTGTGAGTTGAATGAATGCATCATGAAGAACTTTCTGAGAATGCTTCTTGTAGTTTTTAGGTGAAGATAATCCATATCCCAGCACAGGCCTCGAAGTGCTCCAAATAACCCCGTGCAGATTTTACCAAAAGAGTGTTTCAAAACTGCTCTTTCTACAGGTAAGTTCAAGTCTGTGAGGTGAATGCACTCAACACAAAGAAGTTTCTGAGAATGCTTCTGTTCAGTTTTTATGTGGAGATATTTCCTTTTCCAGCATAGGCCTCAAACGGCTCCAAATATCCACTTGCAGATTCTACAAAAAGAGTGTTTCCAAACTTCTCTGTCAATTGGTAGGTTCAACTCTGTGAGTTGAATGAACTCATCACAAAGAAGTTTCTGAGAATCCTTCTCTCTAGTTTTTATGTGAAGATATTTCCTTTTCCAACATAGGCCTCAAGGTGTTCCGAATAAACACTTGCAGATTCTACAAACGTAATGTTTCCAAACTGTTCTATCAAAAGAAACGTTCAAGTCTCTGAGTTGAATGCACTCATCACACAGAAGTTTCTGAGAATGCTTCTGTCTAGTTCTTAGGTGAAGATATTTCCTTTTCCAGCATAGGCCTCAAAACGCTCCAAATATCCTCTTGCAGATTCTACAAAAAGAGTGTTTCAAAACTGTTCTATCAAAAGGAAGGTTCAACTCTGTGAGTTGAATGAACTCATCACAAAGATGTTTCTGAGAATCCTTCTCTCTAGTTTTTATGTGAAGATATTTCCTTTTCCAACATACGCCTCAAGGTGCTCCGAATAAACACTTGCAGATTCTACAAACGTAATTTTTCCAAACTGTTCTATCAAAAGAAACGTTCAAGTCTGTGAGTTGAATGCACTCATCACACAGAAGTTTCTGAGAATGCTTCTGTCTTGTTTTTAGGTGAAGATATTTCCTTTTCCAGCATAGGCCTCAAAACGCTCCAAATATCCTCTTGCAGATTCTACAAAAAGAGTGTTTCAAAACTGTTCCATCAAAAGGAAGGTTCAACTCTGTGAGTTGAATGAATGCATCGTGAAGAACTTTCTGAGAATGCTTCTCTGTAGTTTGTAGGTGAAGATATTCCATATCCCAGCACAGGCCTCGAAGTGCTCCAAATAACCACTTGCAGATTTTACCAAAAGAGTGTTTCAAAACTGCTCTTTCTACAGGTAGGTTCAAGTCTGTGAGTTGAATGCACTCAACACAAAGAAGTTTCTGAGAATGCTTCTGTTCAGTTTTTATGTGAAGATATTTCCTTTTCCAGCATAGGCCTCAAACGGCTCCAAATATCCACTTGCAGATTCTACAAAAAGAGTGTTTCCAAACTTCTCTATCAATTGGTAGGTTCAACTCTGTGAGTTGAATGAACTCATCACAAAGAAGTTTCTGAGAATCCTTCTCTCTAGTTTTTATGTGAAGATATTTCCTTTTCCAACATAGGCCTCAAGGTGCTCCGAATAAACACCTGCAGATTCTACAAACGTAATGTTTCCAAACTGTTCTATCAAAAGAAACGTTCAAGTCTGTGAGTTGAATGCACTCATCACACAGAAGTTTCTGAGAATGCTTCTGTCTAGTTTTTAGGTGAAGATATTTCCTTTTCCAGCATAGGCCTCAAAACGCTCCAAATATCCTCTTGCAGATTCTACAAAAAGAGTGTTTCCAAACTGTTCTATCAAAAGGAAGGTTCAACTCTGTGAGTTCAATGAATGCATCGTGAAGAGCTTTCTGAGAATGCTTCTCTGTAGTTTTTAGGTGAAGATATTCCATATCCCAGCACAGTCCTCGAAGTGCTCCAAATAACCACTTGCAGATTTTACCAAAAGAGTGTTTCAAAACTGCTCTTTCTACAGGTAAGTTCAAGTCTGTGAGTTGAATGCACTCAACACAAAGAAGTTTCTGAGAATGCTTCTGTTCAGTTCTTATCTGAAGATATTTCCTTTTCCAGCATAGGCCTCAAACGGCTCCAAATATCCACTTGCAGATTCTACAAAAAGAGTGTTTCCAAACTTCTCTATCAATTGGTAGGTTCAACTCGGTGAGTTGAATGCACTCATCACAAAGAAGTTTCTGAGAATCCTTCTCTCTAGTTTTTATGTGAAGATATTTCCTTTTCCAACACAGGCCTCAAGGTGCTCCGAATAAACACTTGCAGATTCTACAAACGTAATGTTTCCAAACTGTTCTATCAAAAGAAACGTTCAAGTCTGTGAGTTGAATGCACTCATCACACAGAAGTTTCTGAGAATGCTTCTGTCTAGTTTTTAGGTGAAGATATTTCCTTTTCCAGCATAGGCCTCAAAACGCTCCAAATATCCTCTTGCAGATTCTACAAAAAGAGTGTTTCAAAACTGTTCTATCAAAAGGAAGGTTCAACTCTGTGAGTTGTATGAATGCATCGTGAAGAACTTTCTGAGAATGCTTCTCTGTAGTTTGTAGGTGAAGATATTCCATATCCCAGCACAGGCCTCGAAGTGCTCCAAATAACCACTTGCAGATTTTACCAAAAGAGTGTTTCAAAACTGCTCTTTCTACAGGTAAGTTCAAGTCTGTGAGTTGAATGCACTCAACACAAAGAAGTTTCTGAGAATGCTTCTGTTCAGTTTTTATGTGAAGATATTTCCTTTTCCAGCATAGGCCTCAAACGGCTCCAAATATCCACTTGCAGATTCTACAAAAAGAGTGTTTCCAAACTTCTCTATCAATTGGTAGGTTCAACTCTGTGAGTTGAATGAACTCATCACAAAGAAGTTTCTGAGAATCCTTCTCTCTAGTTTTTATGTGAAGATATTTCCTTTTCCAACATAGGCCTCAAGGTGCTCCGAATAAACACTTGCAGATTCTACAAACGTAATGTTTTCAAACTGTTCTATCAAAAGAAACGTTCCAGTCTGTGAGTTGAATGCACTCATCACACAGAAATTTCTGAGAATTCTTCTGTCTAGTTTTTAGGTGAAGATATTTCCTTTTCCAGCATAGGCCTCAAATCGCTCCTAATATCCTCTTGCAGATTCTACAAAAAGAGTGTTTCAAAACTGTTCTATCAAAAGGAAGGTTCAACTCTGTGAGTTGAATGAATGCATCATGAAGAACTTTCTGAGAATGCTTCTCTGTAGTTTTTAGGTGAAGATATTCCATATCCCAGCACAGTCCTCGAAGTGCTCCAAATAACCACTTGCAGATTTTACCAAAAGAGTGTTTCAAAACTGCTCTTTCTACAGGTAAGTTCAAGTCTGTGAGTTGAATGCACTCAACACAAAGAAGTTTCTGAGAATGCTTCTGTTCAGTTCTTATCTGAAGATATTTCCTTTTCCAGCATAGGCCTCAAACGGCTCCAAATATCCACTTGCAGATTCTACAAAAAGAGTGTTTCCAAACTTCTCTATCAATTGGTAGGTTCAACTCGGTGAGTTGAATGCACTCATCACAAAGAAGTTTCTGAGAATCCTTCTCTCTAGTTTTTATGTGAAGATATTTCCTTTTCCAACATAGGCCTCAAGGTGCTCTGAATAAACACTTGCAGATTCTACAAACGTAATGTTTCCAAACTGTTCTATCAAAAGAAACGGTCAAGTCTGTGAGTTGAATGCACTCATCACACAGAAGTTTCAGAGAATGCTTCTGTCTAGTTTTTAGGTGAAGATATTTCCTTTTCCAGCATAGGCCTCAAAACGCTCCAAATATCCTCTTGCAGATTCTACAAAAAGAGTGTTTCCAAACTGTTCTATCAAAAGGAAGGTTCAACTCTGTGAGTTGAATGAATGCATCGTGAAGAACTTTCTGAGAATGCTTCTCTGTAGTTTTTAGGTGAAGATATTCCATATCCCAGCACAGGCCTCGAAGTGCTCCAAATAACCACTTGCAGATTTTACCAAAAGAGTGTTTCAAAACTGCTCTTTCTACAGGTAAGTTCAAGTCTGTGAGTTGAATGCACTCAACACAAAGAAGTTTCTGAGAATGCTTCTGTTCAGTTTTTATGTGAAGATATTTCCTTTTCCAGCATAGGCCTCAAACGGCTCCAAATATCCACTTGCAGATTCTACAAAAAGAGTGTTTCCAAACTTCTCTATCAATTGGTAGGTTTAACTCTGTGAGTTGAATGAACTCATCACAAAGAAGTTTCTGAGAATCCTTCTCTCTAGTTTTTATGTGAAGATATTTCCTTTTCCAACATAGGCCTCAAGGTGCTCCGAATAAACACTTGCAGATTCTACAAACGTAATGTTTCCAAACTGTTCTATCAAAAGAAACGTTCAAGTCTGTGAGTTGAATGCACTCATCACACAGAAGTTTCTGAGAATGCTTCTGTCTAGTTTTTAGGTGAAGATATTTCCTTTTCCAGCATAGGCCTCAAAACGCTCCAAATATCCTCTTGCAGATTCTACAAAAAGAGTGTTTCAAAACTGTTCTATCAAAAGGAAGGTTCAACTCTGTGAGTTGAATGAATGCATCGTGAAGAACTTTCTGAGAATGCTTCTATGTAGTTTGTAGGTGAAGATATTCCATATCCCAGCACAGGCCTCGAAGTGCTCCAAATAACCACTTGCAGATTTTACCAAAAGAGTGTTTCAAAACTGCTCTTTCTACAGGTAAGTTCAAGTCTGTGAGTTGAATGCACTCAACACAAAGAAGTTTCTGAGAATGCTTCTGTTCAGTTTTTATGTGAAGATATTTCCTTTTCCAGCATAGGCCTCAAACGGCTCCAAATATCCACTTGCAGATTCTACAAAAAGAGTGTTTCCAAACTTCTCTATCAATTGGTAGGTTCAACTCTGTGAGTTGAATGAACTCATCACAAAGAAGTTTCTGAGAATCCTTCTCTCTAGTTTTTATGTGAAGATATTTCCTTTTCCAACATAGGCCTCAAGGTGCTCCGAATAAACACCTGCAGATTCTACAAACGTAATGTTTCCAAACTGTTCTATCAAAAGAAACGTTCAAGTCTGTGAGTTGAATGCACTCATCACACAGAAGTTTCTGAGAATGCTTCTGTCTAGTTTTTAGGTGAAGATACTTCCTTTTCCAGCATAGGCCTCAAAACGCTCCTAATATCCTCTTGCAGATTCTACAAAAAGAGTGTTTCAAAACTGTTCTATCAAAAGGAAGGTTCAACTCTGTGAGTTGAATGAATGCATCATGAAGAACTTTCTGAGAATGCTTCTTGTAGTTTTTAGGTGAAGATAATCCATATCCCAGCACAGGCCTCGAAGTGCTCCAAATAACCACTTGCAGATTTTACCAAAAGAGTGTTTCAAAACTGCTCTTTCTACAGGTAAGTTCAAGTCTGTGAGTTGAATGCACTCAACACAAAGAAGTTTCTGAGAATGCTTCTGTTCAGTTTTTATGTGGAGATATTTCCTTTTCCAGCATAGGCCTCAAACGGCTCCAAATATCCACTTGCAGATTCTACAAAAAGAGTGTTTCCAAACTTCTCTGTCAATTGGTAGGTTCAACTCTGTGAGTTGAATGAACTCATCACAAAGAAGTTTCTGAGAATCCTTCTCTCTAGTTTTTATGTGAAGATATTTCCTTTTCCAACATACGCCTCAAGGTGCTCCGAATAAACACTTGCAGATTCTACAAACGTAATGTTTCCAAACTGTTCTATCAAAAGAAACGTTCAAGTCTGTGAGTTGAATGCACTCATCACACAGAAGTTTCTGAGAATTCTTCTGTCTAGTTTTTAGTTGAAGATGTCTCCTTTTCCAGCATAGGCCTCAAAACGCTCCAAATATCCTCTTGCAGATTCTACAAAAAGAGTGTTTCAAAACTGTTCTATCAAAAGGAAGGTTCAACTCTGTGAGTTGAATGAATGCATCGTGAAGAACTTTCTGAGAATGCTTCTCTGTAGTTTTTAGGTGAAGATATTCCATATAACAGCACAGGCCTCGAAGTGCTCCAAATAACCACTTGCAGATTTTACCAAAAGAGTGTTTCAAAACTGCTCTTTCTACAGGTAAGTTCAAGTCTGTGAGTTGAATGCACTCAACACAAAGAAGTTTCTGAGAATGCTTTTGTTCAGTTTTTATGTGGAGATATTTCCTTTTCCAGCATAGGCCTCAAACGGCTCCAAATATCCACTTGCAGATTCTACAAAAAGAGTGTTTCCAAACTTCTCTATCAATTGGTAGGTTCAACTCTGTGAGTTGAATGAACTCATCACAAAGAAGTTTCTGAGAATCCTTCTCTCTAGTTTTCATGTGAAGATATTTCCTTTTCCAACATAGGCCTCAAGGTGTTCCGAATAAACACTTGCAGATTCTACAAACGTAATGTTTCCAAACTGTTCTATCAAAAGAAACGTTCAAGTCTCTGAGTTGAATGCACTCATCACACAGAAGTTTCTGAGAATGCTTCTGTCTAGTTCTTAGGTGAAGATATTTCCTTTTCCAGCATAGGCCTCAAAACGCTCCAAATATCCTCTTGCAGATTCTACAAAAAGAGTGTTTCCAAACTGTTCTATCAAAAGGAAGGTTCAACTCTGTGAGTTCAATGAATGCATCGTGAAGAGCTTTCTGAGAATGCTTCTCTGTAGTTTTTAGGTGAAGATATTCCATATCCCAGCACAGTCCTCGAAGTGCTCCAAATAACCACTTGCAGATTTTACCAAAAGAGTGTTTCAAAACTGCTCTTTCTACAGGTAAGTTCAAGTCTGTGAGTTGAATGCACTCAACACAAAGAAGTTTCTGAGAATGCTTCTGTTCAGTTCTTATCTGAAGATATTTCCTTTTCCAGCATAGGCCTCAAACGGCTCCAAATATCCACTTGCAGATTCTACAAAAAGAGTGTTTCCAAACTTCTCTATCAATTGGTAGGTTCAACTCGGTGAGTTGAATGCACTCATCACAAAGAAGTTTCTGAGAATCCTTCTCTCTAGTTTTTATGTGAAGATATTTCCTTTTCCAACATAGGCCTCAAGGTGCTCCGAATAAACACTTGCAGATTCTACAAACGTAATGTTTCCAAACTGTTCTATCAAAAGAAACGTTCAAGTCTGTGAGTTGAATGCACTCATCACACAGAAGTTTCTGAGAATGCTTCTGTCTAGTTTTTAGGTGAAGATATTTCCTTTTCCAGCATAGGCCTCAAAACGCTCCAAATATCCTCTTGCAGATTCTACAAAAAGAGTGTTTCAAAACTGTTCTATCAAAAGGAAGGTTCAACTCTGTGAGTTGAATGAATGCATCATGAAGAACTTTCTGAGAATGCTTCTCTGTAGTTTGTAGGTGAAGATATTCCATATCCCAGCACAGGCCTCGAAGTGCTCCAAATAACCACTTGCAGATTTTACCAAAAGAGTGTTTCAAAACTGCTCTTTCTACAGGTAAGTTCAAGTCTGTGAGTTGAATGCACTCAACACAAAGAAGTTTCTGAGAATGCTTCTGTTCAGTTTTTATGTGAAGATATTTCCTTTTCCAGCATAGGCCTCAAACGGCTCCAAATATCCACTTGCAGATTCTACAAAAAGAGTGTTTCCAAACTTCTCTATCAATTGGTAGGTTCAACTCTGTGAGTTGAATGAACTCATCACAAAGAAGTTTCTGAGAATCCTTCTCTCTAGTTTTTATGTGAAGATATTTCCTTTTCCAACATAGGCCTCAAGGTGCTCCGAATAAACACTTGCAGATTCTACAAACGTAATGTTTTCAAACTGTTCTATCAAAAGAAACGTTCCAGTCTGTGAGTTGAATGCACTCATCACAAAGAAATTTCTGAGAATTCTTCTGTCTAGTTTTTAGGTGAAGATATTTCCTTTTCCAGCATAGGCCTCAAATCGCTCCTAATATCCTCTTGCAGATTCTACAAAAAGAGTGTTTCAAAACTGTTCTATCAAAAGGAAGGTTCAACTCTGTGAGTTGAATGAATGCATCATGAAGAACTTTCTGAGAATGCTTCTCTGTAGTTTTTAGGTGAAGATATTCCATATCCCAGCACAGGCCTCGAAGTGCTCCAAATAACCACTTGCAGATTTTACCAAAAGAGTGTTTCAAAACTGCTCTTTCTACAGGTAAGTTCAAGTCTGTGAGTTGAATGCACTCAACACAAAGAAGTTTCTGAGAATGCTTCTGTTCAGTTTTTATGTGAAGATATTTCCTTTTCCAGCATAGGCCTCAAACGGCTCCAAATATCCACTTGCAGATTCTACAAAAAGAGTGTTTCCAAACTTCTCTATCAATTGGTAGGTTCAACTCTGTGAGTTGAATGAACTCATCACAAAGAAGTTTCTGAGAATCCTTCTCTCTAGTTTTTATGTGAAGATATTTCCTTTTCCAACATAGGCCTCAAGGTGCTACGAATAAACACCTGCAGATTCTACAAACGTAATGTTTCCAAACTGTTCTATCAAAAGAAACGTTCAAGTCTGTGAGTTGAATGCACTCATCACACAGAAGTTTCTGAGAATGCTTCTGTCTAGTTTTTAGGTGAAGATACTTCCTTTTCCAGCATAGGCCTCAAAACGCTCCTAATATCCTCTTGCAGATTCTACAAAAAGAGTGTTTCAAAACTGTTCTATCAAAAGGAAGGTTCAACTCTGTGAGTTGAATGAATGCATCATGAAGAACTTTCTGAGAATGCTTCTTGTAGTTTTTAGGTGAAGATACTCCATATCCCAGCACAGGCCTCGAAGTGCTCCAAATAACCACGTGCAGATTTTACCAAAAGAGTGTTTCAAAACTGCTCTTTCTACAGGTAAGTTCAAGTCTGTGAGTTGAATTCACTCAACACAAAGAAGTTTCTGAGAATGCTTCTGTTCAGTTTTTATGTGGAGATATTTCCTTTTCCAGCATAGGCCTCAAACGGCTCCAAATATCCACTTGCAGATTCTACAAAAAGAGTGTTTCCAAACTTCTCTGTCAATTGGTAGGTTCAACTCTGTGAGTTGAATGAACTCATCACAAAGAAGTTTCTGAGAATCCTTCTCTCTAGTTTTTATGTGAAGATATTTCCTTTTCCAACATAGGCCTCAAGGTGTTCCGAATAAACACTTGCAGATTCTACAAACGTAATGTTTCCAAACTGTTCTATAAAAAGAAACGTTCAAGTCTCTGAGTTGAATGCACTCATCACACAGAAGTTTCTGAGAATGCTTCTGTCTAGTTCTTAGGTGAAGATATTTCCTTTTCCAGCATAGGCCTCAAAACGCTCCAAATATCCTCTTGCAGATTCTAGAAAAAGAGTGTTTCAAAACTGTTCTATCAAAAGGAAGGTTCAACTCTGTGAGTTGAATGAACTCATCACAAAGATGTTTCTGAGAATCCTTCTCTCTAGTTTTTATGTGAAGATATTTCCTTTTCCAACATACGCCTCAAGGTGCTCCGAATAAACACTTGCAGATACTACAAACGTAATTTTTCCAAACTGTTCTATCAAAAGAAACGTTCAAGTCTGTGAGTTGAATGCACTCATCACACAGAAGTTTCTGAGAATGCTTCTGTCTTGTTTTTAGGTGAAGATATTTCCTTTTCCAGCATAGGCCTCAAAACGCTCCAAATATCCTCTTGCAGATTCTACAAAAAGAGTGTTTCAAAACTGTTCCATCAAAAGGAAGGTTCAACTCTGTGAGTTGAATGAATGCATCGTGAAGAACTTTCTGAGAATGCTTCTCTGTAGTTTGTAGGTGAAGATATTCCATATCCCAGCACAGGCCTCGAAGTGCTCCAAATAACCACTTGCAGATTTTACCAAAAGAGTGTTTCAAAACTGCTCTTTCTACAGGTAGGTTCAAGTCTGTGAGTTGAATGCACTCAACACAAAGAAGTTTCTGAGAATGCTTCTGTTCAGTTTTTATGTGAAGATATTTCCTTTTCCAGCATAGGCCTCAAACGGCTCCAAATATCCACTTGCAGATTCTACAAAAAGAGTGTTTCCAAACTTCTCTATCAATTGGTAGGTTCAACTCGGTGAGTTGAATGCACTCATCACAAAGAAGTTTCTGAGAATCCTTCTCTCTAGTTTTTATGTGAAGATATTTCCTTTTCCAACATAGGCCTCAAGGTGCTCCGAATAAACACTTGCAGATTCTACAAACGTAATGTTTCCAAACTGTTCTATCAAAAGAAACGTTCAAGTCTGTGAGTTGAATGCACTCATCACACAGAAGTTTCTGAGAATGCTTCTGTCTAGTTTTAAGTGAAGATATTTCCTTTTCCAGCATAGGCCTCAAAACGCTCCAAATATCCTCTTGCAGATTCTACAAAAAGAGTGTTTCAAAACTGTTCTATCAAAAGGAAGGTTCAACTCTGTGAGTTGAATGAATGCATCATGAAGAACTTTCTGAGAATGCTTCTCTGTAGTTTTTAGGTGAAGATATTCCATATCCCAGCACAGGCCTCGAAGTGCTCCAAATAACCACTTGCAGATTTTACCAAAAGAGTGTTTCAAAACTGCTCTTTCTACAGGTAGGTTCAAGTCTGTGAGTTGAATGCACTCAACACAAAGAAGTTTCTGAGAATGCTTCTGTTCAGTTTTTATGTGAAGATATTTCCTTTTCCAGCATAGGCCTCAAACGGCTCCAAATATCCACTTGCAGATTCTACAAAAAGAGTGTTTCCAAACTTCTCTATCAATTGGTAGGTTCAACTCTGTGAGTTGAATGAACTCATCACAAAGAAGTTTCTGAGAATCCTTCTCTCTAGTTTTTATGTGAAGATATTTCCTTTTCCAACATAGGCCTCAAGGTGCTCCGAATAAACACCTGCAGATTCTACAAACGTAATGTTTCCAAACTGTTCTATCAAAAGAAACGTTCAAGTCTGTGAGTTGAATGCACTCATCACACAGAAGTTTCTGAGAATGCTTCTGTCTAGTTTTTAGGTGAAGATATTTCCTTTTCCAGCATAGGCCTCAAAACGCTCCAAATATCCTCTTGCAGATTCTACAAAAAGAGTGTTTCCAAACTGTTCTATCAAAAGGAAGGTTCAACTCTGTGAGTTCAATGAATGCATCGTGAAGAGCTTTCTGAGAATGCTTCTCTGTAGTTTTTAGGTGAAGATATTCCATATCCCAGCACAGTCCTCGAAGTGCTCCAAATAACCACTTGCAGATTTTACCAAAAGAGTGTTTCAAAACTGCTCTTTCTACAGGTAAGTTCAAGTCTGTGAGTTGAATGCACTCAACACAAAGAAGTTTCTGAGAATGCTTCTGTTCAGTTTTTATGTGAAGATATTTCCTTTTCCAGCATAGGCCTCAAACGGCTCCAAATATCCACTTGCAGATTCTACAAAAAGAGTGTTTCCCAACTTCTCTATCAATTGGTAGGTTCAACTCGGTGAGTTGAATGCACTCATCACAAAGAAGTTTCTGAGAATCCTTCTCTCTAGTTTTTATGTGAAGATATTTCCTTTTCCAACATAGGCCTCAAGGTGCTCCGAATAAACACTTGCAGATTCTACAAACGTAATGTTTCCAAACTGTTCTATCAAAAGAAACGTTCAAGTCTGTGAGTTGAATGCACTCATCACACAGAAGTTTCTGAGAATGCTTCTGTCTAGTTTTAAGTGAAGATATTTCCTTTTCCAGCATAGGCCTCAAAACGCTCCAAATATCCTCTTGCAGATTCTACAAAAAGAGTGTTTCAAAACTGTTCTATCAAAAGGAAGGTTCAACTCTGTGAGTTGAATGAATGCATCATGAAGAACTTTCTGAGAATGCTTCTCTGTAGTTTTTAGGTGAAGATATTCCATATCCCAGCACAGGCCTCGAAGTGCTCCAAATAACCACTTGCAGATTTTACCAAAAGAGTGTTTCAAAACTGCTCTTTCTACAGGTAAGTTCAAGTCTGTGAGTTGAATGCACTAAACACAAAGAAGTTTCTGAGAATGCTTCTGTTCAGTTTTTATGTGGAGATATTTCCTTTTCCAGCATAGGCCTCAAACGGCTCCAAATATCCACTTGCAGATTCTACAAAAAGAGTGTTTCCAAACTTCTCTATCAATTGGTAGGTTCAACTCTGTGAGTTGAATGAACTCATCACAAAGAAGTTTCTGAGAATCCTTCTCTCTAGTTTTTATGTGAAGATATTTCCTTTTCCAACATAGGCCTCAAGGTGCTCCGAATAAACACCTGCAGATTCTACAAACGTAATGTTTCCAAACTGTTCTATCAAAAGAAACGTTCAAGTCTGTGAGTTGAATGCACTCATCACACAGAAGTTTCTGAGAATGCTTCTGTCTAGTTTTTAGGTGAAGATACTTCCTTTTCCAGCATAGGCCTCAAAACGCTCCTAATATCCTCTTGCAGATTCTATAAAAAGAGTGTTTTAAAACTGTTCTATCAAAAGGAAGGTTCAACTCTGTGAGTTGAATGAATGCATCATGAAGAACTTTCTGAGAATGCTTCTTGTAGTTTTTAGGTGAAGATACTCCATATCCCAGCACAGGCCTCGAAGTGCTCCAAATAACCACTTGCAGATTTTACCAAAAGAGTGTTTCAAAACTGCTCTTTCTACAGGTAAGTTCAAGTCTGTGAGTTGAATGCACTCAACACAAAGAAGTTTCTGAGAATGCTTCTGTTCAGTTTTTATGTGGAGATATTTCCTTTTCCAGCATAGGCCTCAAACGGCTCCAAATATCCACTTGCAGATTCTACAAAAAGAGTGTTTCCAAACTTCTCTGTCAATTGGTAGGTTCAACTCTGTGAGTTGAATGAACTCATCACAAAGAAGTTTCTGAGAATCCTTCTCTCTAGTTTTTATGTGAAGATATTTCCTTTTCCAACATAGGCCTCAAGGTGCTCCGAATAAACACTTGCAGATTCTACAAACGTAATGTTTCCAAACTGTTCTATCAAAAGAAACGTTCAAGTCTGTGAGTTGAATGCACTCATCACACAGAAGTTTCTGAGAATGCTTCTGTCTAGTTTTTAGGTGAAGATATTTCCTTTTCCAGCATAGGCCTCAAAACGCTCCAAATATCCTCTTGCAGATTCTACAAAAAGAGTGTTTCCAAACTGTTCTATCAAAAGGAAGGTTCAACTCTGTGAGTTGAATGAAAGCATCGTGAAGAACTTTCTGAGAATGCTTCTCTGTAGTTTGTAGGTGAAGATATTCCATATCCCAGCACAGGCCTCGAAGTGCTCCAAATAACCACTTGCAGATTTTACCAAAAGAGTGTTTCAAAACTGCTCTTTCTACAGGTAAGTTCAAGTCTGTGAGTTGAATGCACTCAACACAAAGAAGTTTCTGAGAATGCTTCTGTTCAGTTTTTATGTGGAGATATTTCCTTTTCCAGCATAGGCCTCAAACGGCTCCAAATATCCACTTGCAGATTCTACAAAAAGAGTGTTTCCAAACTTCTCTATTAATTGGTAGGTTCAACTCTGTGAGTTGAATGAACTCATCACAAAGAAGTTTCTGAGAATCCTTCTCTCTAGTTTTTATGTGAAGATATTTCCTTTTCCAACATACGCCTCAAGGTGCTCCGAATAAACACTTGCAGATTCTACAAACGTAATGTTTCCAAACTGTTCTATCAAAAGAAACGTTCAAGTCTGTGAGTTGAATGCACTCATCACACAGAAGTTTCTGAGAATTCTTCTGTCTAGTTTTTAGGTGAAGATATCTCCTTTTCCAGCATAGGCCTCAAAACGCTCCAAATATCCTCTTGCAGATTCTACAAAAAGAGTGTTTCAAAACTGTTCTATCAAAAGGAAGGTTCAACTCTGTGAGTTGAATGAATGCATCGTGAAGAACTTTCTGAGAATGCTTCTCTGTAGTTTTTAGGTGAAGATATTCCATATAACAGCACAGGCCTCGAAGTGCTCCAAATAACCACTTGCAGATTTTACCAAAAGAGTGTTTCAAAACTGCTCTTTCTACAGCTAAGTTCAAGTCTGTGAGTTGAATGCACTCAACACAAAGAAGTTTCTGAGAATGCTTCTGTTCAGTTTTTATGTGAAGATATTTCCTTTTCCAGCATAGGCCTCAAACGGCTCCAAATATCCACTTGCAGATTCTACAAAAAGAGTGTTTCCAAACTTCTCTATCAATCGGTAGGTTCAACTCTGTGAGTTGAATGAACTCATCACAAAGAAGTTTCTGAGAATCCTTCTCTCTAGTTTTTATGTGAAGATATTTCCTTTTCCAACATAGGCCTCAAGGTGTCCCGAATAAACACTTGCAGATTCTACAAACGTAATGTTTCCAAACTGTTCTATCAAAAGAAACGTTCAAGTCTCTGAGTTGAATGCACTCATCACACAGAAGTTTCTGAGAATGCTTCTGTCTAGTTCTTAGGTGAAGATATTTCCTTTTCCAGCATAGGCCTCAAAACGCTCCAAATATCCTCTTGCAGATTCTACAAAAAGAGTGTTTCAAAACTGTTCTATCAAAAGGAAGGTTCAACTCTGTGAGTTGAATGAACTCATCACAAAGATGTTTCTGAGAATCCTTCTCTCTAGTTTTTATGTGAAGATATTTCCTTTTCCAACATACGCCTCAAGGTGCTCCGAATAAACACTTGCAGATTCTACAAACGTAATTTTTCCAAACTGTTCTATCAAAAGAAACGTTCAAGTCTGTGAGTTGAATGCACTCATCACACAGAAGTTTCTGAGAATGCTTCTGTCTTGTTTTTAGGTGAAGATATTTCCTTTTCCAGCATAGGCCTCAAAACGCTCCAAATATCCTCTTGCAGATTCTACAAAAAGAGTGTTTCAAAACTGTTCCATCAAAAGGAAGGTTCAACTCTGTGAGTTGAATGAATGCATCGTGAAGAACTTTCTGAGAATGCTTCTCTGTAGTTTTTAGGTGAAGATATTCCATATCCCAGCACAGGCCTCGAAGTGCTCCAAATAACCACTTGCAGATTTTACCAAAAGAGTGTTTCAAAACTGCTCTTTCTACAGGTAAGTTGAAGTCTGTGAGTTGAATGCACTCAACACAAAGAAGTTTCTGAGAATGCTTCTGTTCAGTTTTTATGTGAAGATATTTCCTTTTCCAGCATAGGCCTCAAACGGCTCCAAATATCCACTTGCAGATTCTACAAAAAGAGTGTTTCCAAACTTCTCTATCAATTGGTAGGTTCAACTCTGTGAGTTGAATGAACTCATCACAAAGAAGTTTCTGAGAATCCTTCTCTCTAGTTTTTATGTGAAGATATTTCCTTTTCCAACATACGCCTCAAGGTGCTCCGAATAAACACTTACAGATTTTACAAACGTAATGTTTCCAAACTGTTCTATCAAAAGAAACGTTCAAGTCTGTGAGTTGAATGCACTCATCACACAGAAGTTTCTGAGAATGCTTCTGTCTAGTTTTTAGGTGAAGATATTTCCTTTTCCAGTATAGGCCTCAAATCGCTCCTAATATCCTCTTGCAGATTCTACAAAAAGAGTGTTTCAAAACTGTTCTATCAAAAGGAAGGTTCAACTCTGTGAGTTGAATGAATGCATCGTGAAGAACTTTCTGAGAATGCTTCTCTGTAGTTTTTAGGTGAAGATATTCCGTATCCCAGCACAGGCCTCGAAGTACTCCAAATAACCACTTGCAGATTTTACCAAAAGAGTGTTTCAAAACTGCTCTTTCTACAGGTAAGTTCAAGTCTGTGAGTTGAATGCACTCAACACAAAGAAGTTTCTGAGAATGCTTCTGTTCAGTTTTTATGTGAAGATATTTCCTTTTCCAGCATAGGCCTCAAACGGCTCCAAATATCCACTTGCAGATTCTACAAAAAGAGTGTTTCCAAACTTCTCTATCAATTGGTAGGTTCAACTCTGTGAGTTGAATGAACTCATCACAAAGAAGTTTCTGAGAATCCTTCTCTCTAGTTTTTATGTGAAGATATTTCCTTTTCCAACATAGGCCTGAAGGTGCTCCGAATAAACACCTGCAGATTCTACAAACGTAATGTTTCCAAACTGTTCTATCAAAAGAAACGTTCAAGTCTGTGAGTTAAATGCACTCATCACACAGAAGTTTCTGAGAATGCTTCTGTCTAGTTTTTAGGTGAAGATATTTCCTTTTCCAGCATAGGCCTCAAAACGCTCCAAATATCCTCTTGCAGATTCTACAAAAAGAGTGTTTCAAAACTGTTCTATCAAAAGGAAGGTTCAACTCTGTGAGTTGAATGAACTCATCACAAAGATGTTTCTGAGAATCCTTCTCTCTAGTTTTTATGTGAAGATATTTCCTTTTCCAACATACGCCTCAAGGTGCTCCGAATAAACACTTGCAGATTCTACAAACGTAATGTTTCCAAACTGTTCTATCAAAAGAAACGTTCAAGTCTGTGAGTTGAATGCACTCATCACACAGAAGTTTCTGAGAATGCTTCTGTCTAGTTTTTAGGTGAAGATATTTCCTTTTCCAGCATAGGCCTCAAAACGCTCCAAATATCCTCTTGCAGATTCTACAAAAAGAGTGTTTCCAAACTGTTCTATCAAAAGGAAGGTTCAACTCTGTGAGTTGAATGAATGCATCGTGAAGAACTTTCTGAGAATGCTTCTCTGTAGTTTTTAGGTGAAGATATTCCATATCCCAGCACAGGCCTCGAAGTGCTCCAAATAACCACTTGCAGATTTTACCAAAAGAGTGTTTCAAAACTGCTCTTTCTACAGGTAAGTTCAAGTCTGTGAGTTGAATGCACTCAACACAAAGAAGTTTCTGAGAATGCTTCTGTTCAGTTCTTATCTGAAGATATTTCCTTTTCCAGCATAGGCCTCAAACGGCTCCAAATATCCACTTGCAGATTCTACAAAAAGAGTGTTTCCAAACTTCTCTATCAATTGGTAGGTTCAACTCGGTGAGTTGAATGCACTCATCACAAAGAAGTTTCTGAGAATCCTTCTCTCTAGTTTTTATGTGAAGATATTTCCTTTTCCAACATAGGCCTCAAGGTGCTCCGAATAAACACTTGCAGATTCTACAAACGTAATGTTTCCAAACTGTTCTATCAAAAGAAACGTTCAAGTCTGTGAGTTAAATGCACTCATCACACAGAAGTTTCTGAGAATGCTTCTGTCTAGTTTTTAGGTGAAGATATTTCCTTTTCCAGCATAGGCCTCAAAACGCTCCAAATATCCTCTTGCAGATTCTACAAAAAGAGTGTTTCAAAACTGTTCTATCAAAAGGAAGGTTCAACTCTGTGAGTTGAATGAATGCATCGTGAAGAACTTTCTGAGAATGCTTCTCTGTAGTTTGTAGGTGAAGATATTCCATATCCCAGCACAGGCCTCGAAGTGCTCCAAATAACCACTTGCAGATTTTACCAAAAGAGTGTTTCAAAACTGCTCTTTCTACAGGTAAGTTCAAGTCTGTGAGTTGAATGCACTCAACACAAAGAAGTTTCTGAGAATGCTTCTGTTCAGTTTTTATGTGAAGATATTTTCTTTTCCAGCATAGGCCTCAAACGGCTCCAAATATCCACTTGCAGATTCTACAAAAAGAGTGTTTCCAAACTTCTCTATCAATTGGTAGGTTCAACTCTGTGAGTTGAATGAACTCATCACAAAGAAGTTTCTGAGAATCCTTCTCTCTAGTTTTTATGTGAAGATATTTCCTTTTCCAACATAGGCCTCAAGGTGCTACGAATAAACACCTGCAGATTCTACAAACGTAATGTTTCCAAACTGTTCTATCAAAAGAAACGTTCAAGTCTGTGAGTTGAATGCACTCATCACACAGAAGTTTCTGAGAATGCTTCTGTCTAGTTTTTAGGTGAAGATACTTCCTTTTCCAGCATAGGCCTCAAAACGCTCCTAATATCCTCTTGCAGATACTACAAAAAGAGTGTTTCAAAACTGTTCTATCAAAAGGAAGGTTCAACTCTGTGAGTTGAATGAATGCATCATGAAGAACTTTCTGAGAATGCTTCTTGTAGTTTTTAGGTGAAGATACTCCATATCCCAGCACAGGCCTCGAAGTGCTCCAAATAACCACGTGCAGATTTTACCAAAATAGTGTTTCAAAACTGCTCTTTCTACAGGTAAGTTCAAGTCTGTGAGTTGAATGCACTCAACACAAAGAAGTTTCTGAGAATGCTTCTGTTCAGTTTTTATGTGGAGATATTTCCTTTTCCAGCATAGGCCTCAAACGGCTCCAAATATCCACTTGCAGATTCTACAAAAAGAGTGTTTCCAAACTTCTCTGTCAATTGGTAGGTTCAACTCTGTGAGTTGAATGAACTCATCACAAAGAAGTTTCTGAGAATCCTTCTCTCTAGTTTTTATGTGAAGATATTTCCTTTTCCAACATAGGCCTCAAGGTGTTCCGAATAAACACTTGCAGATTCTACAAACGTAATGTTTCCAAACTGTTCTATCAAAAGAAACGTTCAAGTCTCTGAGTTGAATGCACTCATCACACAGAAGTTTCTGAGAATGCTTCTGTCTAGTTCTTAGGTGAAGATATTTCCTTTTCCAGCATAGGCCTCAAAACGCTCCAAATATCCTCTTGCAGATTCTACAAAAAGAGTGTTTCAAAACTGTTCTATCAAAAGGAAGGTTCAACTCTGTGAGTTGAATGAACTCATCACAAAGATGTTTCTGAGAATCCTTCTCTCTAATTTTTATGTGAAGATATTTCCTTTTCCAACATACGCCTCAAGGTGCTCCGAATAAACACTTGCAGATTCTACAAACGTAATTTTTCCAAACTGTTCTATCAAAAGAAACGTTCAAGTCTGTGAGTTGAATGCACTCATCACACAGAAGTTTCTGAGAATGCTTCTGTCTTGTTTTTAGGTGAAGATATTTCCTTTTCCAGCATAGGCCTCAAAACGCTCCAAATATCCTCTTGCAGATTCTACAAAAAGAGTGTTTCAAAACTGTTCCATCAAAAGGAAGGTTCAACTCTGTGAGTTGAATGAATGCATCGTGAAGAACTTTCTGAGAATGCTTCTCTGTAGTTTGTAGTTGAAGATATTCCATATCCCAGCACAGGCCTCGAAGTGCTCCAAATAACCACTTGCAGATTTTACCAAAAGAGTGTTTCAAAACTGCTCTTTCTACAGGTAGGTTCAAGTCTGTGAGTTGAATGCACTCAACACAAAGAAGTTTCTGAGAATGCTTCTGTTCAGTTTTTATGTGAAGATATTTCCTTTTCCAGCATAGGCCTCAAACGGCTCCAAATATCCACTTGCAGATTCTACAAAAAGAGTGTTTCCAAACTTCTCTATCAATTGGTAGGTTCAACTCTGTGAGTTGAATGAACTCATCACAAAGAAGTTTCTGAGAATCCTTCTCTCTAGTTTTTATGTGAAGATATTTCCTTTTCCAACATAGGCCTCAAGGTGCTCCGAATAAACACCTGCAGATTCTACAAACGTAATGTTTCCAAACTGTTCTATCAAAAGAAACGTTCAAGTCTGTGAGTTGAATGCACTCATCACACAGAAGTTTCTGAGAATGCTTCTGTCTAGTTTTTAGGTGAAGATATTTCCTTTTCCAGCATAGGCCTCAAAACGCTCCAAATATCCTCTTGCAGATTCTACAAAAAGAGTGTTTCAAAACTGTTCTATCAAAAGGAAGGTTCAACTCTGTGAGTTCAATGAATGCATCGTGAAGAGCTTTCTGAGAATGCTTCTCTGTAGTTTTTAGGTGAAGATATTCCATATCCCAGCACAGTCCTCGAAGTGCTCCAAATAACCACGTGCAGATTTTACCAAAAGAGTGTTTCAAAACTGCTCTTTCTACAGGTAAGTTCAAGTCTGTGAGTTGAATGCACTCAACACAAAGAAGTTTCTGAGAATGCTTCTGTTCAGTTCTTATCTGAAGATATTTCCTTTTCCAGCATAGGCCTCAAACGGCTCCAAATATCCACTTGCAGATTCTACAAAAAGAGTGTTTCCAAACTTCTCTATCAATTGGTAGGTTCAACTCGGTGAGTTGAATGCACTCATCACAAAGAAGTTTCTGAGAATCCTTCTCTCTAGTTTTTATGTGAAGATATTTCCTTTTCCAACATAGGCCTCAAGGTGCTCCGAATAAACACTTGCAGATTCTACAAACGTAATGTTTCCAAACTGTTCTATCAAAAGAAACGTTCAAGTCTGTGAGTTGAATGCACTCATCACACAGAAGTTTCTGAGAATGCTTCTGTCTAGTTTTTAGGTGAAGATATTTCCTTTTCCAGCATAGGCCTCAAATCGCTCCAAATATCCTCTTGCAGATTCTACAAAAAGAGTGTTTCAAAACTGTTCTATCAAAAGGAAGGTTCAACTCTGTGAGTTGAATGAATGCATCGTGAAGAACTTTCTGAGAATGCTTCTCTGTAGTTTGTAGGTGAAGATATTCCATATCCCAGCACAGGCCTCGAAGTGCTCCAAATAACCACTTGCAGATTTTACCAAAAGAGTGTTTCAAAACTGCTATTTCTACAGGTAAGTTCAAGTCTGTGAGTTGAATGCACTCAACACAAAGAAGTTTCTGAGAATGCTTCTGTTCAGTTTTTATGTGAGGATACTTCCTTTTCCAGCATAGGCCTCAAACGGCTCCAAATATCCACTTGCAGATTCTACAAAAAGAGTGTTTCCAAACTTCTCTATCAATTGGTAGTTTCAACTCTGTGAGTTGAATGAACTCATCACAAAGAAGTTTCTGAGAATCCTTCTCTCTAGTTTTTATGCGAAGATATTTCCTTTTCCAACATAGGCCTGAAGGTGCTCCGAATAAACACTTGCAGATTCTACAAACGTAATGTTTCCAAACTGTTCTATCAAAAGAAACGTTCAAGTCTGTGAGTTGAATGCACTCATCACACAGAAGTTTCTGAGAATGCTTCTGTCTAGTTTTTAGGTGAAGATATTTCCTTTTCCAGCATAGGCCTCAAAACGCTCCAAATATCCTCTTGCAGATTCTACAAAAAGAGTGTTTCCAAACTGTTCTATCAAAAGGAAGGTTCAACTCTGTGAGTTCAATGAATGCATCGTGAAGAACTTTCTGAGAATGCTTCTCTGTAGTTTTTAGGTGAAGATATTCCATATCCCAGCACAGGCCTCGAAGTGCTCCAAATAACCACTTGCAGATTTTACCAAAAGAGTGTTTCAAAACTGCTCTTTCTACAGGTAAGTTCAAGTCTGTGAGTTGAATGCACTCAACACAAAGAAGTTTCTGAGAATGCTTCTGTTCAGTTTTTATGTGAAGATATTTCCTTTTCCAGCATAGGCCTCAAACGGCTCCAAATATCCACTTGCAGATTCTACAAAAAGAGTGTTTCCAAACTTCTCTATCAATTGGTAGGTTCAACTCTGTGAGTTGAATGAACTCATCACAAAGAAGTTTCTGAGAATCCTTCTCTCTAGTTTTTATGTGAAGATATTTCCTTTTCCAACATAGGCCTCAAGGTGCTCCGAATAAACACTTACAGATTCTACAAACGTAATGTTTCCAAACTGTTCTATCAAAAGAAACGTTCAAGTCTGTGAGTTGAATGCACTCATCACACAGAAGTTTCTGAGAATGCTTCTGTCTAGTTTTTAGGTGAAGATATTTCCTTTTCCAGCATAGGCCTCAAAACGCTCCAAATATCCTCTTGCAGATTCTACAAAAAGAGTGTTTCCAAACTGTTCTATCAAAAGGAAGGTTCAACTCTGTGAGTTGAATGAATGCATCGTGAAGAACTTTCTGAGAATGCTTCTCTGTAGTTTTTAGGTGAAGATATTCCATATCCCAGCACAGGCCTCGAAGTGCTCCAAATAACCACTTGCAGATTTTACCAAAAGAGTGTTTCAAAACTGCTCTTTCTACACGTAAGTTCAAGTCTGTGAGTTGAATGCACTCAACACAAAGAAGTTTCTGAGAATGCTTCTGTTCAGTTCTTATCTGAAGATATTTCCTTTTCCAGCATAGGCCTCAAACGGCTCCAAATATCCACTTGCAGATTCTACAAAAAGAGTGTTTCCAAACTTCTCTATCAATTGGTAGGTTCAACTCGGTGAGTTGAATGCACTCATCACAAAGAAGTTTCTGAGAATCCTTCTCTCTAGTTTTTATGTGAAGATATTTCCTTTTCCAACATAGGCCTCAAGGTGCTCCGAATAAACACTTGCAGATTCTACAAACGTAATGTTTCCAAACTGTTCTATCAAAAGAAACGTTCAAGTCTGTGAGTTAAATGCACTCATCACACAGAAGTTTCTGAGAATGCTTCTGTCTAGTTTTTAGGTGAAGATATTTCCTTTTCCAGCATAGGCCTCAAAACGCTCCAAATATCCTCTTGCAGATTCTACAAAAAGAGTGTTTCAAAACTGTTCTATCAAAAGGAAGGTTCAACTCTGTGAGTTGAATGAATGCATCGTGAAGAACTTTCTGAGAATGCTTCTCTGTAGTTTGTAGGTGAAGATATTCCATATCCCAGCACAGGCCTCGAAGTGCTCCAAATAACCACTTGCAGATTTTACCAAAAGAGTGTTTCAAAACTGCTCTTTCTACAGGAAAGTTCAAGTCTGTGAGTTGAATGCACTCAACACAAAGAAGTTTCTGAGAATGCTTCTGTTCAGTTTTTATGTGAAGATATTTCCTTTTCCAGCATAGGCCTCAAACGGCTCCAAATATCCACTTGCAGATTCTACAAAAAGAGTGTTTCCAAAGTTCTCTATCAATTGGTAGGTTCAACTCTGTGAGTTGAATGAACTCATCACAAAGAAGTTTCTGAGAATCCTTCTCTCTAGTTTTTATGTGAAGATATTTCCTTTTCCAACATAGGCCTCAAGGTGCTCCGAATAAACACTTGCAGATTCTACAAACGTAATGTTTTCAAACTGTTCTATCAAAAGAAACGTTCCAGTCTGTGAGTTGAATGCACTCATCACAAAGAAATTTCTGAGAATTCTTCTGTCTAGTTTTTAGGTGAAGATATTTCCTTTTCCAGCATAGGCCTCAAATCGCTCCTAATATCCTCTTGCAGATTCTACAAAAAGAGTGTTTCAAAACTGTTCTATCAAAAGGAAGGTTCAACTCTGTGAGTTGAATGAATGCATCATGAAGAACTTTCTGAGAATGCTTCTCTGTAGTTTTTAGGTGAAGATATTCCATATCCCAGCACAGGCCTCGAAGTGCTCCAAATAACCACTTGCAGATTTTACCAAAAGAGTGTTTCAAAACTGCTCTTTCTACAGGTAAGTTCAAGTCTGTGAGTTGAATGCACTCAACACAAAGAAGTTTCTGAGAATGCTTCTGTTCAGTTTTTATGTGAAGATATTTCCTTTTCCAGCATAGGCCTCAAACGGCTCCAAATATCCACTTGCAGATTCTACAAAAAGAGTGTTTCCAAACTTCTCTATCAATTGGTAGGTTCAACTCTGTGAGTTGAATGAACTCATCACAAAGAAGTTTCTGAGAATCCTTCTCTCTAGTTTTTATGTGAAGATATTTCCTTTTCCAACATAGGCCTCAAGGTGCTACGAATAAACACCTGCAGATCCTACAAACGTAATGTTTCCAAACTGTTCTATCAAAAGAAACGTTCAAGTCTGTGAGTTGAATGCACTCATCACACAGAAGTTTCTGAGAATGCTTCTGTCTAGTTTTTAGGTGAAGATACTTCCTTTTCCAGCATAGGCCTCAAAACGCTCCTAATATCCTCTTGCAGATTCTACAAAAAGAGTGTTTCAAAACTGTTCTATCAAAAGGAAGGTTCAACTCTGTGAGTTGAATGAATGCATCATGAAGAACTTTCTGAGAATGCTTCTTGTAGTTTTTAGGTGAAGATACTCCATATCCCAGCACAGGCCTCGAAGTGCTCCAAATAACCACGTGCAGATTTTACCAAAAGAGTGTTTCAAAACTGCTCTTTCTACAGGTAAGTTCAAGTCTGTGAGTTGAATGCACTCAACACAAAGAAGTTTCTGAGAATGCTTCTGTTCAGTTTTTATGTGGAGATATTTCCTTTTCCAGCATAGGCCTCAAACGGCTCCAAATATCCACTTGCAGATTCTACAAAAAGAGTGTTTCCAAACTTCTCTGTCAATTGGTAGGTTCAACTCTGTGAGTTGAATGAACTCATCACAAAGAAGTTTCTGAGAATCCTTCTCTCTAGTTTTTATGTGAAGATATTTCCTTTTCCAACATAGGCCTCAAGGTGTTCCGAATAAACACTTGCAGATTCTACAAACGTAATGTTTCCAAACTGTTCTATCAAAAGAAACGTTCAAGTCTCTGAGTTGAATGCACTCATCACACAGAAGTTTCTGAGAATGCTTCTGTCTAGTTCTTAGGTGAAGATATTTCCTTTTCCAGCATAGGCCTCAAAACGCTCCAAATATCCTCTTGCAGATTCTACAAAAAGAGTGTTTCAAAACTGTTCTATCAAAAGGAAGGTTCAACTCTGTGAGTTGAATGAACTCATCACAAAGAAGTTTCTGAGAATCCTTCTCTCTAGTTTTTATGTGAAGATATTTCCTTTTCCAACATAGGCCTCAAGGTGCTCTGAATAAACACTTGCAGATTCTACAAACGTAATGTTTCCAAACTGTTCTATCAAAAGAAACGGTCAAGTCTGTGAGTTGAATGCACTCATCACACAGAAGTTTCAGAGAATGCTTCTGTCTAGTTTTTAGGTGAAGATATTTCCTTTTCCAGCATAGGCCTCAAAACGCTCCAAATATCCTCTTGCAGATTCTACAAAAAGAGTGTTTCCAAACTGTTCTATCAAAAGGAAGGTTCAACTCTGTGAGTTGAATGAATGCATCGTGAAGAACTTTCTGAGAATGCTTCTCTGTAGTTTTTAGGTGAAGATATTCCATATCCCAGCACAGGCCTCGAAGTGCTCCAAATAACCACTTGCAGATTTTACCAAAAGAGTGTTTCAAAACTGCTCTTTCTACAGGTAAGTTCAAGTCTGTGAGTTGAATGCACTCAACACAAAGAAGTTTCTGAGAATTCTTCTGTTCAGTTTTTATGTGAAGATATTTCCTTTTCCAGCATAGGCCTCAAACGGCTCCAAATATCCACTTGCAGATTCTACAAAAAGAGTGTTTCCAAACTTCTCTATCAATTGGTAGGTTCAACTCTGTGAGTTGAATGAACTCATCACAAAGAAGTTTCTGAGAATCCTTCTCTCTAGTTTTTATGTGAAGATATTTCCTTTTCCAACATAGGCCTCAAGGTGCTCCGAATAAACACTTGCAGATTCTACAAACGTAATGTTTCCAAACTGTTCTATCAAAAGAAACGTTCAAGTCTGTGAGTTGAATGCACTCATCACACAGAAGTTTCTGAGAATGCTTCTGTCTAGTTTTTAGGTGAAGATATTTCCTTTTCCAGCATAGGCCTCAAAACGCTCCAAATATCCTCTTGCAGATTCTACAAAAAGAGTGTTTCAAAACTGTTCTATCAAAAGGAAGGTTCAACTCTCTGAGTTGAATGAATGCATCGTGAAGAACTTTCTGAGAATGCTTCTATGTAGTTTGTAGGTGAAGATATTCCATATCCCAGCACAGGCCTCGAAGTGCTCCAAATAACCACTTGCAGATTTTACCAAAAGAGTGTTTCAAAACTGCTCTTTCTACAGGTAAGTTCAAGTCTGTGAGTTGAATGCACTCAACACAAAGAAGTTTCTGAGAATGCTTCTGTTCAGTTTTTATGTGAAGATATTTCCTTTTCCAGCATAGGCCTCAAACGGCTCCAAATATCCACTTGCAGATTCTACAAAAAGAGTGTTTCCAAACTTCTCTATCAATTGGTAGGTTCAACTCTGTGAGTTGAATGAACTCATCACAAAGAAGTTTCTGAGAATCCTTCTCTCTAGTTTTTATGTGAAGATATTTCCTTTTCCAACATAGGCCTCAAGGTGCTACGAATAAACACCTGCAGATTCTACAAACGTAATGTTTCCAAACTGTTCTATCAAAAGAAACGTTCAAGTCTGTGAGTTGAATGCACTCATCACACAGAAGTTTCTGAGAATGCTTCTGTCTAGTTTTTAGGTGAAGATACTTCCTTTTCCAGCATAGGCCTCAAAACGCTCCTAATATCCTCTTGCAGATTCTACAAAAAGAGTGTTTCAAAACTGTTCTATCAAAAGGAAGGTTCAACTCTGTGAGTTGAATGAATGCATCATGAAGAACTTTCTGAGAATGCTTCTTGTAGTTTTTAGGTGAAGATAATCCATATCCCAGCACAGGCCTCGAAGTGCTCCAAATAACCCCGTGCAGATTTTACCAAAAGAGTGTTTCAAAACTGCTCTTTCTACAGGTAAGTTCAAGTCTGTGAGGTGAATGCACTCAACACAAAGAAGTTTCTGAGAATGCTTCTGTTCAGTTTTTATGTGGAGATATTTCCTTTTCCAGCATAGGCCTCAAACGGCTCCAAATATCCACTTGCAGATTCTACAAAAAGAGTGTTTCCAAACTTCTCTGTCAATTGGTAGGTTCAACTCTGTGAGTTGAATGAACTCATCACAAAGAAGTTTCTGAGAATCCTTCTCTCTAGTTTTTATGTGAAGATATTTCCTTTTCCAACATAGGCCTCAAGGTGTTCCGAATAAACACTTGCAGATTCTACAAACGTAATGTTTCCAAACTGTTCTATCAAAAGAAACGTTGAAGTCTCTGAGTTGAATGCACTCATCACACAGAAGTTTCTGAGAATGCTTCTGTCTAGTTCTTAGGTGAAGATATTTCCTTTTCCAGCATAGGCCTCAAAACGCTCCAAATATCCTCTTGCAGATTCTACAAAAAGAGTGTTTCAAAACTGTTCTATCAAAAGGAAGGTTCAACTCTGTGAGTTGAATGAACTCATCACAAAGATGTTTCTGAGAATCCTTCTCTCTAGTTTTTATGTGAAGATATTTCCTTTTCCAACATACGCCTCAAGGTGCTCCGAATAAACACTTGCAGATTCTACAAACGTAATTTTTCCAAACTGTTCTATCAAAAGAAACGTTCAAGTCTGTGAGTTGAATGCACTCATCACACAGAAGTTTCTGAGAATGCTTCTGTCTTGTTTTTAGGTGAAGATATTTCCTTTTCCAGCATAGGCCTCAAAACGCTCCAAATATCCTCTTGCAGATTCTACAAAAAGAGTGTTTCAAAACTGTTCCATCAAAAGGAAGGTTCAACTCTGTGAGTTGAATGAATGCATCGTGAAGAACTTTCTGAGAATGCTTCTCTGTAGTTTGTAGGTGAAGATATTCCATATCCCAGCACAGGCCTCGAAGTGCTCCAAATAACCACTTGCAGATTTTACCAAAAGAGTGTTTCAAAACTGCTCTTTCTACAGGTAGGTTCAAGTCTGTGAGTTGAATGCACTCAACACAAAGAAGTTTCTGAGAATGCTTCTGTTCAGTTTTTATGTGAAGATATTTCCTTTTCCAGCATAGGCCTCAAACGGCTCCAAATATCCACTTGCAGATTCTACAAAAAGAGTGTTTCCAAACTTCTCTATCAATTGGTAGGTTCAACTCTGTGAGTTGAATGAACTCATCACAAAGAAGTTTCTGAGAATCCTTCTCTCTAGTTTTTATGTGAAGATATTTCCTTTTCCAACATAGGCCTCAAGGTGCTCCGAATAAACACCTGCAGATTCTACAAACGTAATGTTTCCAAACTGTTCTATCAAAAGAAACGTTCAAGTCTGTGAGTTGAATGCACTCATCACACAGAAGTTTCTGAGAATGCTTCTGTCTAGTTTTTAGGTGAAGATATTTCCTTTTCCAGCATAGGCCTCAAAACGCTCCAAATATCCTCTTGCAGATTCTACAAAAAGAGTGTTTCCAAACTGTTCTATCAAAAGGAAGGTTCAACTCTGTGAGTTCAATGAATGCATCGTGAAGAGCTTTCTGAGAATGCTTCTCTGTAGTTTTTAGGTGAAGATATTCCATATCCCAGCACAGTCCTCGAAGTGCTCCAAATAACCACTTGCAGATTTTACCAAAAGAGTGTTTCAAAACTGCTCTTTCTACAGGTAAGTTCAAGTCTGTGAGTTGAATGCACTCAACACAAAGAAGTTTCTGAGAATGCTTCTGTTCAGTTCTTATCTGAAGATATTTCCTTTTCCAGCATAGGCCTCAAACGGCTCCAAATATCCACTTGCAGATTCTACAAAAAGAGTGTTTCCAAACTTCTCTATCAATTGGTAGGTTCAACTCGGTGAGTTGAATGCACTCATCACAAAGAAGTTTCTGAGAATCCTTCTCTCTAGTTTTTATGTGAAGATATTTCCTTTTCCAACATAGGCCTCAAGGTGCTCCGAATAAACACTTACAGATTCTACAAACGTAATGTTTCCAAACTGTTCTATCAAAAGAAACGTTCAAGTCTGTGAGTTGAATGCACTCATCACACAGAAGTTTCTGAGAATGCTTCTGTCTAGTTTTTAGGTGAAGATATTTCCTTTTCCAGCATAGGCCTCAAATCGCTCCAAATATCCTCTTGCAGATTCTACAAAAAGAGTGTTTCAAAACTGTTCTATCAAAAGGAAGGTTCAACTCTGTGAGTTGTATGAATGCATCGTGAAGAACTTTCTGAGAATGCTTCTCTGTAGTTTGTAGGTGAAGATATTCCATATCCCAGCACAGGCCTCGAAGTGCTCCAAATAACCACTTGCAGATTTTACCAAAAGAGTGTTTCAAAACTGCTCTTTCTACAGGTAAGTTCAAGTCTGTGAGTTGAATGCACTCAACACAAAGAAGTTTCTGAGAATGCTTCTGTTCAGTTTTTATGTGAAGATATTTCCTTTTCCAGCATAGGCCTCAAACGGCTCCAAATATCCACTTGCAGATTCTACAAAAAGAGTGTTTCCAAACTTCTCTATCAATTGGTAGGTTCAACTCTGTGAGTTGAATGAACTCATCACAAAGAAGTTTCTGAGAATCCTTCTCTCTAGTTTTTATGTGAAGATATTTCCTTTTCCAACATAGGCCTCAAGGTGCTCCGAATAAACACTTGCAGATTCTACAAACGTAATGTTTTCAAACTGTTCTATCAAAAGAAACGTTCCAGTCTGTGAGTTGAATGCACTCATCACACAGAAATTTCTGAGAATTCTTCTGTCTAGTTTTTAGGTGAAGATATTTCCTTTTCCAGCATAGGCCTCAAATCGCTCCTAATATCCTCTTGCAGATTCTACAAAAAGAGTGTTTCAAAACTGTTCTATCAAAAGGAAGGTTCAACTCTGTGAGTTGAATGAATGCATCATGAAGAACTTTCTGAGAATGCTTCTCTGTAGTTTTTAGGTGAAGATATTCCATATCCCAGCACAGTCCTCGAAGTGCTCCAAATAACCACTTGCAGATTTTACCAAAAGAGTGTTTCAAAACTGCTCTTTCTACAGGTAAGTTCAAGTCTGTGAGTTGAATGCACTCAACACAAAGAAGTTTCTGAGAATGCTTCTGTTCAGTTCTTATCTGAAGATATTTCCTTTTCCAGCATAGGCCTCAAACGGCTCCAAATATCCACTTGCAGATTCTACAAAAAGAGTGTTTCCAAACTTCTCTATCAATTGGTAGGTTCAACTCGGTGAGTTGAATGCACTCATCACAAAGAAGTTTCTGAGAATCCTTCTCTCTAGTTTTTATGTGAAGATATTTCCTTTTCCAACATAGGCCTCAAGGTGCTCTGAATAAACACTTGCAGAATCTACAAACGTAATGTTTCCAAACTGTTCTATCAAAAGAAACGGTCAAGTCTGTGAGTTGAATGCACTCATCACACAGAAGTTTCAGAGAATGCTTCTGTCTAGTTTTTAGGTGAAGATATTTCCTTTTCCAGCATAGGCCTCAAAACGCTCCAAATATCCTCTTGCAGATTCTACAAAAAGAGTGTTTCCAAACTGTTCTATCAAAAGGAAGGTTCAACTCTGTGAGTTGAATGAATGCATCGTGAAGAACTTTCTGAGAATGCTTCTCTGTAGTTTTTAGGTGAAGATATTCCATATCCCAGCACAGGCCTCGAAGTGCTCCAAATAACCACTTGCAGATTTTACCAAAAGAGTGTTTCAAAACTGCTCTTTCTACAGGTAAGTTCAAGTCTGTGAGTTGAATGCACTCAACACAAAGAAGTTTCTGAGAATGCTTCTGTTCAGTTTTTATGTGAAGATATTTCCTTTTCCAGCATAGGCCTCAAACGGCTCCAAATATCCACTTGCAGATTCTACAAAAAGAGTGTTTCCAAACTTCTCTATCAATTGGTAGGTTTAACTCTGTGAGTTGAATGAACTCATCACAAAGAAGTTTCTGAGAATCCTTCTCTCTAGTTTTTATGTGAAGATATTTCCTTTTCCAACATAGGCCTCAAGGTGCTCCGAATAAACACTTGCAGATTCTACAAACGTAATGTTTCCAAACTGTTCTATCAAAAGAAACGTTCAAGTCTGTGAGTTGAATGCACTCATCACACAGAAGTTTCTGAGAATGCTTCTGTCTAGTTTTTAGGTGAAGATATTTCCTTTTCCAGCATAGGCCTCAAAACGCTCCAAATATCCTCTTGCAGATTCTACAAAAAGAGTGTTTCAAAACTGTTCTATCAAAAGGAAGGTTCAACTCTGTGAGTTGAATGAATGCATCGTGAAGAACTTTCTGAGAATGCTTCTATGTAGTTTGTAGGTGAAGATATTCCATATCCCAGCACAGGCCTCGAAGTGCTCCAAATAACCACTTGCAGATTTTACCAAAAGAGTGTTTCAAAACTGCTCTTTCTACAGGTAAGTTCAAGTCTGTGAGTTGAATGCACTCAACACAAAGAAGTTTCTGAGAATGCTTCTGTTCAGTTTTTATGTGAAGATATTTCCTTTTCCAGCATAGGCCTCAAACGGCTCCAAATATCCACTTGCAGATTCTACAAAAAGAGTGTTTCCAAACTTCTCTATCAATTGGTAGGTTCAACTCTGTGAGTTGAATGAACTCATCACAAAGAAGTTTCTGAGAATCCTTCTCTCTAGTTTTTATGTGAAGATATTTCCTTTTCCAACATAGGCCTCAAGGTGCTCCGAATAAACACCTGCAGATTCTACAAACGTAATGTTTCCAAACTGTTCTATCAAAAGAAACGTTCAAGTCTGTGAGTTGAATGCACTCATCACACAGAAGTTTCTGAGAATGCTTCTGTCTAGTTTTTAGGTGAAGATACTTCCTTTTCCAGCATAGGCCTCAAAACGCTCCTAATATCCTCTTGCAGATTCTACAAAAAGAGTGTTTCAAAACTGTTCTATCAAAAGGAAGGTTCAACTCTGTGAGTTGAATGAATGCATCATGAAGAACTTTCTGAGAATGCTTCTCTGTAGTTTTTAGGTGAAGATAATCCATATCCCAGCACAGGCCTCGAAGTGCTCCAAATAACCAGTTGCAGATTTTACCAAAAGAGTGTTTCAAAACTGCTCTTTCTACAGGTAAGTTCAAGTCTGTGAGTTGAATGCACTCAACACAAAGAAGTTTCTGAGAATGCTTCTGTTCAGTTTTTATGTGGAGATATTTCCTTTTCCAGCATAGGCCTCAAACGGCTCCAAATATCCACTTGCAGATTCTACAAAAAGAGTGTTTTCAAACTTCTCTGTCAATTGGTAGGTTCAACTCTGTGAGTTGAATGAACTCATCACAAAGAAGTTTCTGAGAATCCTTCTCTCTAGTTTTTATGTGAAGATATTTCCTTTTCCAACATACGCCTCAAGGTGCTCCGAATAAACACTTGCAGATTCTACAAACGTAATGTTTCCAAACTGTTCTATCAAAAGAAACGTTCAAGTCTGTGAGTTGAATGCACTCATCACACAGAAGTTTCTGAGAATTCTTCTGTCTAGTTTTTAGTTGAAGATGTCTCCTTTTCCAGCATAGGCCTCAAAACGCTCCAAATATCCTCTTGCAGATTCTACAAAAAGAGTGTTTCAAAACTGTTCTATCAAAAGGAAGGTTCAACTCTGTGAGTTGAATGAATGCATCGTGAAGAACTTTCTGAGAATGCTTCTCTGTAGTTTTTAGGTGAAGATATTCCATATAACAGCACAGGCCTCGAAGTGCTCCAAATAACCACTTGCAGATTTTACCAAAAGAGTGTTTCAAAACTGCTCTTTCTACAGGTAAGTTCAAGTCTGTGAGTTGAATGCACTCAACACAAAGAAGTTTCTGAGAATGCTTTTGTTCAGTTTTTATGTGGAGATATTTCCTTTTCCAGCATAGGCCTCAAACGGCTCCAAATATCCACTTGCAGATTCTACAAAAAGAGTGTTTCCAAACTTCTCTATCAATTGGTAGGTTCAACTCTGTGAGTTGAATGAACTCATCACAAAGAAGTTTCTGAGAATCCTTCTCTCTAGTTTTCATGTGAAGATATTTCCTTTTCCAACATAGGCCTCAAGGTGTTCCGAATAAACACTTGCAGATTCTACAAACGTAATGTTTCCAAACTGTTCTATCAAAAGAAACGTTCAAGTCTCTGAGTTGAATGCACTCATCACACAGAAGTTTCTGAGAATGCTTCTGTCTAGTTCTTAGGTGAAGATATTTCCTTTTCCAGCATAGGCCTCAAAACGCTCCAAATATCCTCTTGCAGATTCTACAAAAAGAGTGTTTCCAAACTGTTCTATCAAAAGGAAGGTTCAACTCTGTGAGTTCAATGAATGCATCGTGAAGAGCTTTCTGAGAATGCTTCTCTGTAGTTTTTAGGTGAAGATATTCCATATCCCAGCACAGTCCTCGAAGTGCTCCAAATAACCACTTGCAGATTTTACCAAAAGAGTGTTTCAAAACTGCTCTTTCTACAGGTAAGTTCAAGTCTGTGAGTTGAATGCACTCAACACAAAGAAGTTTCTGAGAATGCTTCTGTTCAGTTCTTATCTGAAGATATTTCCTTTTCCAGCATAGGCCTCAAACGGCTCCAAATATCCACTTGCAGATTCTACAAAAAGAGTGTTTCCAAACTTCTCTATCAATTGGTAGGTTCAACTCGGTGAGTTGAATGCACTCATCACAAAGAAGTTTCTGAGAATCCTTCTCTCTAGTTTTTATGTGAAGATATTTCCTTTTCCAACATAGGCCTCAAGGTGCTCCGAATAAACACTTGCAGATTCTACAAACGTAATGTTTCCAAACTGTTCTATCAAAAGAAACGTTCAAGTCTGTGAGTTGAATGCACTCATCACACAGAAGTTTCTGAGAATGCTTCTGTCTAGTTTTTAGGTGAAGATATTTCCTTTTCCAGCATAGGCCTCAAAACGCTCCAAATATCCTCTTGCAGATTCTACAAAAAGAGTGTTTCAAAACTGTTCTATCAAAAGGAAGGTTCAACTCTGTGAGTTGAATGAATGCATCGTGAAGAACTTTCTGAGAATGCTTCTCTGTAGTTTGTAGGTGAAGATATTCCATATCCCAGCACAGGCCTCGAAGTGCTCCAAATAACCACTTGCAGATTTTACCAAAAGAGTGTTTCAAAACTGCTCTTTCTACAGGTAAGTTCAAGTCTGTGAGTTGAATGCACTCAACACAAAGAAGTTTCTGAGAATGCTTCTGTTCAGTTTTTATGTGAAGATATTTCCTTTTCCAGCATAGGCCTCAAACGGCTCCAAATATCCACTTGCAGATTCTACAAAAAGAGTGTTTCCAAACTTCTCTATCAATTGGTAGGTTCAACTCTGTGAGTTGAATGAACTCATCACAAAGAAGTTTCTGAGAATCCTTCTCTCTAGTTTTTATGTGAAGATATTTCCTTTTCCAACATAGGCCTCAAGGTGCTCCGAATAAACACTTGCAGATTCTACAAACGTAATGTTTTCAAACTGTTCTATCAAAAGAAACGTTCCAGTCTGTGAGTTGAATGCACTCATCACAAAGAAATTTCTGAGAATTCTTCTGTCTAGTTTTTAGGTGAAGATATTTCCTTTTCCAGCATAGGCCTCAAATCGCTCCTAATATCCTCTTGCAGATTCTACAAAAAGAGTGTTTCAAAACTGTTCTATCAAAAGGAAGGTTCAACTCTGTGAGTTGAATGAATGCATCATGAAGAACTTTCTGAGAATGCTTCTCTGTAGTTTTTAGGTGAAGATATTCCATATCCCAGCACAGGCCTCGAAGTGCTCCAAATAACCACTTGCAGATTTTACCAAAAGAGTGTTTCAAAACTGCTCTTTCTACAGGTTAGTTCAAGTCTGTGAGTTGAATGCACTCAACACAAAGAAGTTTCTGAGAATGCTTCTGTTCAGTTTTTATGTGAAGATATTTCCTTTTCCAGCATAGGCCTCAAACGGCTCCAAATATCCACTTGCAGATTCTACAAAAAGAGTGTTTCCAAACTTCTCTATCAATTGGTAGGTTCAACTCTGTGAGTTGAATGAACTCATCACAAAGAAGTTTCTGAGAATCCTTCTCTCTAGTTTTTATGTGAAGATATTTCCTTTTCCAACATAGGCCTCAAGGTGCTACGAATAAACACCTGCAGATTCTACAAACGTAATGTTTCCAAACTGTTCTATCAAAAGAAACGTTCAAGTCTGTGAGTTGAATGCACTCATCACACAGAAGTTTCTGAGAATGCTTCTGTCTAGTTTTTAGGTGAAGATACTTCCTTTTCCAGCATAGGCCTCAAAACGCTCCTAATATCCTCTTGCAGATTCTACAAAAAGAGTGTTTCAAAACTGTTCTATCAAAAGGAAGGTTCAACTCTGTGAGTTGAATGAATGCATCATGAAGAACTTTCTGAGAATGCTTCTTGTAGTTTTTAGGTGAAGATACTCCATATCCCAGCACAGGCCTCGAAGTGCTCCAAATAACCACGTGCAGATTTTACCAAAAGAGTGTTTCAAAACTGCTCTTTCTACAGGTAAGTTCAAGTCTGTGAGTTGAATGCACTCAACACAAAGAAGTTTCTGAGAATGCTTCTGTTCAGTTTTTATGTGGAGATATTTCCTTTTCCAGCATAGGCCTCAAACGGCTCCAAATATCCACTTGCAGATTCTACAAAAAGAGTGTTTCCAAACTTCTCTGTCAATTGGTAGGTTCAACTCTGTGAGTTGAATGAACTCATCACAAAGAAGTTTCTGAGAATCCTTCTCTCTAGTTTTTATGTGAAGATATTTCCTTTTCCAACATAGGCCTCAAGGTGTTCCGAATAAACACTTGCAGATTCTACAAACGTAATGTTTCCAAACTGTTCTATCAAAAGAAACGTTCAAGTCTCTGAGTTGAATGCACTCATCACACAGAAGTTTCTGAGAATGCTTCTGTCTAGTTCTTAGGTGAAGATATTTCCTTTTCCAGCATAGGTCTCAAAACGCTCCAAATATCCTCTTGCAGATTCTAGAAAAAGAGTGTTTCAAAACTGTTCTATCAAAAGGAAGGTTCAACTCTGTGAGTTGAATGAACTCATCACAAAGATGTTTCTGAGAATCCTTCTCTCTAGTTTTTATGTGAAGATATTTCCTTTTCCAACATACGCCTCAAGGTGCTCCGAATAAACACTTGCAGATTCTACAAACGTAATTTTTCCAAACTGTTCTATCAAAAGAAACGTTCAAGTCTGTGAGTTGAATGCACTCATCACACAGAAGTTTCTGAGAATGCTTCTGTCTTGTTTTTAGGTGAAGATATTTCCTTTTCCAGCATAGGCCTCAAAACGCTCCAAATATCCTCTTGCAGATTCTACAAAAAGAGTGTTTCAAAACTGTTCCATCAAAAGGAAGGTTCAACTCTGTGAGTTGAATGAATGCATCGTGAAGAACTTTCTGAGAATGCTTCTCTGTAGTTTGTAGGTGAAGATATTCCATATCCCAGCACAGGCCTCGAAGTGCTCCAAATAAACACTTGCAGATTTTACCAAAAGAGTGTTTCAAAACTGCTCTTTCTACAGGTAGGTTCAAGTCTGTGAGTTGAATGCACTCAACACAAAGAAGTTTCTGAGAATGCTTCTGTTCAGTTTTTATGTGAAGATATTTCCTTTTCCAGCATAGGCCTCAAACGGCTCCAAATATCCACTTGCAGATTCTACAAAAAGAGTGTTTCCAAACTTCTCTATCAATTGGTAGGTTCAACTCTGTGAGTTGAATGAACTCATCACAAAGAAGTTTCTGAGAATCCTTCTCTCTAGTTTTTATGTGAAGATATTTCCTTTTCCAACATAGGCCTCAAGGTGCTCCGAATAAACACCTGCAGATTCTACAAACGTAATGTTTCCAAACTGTTCTATCAAAAGAAACGTTCAAGTCTGTGAGTTGAATGCACTCATCACACAGAAGTTTCTGAGAATGCTTCTGTCTAGTTTTTAGGTGAAGATATTTCCTTTTCCAGCATAGGCCTCAAAACGCTCCAAATATCCTCTTGCAGATTCTACAAAAAGAGTGTTTCCAAACTGTTCTATCAAAAGGAAGGTTCAACTCTGTGAGTTCAATGAATGCATCGTGAAGAGCTTTCTGAGAATGCTTCTCTGTAGTTTTTAGGTGAAGATATTCCATATCCCAGCACAGTCCTCGAAGTGCTCCAAATAACCACTTGCAGATTTTACCAAAAGAGTGTTTCAAAACTGCTCTTTCTACAGGTAAGTTCAAGTCTGTGAGTTGAATGCACTCAACACAAAGAAGTTTCTGAGAATGCTTCTGTTCAGTTCTTATCTGAAGATATTTCCTTTTCCAGCATAGGCCTCAAACGGCTCCAAATATCCACTTGCAGATTCTACAAAAAGAGTGTTTCCAAACTTCTCTATCAATTGGTAGGTTCAACTCGGTGAGTTGAATGCACTCATCACAAAGAAGTTTCTGAGAATCCTTCTCTCTAGTTTTTATGTGAAGATATTTCCTTTTCCAACATAGGCCTCAAGGTGCTCCGAATAAACACTTGCAGATTCTACAAACGTAATGTTTCCAAACTGTTCTATCAAAAGAAACGTTCAAGTCTGTGAGTTGAATGCACTCATCACACAGAAGTTTCTGAGAATGCTTCTGTCTAGTTTTTAGGTGAAGATATTTCCTTTTCCAGCATAGGCCTCAAATCGCTCCAAATATCCTCTTGCAGATTCTACAAAAAGAGTGTTTCAAAACTGTTCTATCAAAAGGAAGGTTCAACTCTGTGAGTTGAATGAATGCATCGTGAAGAACTTTCTGAGAATGCTTCTCTGTAGTTTGTAGGTGAAGATATTCCATATCCCAGCACAGGCCTCGAAGTGCTCCAAATAACCACTTGCAGATTTTACCAAAAGAGTGTTTCAAAACTGCTATTTCTACAGGTAAGTTCAAGTCTGTGAGTTGAATGCACTCAACACAAAGAAGTTTCTGAGAATGCTTCTGTTCAGTTTTTATGTGAGGATACTTCCTTTTCCAGCATAGGCCTCAAACGGCTCCAAATATCCACTTGCAGATTCTACAAAAAGAGTGTTTCCAAACTTCTCTATCAATTGGTAGTTTCAACTCTGTGAGTTGAATGAACTCATCACAAAGAAGTTTCTGAGAATCCTTCTCTCTAGTTTTTATGCGAAGATATTTCCTTTTCCAACATAGGCCTGAAGGTGCTCCGAATAAACACTTGCAGATTCTACAAACGTAATGTTTCCAAACTGTTCTATCAAAAGAAACGTTCAAGTCTGTGAGTTGAATGCACTCATCACACAGAAGTTTCTGAGAATGCTTCTGTCTAGTTTTTAGGTGAAGATATTTCCTTTTCCAGCATAGGCCTCAAAACGCTCCAAATATCCTCTTGCAGATTCTACAAAAAGAGTGTTTCCAAACTGTTCTATCAAAAGGAAGGTTCAACTCTGTGAGTTCAATGAATGCATCGTGAAGAACTTTCTGAGAATGCTTCTCTGTAGTTTTTAGGTGAAGATATTCCATATCCCAGCACAGGCCTCGAAGTGCTCCAAATAACCACTTGCAGATTTTACCAAAAGAGTGTTTCAAAACTGCTCTTTCTACAGGTAAGTTCAAGTCTGTGAGTTGAATGCACTCAACACAAAGAAGTTTCTGAGAATGCTTCTGTTCAGTTTTTATGTGAAGATATTTCCTTTTCCAGCATAGGCCTCAAACGGCTCCAAATATCCACTTGCAGATTCTACAAAAAGAGTGTTTCCAAACTTCTCTATCAATTGGTAGGTTCAACTCTGTGAGTTGAATGAACTCATCACAAAGAAGTTTCTGAGAATCCTTCTCTCTAGTTTTTATGTGAAGATATTTCCTTTTCCAACATAGGCCTCAAGGTGCTCCGAATAAACACTTACAGATTCTACAAACGTAATGTTTCCAAACTGTTCTATCAAAAGAAACGTTCAAGTCTGTGAGTTGAATGCACTCATCACACAGAAGTTTCTGAGAATGCTTCTGTCTAGTTTTTAGGTGAAGATATTTCCTTTTCCAGCATAGGCCTCAAAACGCTCCAAATATCCTCTTGCAGATTCTACAAAAAGAGTGTTTCCAAACTGTTCTATCAAAAGGAAGGTTCAACTCTGTGAGTTGAATGAATGCATCGTGAAGAACTTTCTGAGAATGCTTCTCTGTAGTTTTTAGGTGAAGATATTCCATATCCCAGCACAGGCCTCGAAGTGCTCCAAATAACCAGTTGCAGATTTTACCAAAAGAGTGTTTCAAAACTGCTCTTTCTACAGGTAAGTTCAAGTCTGTGAGTTGAATGCACTCAACACAAAGAAGTTTCTGAGAATGCTTCTGTTCAGTTCTTATCTGAAGATATTTCCTTTTCCAGCATAGGCCTCAAACGGCTCCAAATATCCACTTGCAGATTCTACAAAAAGAGTGTTTCCAAACTTCTCTATCAATTGGTAGGTTCAACTCGGTGAGTTGAATGCACTCATCACAAAGAAGTTTCTGAGAATCCTTCTCTCTAGTTTTTATGTGAAGATATTTCCTTTTCCAACATAGGCCTCAAGGTGCTCCGAATAAACACTTGCAGATTCTACAAACGTAATGTTTCCAAACTGTTCTATCAAAAGAAACGTTCAAGTCTGTGAGTTAAATGCACTCATCACACAGAAGTTTCTGAGAATGCTTCTGTCTAGTTTTTAGGTGAAGATATTTCCTTTTCCAGCATAGGCCTCAAAACGCTCCAAATATCCTCTTGCAGATTCTACAAAAAGAGTGTTTCAAAACTGTTCTATCAAAAGGAAGGTTCAACTCTGTGAGTTGAATGAATGCATCGTGAAGAACTTTCTGAGAATGCTTCTCTGTAGTTTGTAGGTGAAGATATTCCATATCCCAGCACAGGCCTCGAAGTGCTCCAAATAACCACTTGCAGATTTTACCAAAAGAGTGTTTCAAAACTGCTCTTTCTACAGGTAAGTTCAAGTCTGTGAGTTGAATGCACTCAACACAAAGAAGTTTCTGAGAATGCTTCTGTTCAGTTTTTATGTGAAGATATTTCCTTTTCCAGCATAGGCCTCAAACGGCTCCAAATATCCACTTGCAGATTCTACAAAAAGAGTGTTTCCAAAGTTCTCTATCAATTGGTAGGTTCAACTCTGTGAGTTGAATGAACTCATCACAAAGAAGTTTCTGAGAATCCTTCTCTCTAGTTTTTATGTGAAGATATTTCCTTTTCCAACATAGGCCTCAAGGTGCTCCGAATAAACACTTGCAGATTCTACAAACGTAATGTTTTCAAACTGTTCTATCAAAAGAAACGTTCCAGTCTGTGAGTTGAATGCACTCATCACAAAGAAATTTCTGAGAATTCTTCTGTCTAGTTTTTAGGTGAAGATATTTCCTTTTCCAGCATAGGCCTCAAATCGCTCCTAATATCCTCTTGCAGATTCTACAAAAAGAGTGTTTCAAAACTGTTCTATCAAAAGGAAGGTTCAACTCTGTGAGTTGAATGAATGCATCATGAAGAACTTTCTGAGAATGCTTCTCTGTAGTTTTTAGGTGAAGATATTCCATATCCCAGCACAGGCCTCGAAGTGCTCCAAATAACCACTTGCAGATTTTACCAAAAGAGTGTTTCAAAACTGCTCTTTCTACAGGTAAGTTCAAGTCTGTGAGTTGAATGCACTCAACACAAAGAAGTTTCTGAGAATGCTTCTGTTCAGTTTTTATGTGAAGGTATTTCCTTTTCCAGCATAGGCCTCAAACGGCTCCAAATATCCACTTGCAGATTCTACAAAAAGAGTGTTTCCAAACTTCTCTATCAATTGGTAGGTTCAACTCTGTGAGTTGAATGAACTCATCACAAAGAAGTTTCTGAGAATCCTTCTCTCTAGTTTTTATGTGAAGATATTTCCTTTTCCAACATAGGCCTCAAGGTGCTACGAATAAACACCTGCAGATTCTACAAACGTAATGTTTCCAAACTGTTCTATCAAAAGAAACGTTCAAGTCTGTGAGTTGAATGCACTCATCACACAGAAGTTTCTGAGAATGCTTCTGTCTAGTTTTTAGGTGAAGATACTTCCTTTTCCAGCATAGGCCTCAAAACGCTCCTAATATCCTGTTGCAGATTCTACAAAAAGAGTGTTTCAAAACTGTTCTATCAAAAGGAAGGTTCAACTCTGTGAGTTGAATGAATGCATCATGAAGAACTTTCTGAGAATGCTTCTTGTAGTTTTTAGGTGAAGATACTCCATATCCCAGCACAGGCCTCGAAGTGCTCCAAATAACCACGTGCAGATTTTACCAAAAGAGTGTTTCAAAACTGCTCTTTCTACAGGTAAGTTCAAGTCTGTGAGTTGAATGCACTCAACACAAAGAAGTTTCTGAGAATGCTTCTGTTCAGTTTTTATGTGGAGATATTTCCTTTTCCAGCATAGGCCTCAAACGGCTCCAAATATCCACTTGCAGATTCTACAAAAAGAGTGTTTCCAAACTTCTCTGTCAATTGGTAGGTTCAACTCTGTGAGTTGAATGAACTCATCACAAAGAAGTTTCTGAGAATCCTTCTCTCTAGTTTTTATGTGAAGATATTTCCTTTTCCAACATAGGCCTCAAGGTGTTCCGAATAAACACTTGCAGATTCTACAAACGTAATGTTTCCAAACTGTTCTATCAAAAGAAACGTTCAAGTCTCTGAGTTGAATGCACTCATCACACAGAAGTTTCTGAGAATGCTTCTGTCTAGTTCTTAGGTGAAGATATTTCCTTTTCCAGCATAGGCCTCAAAACGCTCCAAATATCCTCTTGCAGATTCTACAAAAAGAGTGTTTCAAAACTGTTCTATCAAAAGGAAGGTTCAACTCTGTGAGTTGAATGAACTCATCACAAAGATGTTTCTGAGAATCCTTCTCTCTAATTTTTATGTGAAGATATTTCCTTTTCCAACATACGCCTCAAGGTGCTCCGAATAAACACTTGCAGATTCTACAAACGTAATTTTTCCAAACTGTTCTATCAAAAGAAACGTTCAAGTCTGTGAGTTGAATGCACTCATCACACAGAAGTTTCTGAGAATGCTTCTGTCTTGTTTTTAGGTGAAGATATTTCCTTTTCCAGCATAGGCCTCAAAACGCTCCAAATATCCTCTTGCAGATTCTACAAAAAGAGTGTTTCAAAACTGTTCCATCAAAAGGAAGGTTCAACTCTGTGAGTTGAATGAATGCATCGTGAAGAACTTTCTGAGAATGCTTCTCTGTAGTTTGTAGTTGAAGATATTCCATATCCCAGCACAGGCCTCGAAGTGCTCCAAATAACCACTTGCAGATTTTACCAAAAGAGTGTTTCAAAACTGCTCTTTCTACAGGTAGGTTCAAGTCTGTGAGTTGAATGCACTCAACACAAAGAAGTTTCTGAGAATGCTTCTGTTCAGTTTTTATGTGAAGATATTTCCTTTTCCAGCATAGGCCTCAAACGGCTCCAAATATCCACTTGCAGATTCTACAAAAAGAGTGTTTCCAAACTTCTCTATCAATTGGTAGGTTCAACTCTGTGAGTTGAATGAACTCATCACAAAGAAGTTTCTGAGAATCCTTCTCTCTAGTTTTTATGTGAAGATATTTCCTTTTCCAACATAGGCCTCAAGGTGCTCCGAATAAACACCTGCAGATTCTACAAACGTAATGTTTCCAAACTGTTCTATCAAAAGAAACGTTCAAGTCTGTGAGTTGAATGCACTCATCACACAGAAGTTTCTGAGAATGCTTCTGTCTAGTTTTTAGGTGAAGATATTTCCTTTTCCAGCATAGGCCTCAAAACGCTCCAAATATCCTCTTGCAGATTCTACAAAAAGAGTGTTTCAAAACTGTTCTATCAAAAGGAAGGTTCAACTCTGTGAGTTCAATGAATGCATCGTGAAGAGCTTTCTGAGAATGCTTCTCTGTAGTTTTTAGGTGAAGATATTCCATATCCCAGCACAGTCCTCGAAGTGCTCCAAATAACCACTTGCAGATTTTACCAAAAGAGTGTTTCAAAACTGCTCTTTCTACAGGTAAGTTCAAGTCTGTGAGTTGAATGCACTCAACACAAAGAAGTTTCTGAGAATGCTTCTGTTCAGTTCTTATCTGAAGATATTTCCTTTTCCAGCATAGGCCTCAAACGGCTCCAAATATCCACTTGCAGATTCTACAAAAAGAGTGTTTCCAAACTTCTCTATCAATTGGTAGGTTCAACTCGGTGAGTTGAATGCACTCATCACAAAGAAGTTTCTGAGAATCCTTCTCTCTAGTTTTTATGTGAAGATATTTCCTTTTCCAACATAGGCCTCAAGGTGCTCCGAATAAACACTTGCAGATTCTACAAACGTAATGTTTCCAAACTGTTCTATCAAAAGAAACGTTCAAGTCTGTGAGTTGAATGCACTCATCACACAGAAGTTTCTGAGAATGCTTCTGTCTAGTTTTTAGGTGAAGATATTTCCTTTTCCAGCATAGGCCTCAAATCGCTCCAAATATCCTCTTGCAGATTCTACAAAAAGAGTGTTTCAAAACTGTTCTATCAAAAGGAAGGTTCAACTCTGTGAGTTGAATGAATGCATCGTGAAGAACTTTCTGAGAATGCTTCTCTGTAGTTTGTAGGTGAAGATATTCCATATCCCAGCACAGGCCTCGAAGTGCTCCAAATAACCACTTGCAGATTTTACCAAAAGAGTGTTTCAAAACTGCTATTTCTACAGGTAAGTTCAAGTCTGTGAGTTGAATGCACTCAACACAAAGAAGTTTCTGAGAATGCTTCTGTTCAGTTTTTATGTGAGGATACTTCCTTTTCCAGCATAGGCCTCAAACGGCTCCAAATATCCACTTGCAGATTCTACAAAAAGAGTGTTTCCAAACTTCTCTATCAATTGGTAGTTTCAACTCTGTGAGTTGAATGAACTCATCACAAAGAAGTTTCTGAGAATCCTTCTCTCTAGTTTTTATGCGAAGATATTTCCTTTTCCAACATAGGCCTGAAGGTGCTCCGAATAAACACTTGCAGATTCTACAAACGTAATCTTTCCAAACTGTTCTATCAAAAGAAACATTCAAGTCTGTGAGTTGAATGCACTCATCACACAGAAGTTTCTGAGAATGCTTCTGTCTAGTTTTTAGGTGAAGATATTTCCTTTTCCAGCATAGGCCTCAAAACGCTCCAAATATCCTCTTGCAGATTCTACAAAAAGAGTGTTTCCAAACTGTTCTATCAAAAGGAAGGTTCAACTCTGTGAGTTCAATGAATGCATCGTGAAGAACTTTCTGAGAATGCTTCTCTGTAGTTTTTAGGTGAAGATATTCCATATCCCAGCACAGGCCTCGAAGTGCTCCAAATAACCACTTGCAGATTTTACCAAAAGAGTGTTTCAAAACTGCTCTTTCTACAGGTAAGTTCAAGTCTGTGAGTTGAATGCACTCAACACAAAGAAGTTTCTGAGAATGCTTCTGTTCAGTTTTTATGTGAAGATATTTCCTTTTCCAGCATAGGCCTCAAACGGCTCCAAATATCCACTTGCAGATTCTACAAAAAGAGTGTTTCCAAACTTCTCTATCAATTGGTAGGTTCAACTCTGTGAGTTGAATGAACTCATCACAAAGAAGTTTCTGAGAATCCTTCTCTCTAGTTTTTATGTGAAGATATTTCCTTTTCCAACATAGGCCTCAAGGTGCTCCGAATAAACACTTACAGATTCTACAAACGTAATGTTTCCAAACTGTTCTATCAAAAGAAACGTCCAAGTCTGTGAGTTGAATGCACTCATCACACAGAAGTTTCTGAGAATGCTTCTGTCTAGTTTTTAGGTGAAGATATTTCCTTTTCCAGTATAGGCCTCAAATCGCTCCTAATATCCTCTTGCAGATTCTACAAAAAGAGTGTTTCAAAACTGTTCTATCAAAAGGAAGGTTCAACTCTGTGAGTTGAATGAATGCATCGTGAAGAACTTTCTGAGAATGCTTCTCTGTAGTTTTTAGGTGAAGATATTCCATATACCAGCACAGGCCTCGAAGTGCTCCAAATAACCACTTGCCGATTTTACCAAAAGAGTGTTTCAAAACTGCTCTTTCTACAGGTAAGTTCATGTCTGTGAGTTGAATGCACTCAACACAAAGAAGTTTCTGAGAATGCTTCTGTTCAGTTTTTATGTGGAGATATTTCCTTTTCCAGCATAGGCCTCAAACGGCTCCAAATATTCACTTGCAGATTCTACAAAAAGAGTGTTTCCAAACTTCTCTATCAATTGGTAGGTTCAACTCTGTGAGTTGAATGAACTCATCACAAAGAAGTTTCTCAGAATCCTTCTCTCTAGTTTTTATGTGAAGATATTTCCTTTTCCAACATAGGCCTCAAGGTGCTCCGAATAAACACTTGCAGATTCTACAAACGTAATGTTTCCAAACTGTTCTATCAAAAGAAACGTTCAGGTCTGTGAGTTAAATGCACTCATCACACAGAAGTTTCTGAGAATGCTTCTGTCTAGTTTTTAGGTGAAGATATATCCTTTTCCAGCATAGGCCTCAAAACGCTCCAAATATCCTCTTGCAGATTCTACAAAAAGAGTGTTTCAAAACTGTTCTATCAAAAGGAAGGTTCAACTCTGTGAGTTGAATGAATGCATCGTGAAGAACTTTCTGAGAATGCTTCTCTGTAGTTTTTAGGTGAAGATATTCCATATCCCACCACAGGCCTCGAAGTACTCCAAATAACCACTTGCAGATTTTACCAAAAGAGTGTTTCAAAACTGCTCTTTCTACAGGTAAGTTCAAGTCTGTGAGTTGAATGCACTCAACACAAAGAAGTTTCTGAGAATGCTTCTGTTCAGTTTTTATGTGAAGATATTTCCTTTTCCAGCATAGGCCTCAAACGGCTCCAAATATCCACTTGCAGATTCTACAAAAAGAGTGTTTCCAAACTTCTCTATCAATTGGTAGGTTCAACTCTGTGAGTTGAATGAACTCATCACAAAGAAGTTTCTGAGAATCCTTCTCTCTAGTTTTTATGTGAAGATATTTCCTTTTCCAACATAGGCCTGAAGGTGCTCCGAATAAACACCTGCAGATTCTACAAACGTAATGTTTCCAAACTGTTCTATCAAAAGAAACGTTCAAGTCTGTGAGTTGAATGCACTCATCACACAGAAGTTTCTGAGAATGCTTCTGTCTAGTTCTTAGGTGAAGATATTTCCTTTTCCAGCACAGGCCTCAAAACCCTCCAAATATCCTCTTGCAGATTCTACAAAAAGAGTGTTTCAAAACTGTTCTATCAAAAGGAAGGTTCAACTCTGTGAGTTGAATGAACTCATCACAAAGATGTTTCTGAGAATCCTTCTCTCTAGTTTTTATGTGAAGATATTTCCTTTTCCACCATACGCCTCAAGGTGCTCCGAATAAACACTTGCAGATTCTACAAACGTAATGTTTCCAAACTCTTCTATCAAAAGAAACGTTCAAGTTTGTGAGTTGAATGCACTCATCACACAGAAGTTTCTGAGAATGCTTTTGTCTAGTTTTTAGGTGAAGATATTTCCTTTTCCAGCATAGGCCTCAAAACGCTCCAAATATCCTCTTGCAGATTCTACAAAAAGAGTGTTTCCAAACTGTTCTATCAAAAGGAAGGTTCAACTCTGTGAGTTGAATGAATGCATCGTGAAGAACTTTCTGAGAATGCTTCTCTGTAGTTTTTAGGTGAAGATATTCCATATCCCAGCACAGGCCTCGAAGTGCTCCAAATAACCACTTGCAGATTTTACCAAAAGAGTGTTTCAAAACTGCTCTTTCTACAGGTAAGTTCAAGTCTGTGAGTTGAATGCACTCAACACAAAGAAGTTTCTGAGAATGCTTCTGTTCAGTTTTTATGTGAAGATATTTCCTTTTCCAGCATAGGCCTCAAACGGCTCCAAATATCCACTTGCAGATTCTACAAAAAGAGTGTTTCCAAACTTCTCTATCAATTGGTAGGTTCAACTCTGTGAGTTGAATGAACTCATCACAAAGAAGTTTCTGAGAATCCTTCTCTCTAGTTTTTATGTGAAGATATTTCCTTTTCCAACATAGGCCTCAAGGTGCTCCGAATAAACACTTGCAGATTCTACAAACGTAATGTTTCCAAACTGTTCTATCAAAAGAAACGTTCATGTCGCTGAGTTGAATGCACTCATCACACAGAAGTTTCTGAGAATGCTTCTGTCTAGTTTTTAGGTGAAGATATTTCCTTTTCCAGCATAGGCCTCAAAACGCTCCAAATATCCTCTTGCAGATTCTACAAAAAGAGTGTTTCAAAACTGTTCTATCAAAAGGAAGGTTCAACTCTGTGAGTTGAATGAATGCATCGTGAAGAACTTTCTGAGAATGCTTCTCTGTAGTTTTTAGGTGAAGATATTCCATATCCCAGCACAGGCCTCGAAGTGCTCCAAATAACCACTTGCAGATTTTACCAAAAGAGTGTTTCAAAACTGCTCTTTCTACAGGTAAGTTCAAGTCTGTGAGTTGAATGCACTCAACACAAAGAAGTTTCTGAGAATGCTTCTGTTCAGTTTTTATGTGAAGATACTTCCTTTTCCAGCATAGGCCTCAAACGGCTCCAAATATCCACTTGCAGATTCTACAAAAAGAGTGTTTCCAAACTTCTCTATCAATTGGTAGTTTCAACTCTGTGAGTTGAATGAACTCATCACAAAGAAGTTTCTGAGAATCCTTCTCTCTAGTTTTTATGCGAAGATATTTCCTTTTCCAACATAGGCCTCAAGGTGCTCCGAATAAACACTTGCAGATTCTACAAACGTAATGTTTCCAAACTGTTCTATCAAAAGAAACGTTCAAGTCTGTGAGTTGAATGCACTCATCACACAGAAGTTTCTGAGAATGCTTCTGTCTAGTTTTTAGGTGAAGATATTTCCTTTTCCAGCATAGGCCTCAAAACGCTCCAAATATCCTCTTGCAGATTCTACAAAAAGAGTGTTTCCAAACTGTTCTATCAAAAGGAAGGTTCAACTCTGTGAGTTGAATGAATGCATCGTGAAGAACTTTCTGAGAATGCTTCTCTGTAGTTTTTAGGTGAAGATATTCCATATCCCAGCACAGGCCTCGAAGTGCTCCAAATAACCACTTGCAGATTTTACCAAAAGAGTGTTTCAAAACTGCTCTTTCTACAGGTAAGTTCAAGTCTGTGAGTTGAATGCACTCAACACAAAGAAGTTTCTGAGAATGCTTCTGTTCAGTTTTTATGTGAAGATATTTCCTTTTCCAGCATAGGCCTCAAACGGCTCCAAATATCCACTTGCAGATTCTACAAAAAGAGTGTTTCCAAACTTCTCTATCAATTGGTAGGTTCAACTCTGTGAGTTGAATGAACTCATCACAAAGAAGTTTCTGAGAATCCTTCTCTCTAGTTTTTATGTGAAGATATTTCCTTTTCCAACATAGGCCAGAAGGTGCTCCGAATAAACACCTGCAGATTCTACAAACGTAATGTTTCCAAACTGTTCTATCAAAAGAAACGTTCAAGTCTGTGAGTTAAATGCACTCATCACACAGAAGTTTCTGAGAATGCTTCTGTCTAGTTCTTAGGTGAAGATATTTCCTTTTCCAGCATAGGCCTCAAAACGCTCCAAATATCCTCTTGCAGATTCTACAAAAAGAGTGTTTCAAAACTGTTCTATCAAAAGGAAGGTTCAACTCTGTGAGTTGAATGAACTCATCACAAAGATGTTTCTGAGAATCCTTCTCTCTAGTTTTTATGTGAAGATATTTCCTTTTCCACCATACGCCTCAAGGTGCTCCGAATAAACACTTGCAGATTCTACAAACGTAATGTTTCCAAACTCTTCTATCAAAAGAAACGTTCAAGTCTGTGAGTTGAATGCACTCATCACACAGAAGTTTCTGAGAATGCTTCTGTCTAGTTTTTAGGTGAAGATATTTCCTTTTCCAGCATAGGCCTCAAAACGCTCCAAATATCCTCTTGCAGATTCTACAAAAAGAGTGTTTCAAAACTGTTCTATCAAAAGGAAGGTTCAACTCTGTGAGTTGAATGAATGCATCGTGAAGAACTTTCTGAGAATGCTTCTCTGTAGTTTTTAGGTGAAGATATTCCATATAACAGCACAGGCCTCGAAGTGCTCCAAATAACCACTTGCAGATTTTACCAAAAGAGTGTTTCAAAACTGCTCTTTCTACAGCTAAGTTCAAGTCTGTGAGTTGAATGCACTCAACACAAAGAAGTTTCTGAGAATGCTTCTGTTCAGTTTTTATGTGAAGATATTTCCTTTTCCAGCATAGGCCTCAAACGGCTCCAAATATCCACTTGCAGATTCTACAAAAAGAGTGTTTCCAAACTTCTCTATCAATCGGTAGGTTCAACTCTGTGAGTTGAATGAACTCATCACAAAGAAGTTTCTGAGAATCCTTCTCTCTAGATTTTATGTGAAGATATTTCCTTTTCCAACATAGGCCTCAAGGTGTTCCGAATAAACACTTGCAGATTCTACAAACGTAATGTTTCCAAACTGTTCTATCAAAAGAAACGTTCAAGCCTCTGAGTTGAATGCACTCATCACACAGAAGTTTCTGAGAATGCTTCTGTCTAGTTCTTAGGTGAAGATATTTCCTTTTCCAGCATAGGCCTCAAAACGCTCCAAATATCCTCTTGCAGATTCTACAAAAAGAGTGTTTCAAAACTGTTCTATCAAAAGGAAGGTTCAACTCTGTGAGTTGAATGAACTCATCACAAAGATGTTTCTGAGAATCCTTCTCTCTAGTTTTTATGTGAAGATATTTCCTTTTCCAACATACGCCTCAAGGTGCTCCGAATAAACACTTGCAGATTCTACAAACGTAATTTTTCCAAACTGTTCTATCAAAAGAAACGTTCAAGTCTGTGAGTTGAATGCACTCATCACACAGAAGTTTCTGAGAATGCTTCTGTCTTGTTTTTAGGTGAAGATATTTCCTTTTCCAGCATAGGCCTCAAATCGCTCCAAATATCCTCTTGCAGATTCTACAAAAAGAGTGTTTCAAAACTGTTCCATCAAAAGGAAGGTTCAACTCTGTGAGTTGAATGAATGCATCGTGAAGAACTTTCTGAGAATGCTTCTCTGTAGTTTTTAGGTGAAGATATTCCATATCCCAGCACAGGCCTCGAAGTGCTCCAAATAACCACTTGCAGATTTTACCAAAAGAGTGTTTCAAAACTGCTCTTTCTACAGGTAAGTTCAAGTCTGTGAGTTGAATGCACTCAACACAAAGAAGTTTCTGAGAATGCTTCTGTTCAGTTTTTATGTGAAGATATTTCCTTTTCCAGCATAGGCCTCAAACGGCTCCAAATATCCACTTGCAGATTCTACAAAAAGAGTGTTTCCAAACTTCTCTATCAATTGGTAGGTTCAACTCTGTGAGTTGAATGAACTCATCACAAAGAAGTTTCTGAGAATCCTTCTCTCTAGTTTTTATGTGAAGATATTTCCTTTTCCAACATACGCCTCAAGGTGCTCCGAATAAACACTTGCAGATTCTACAAACGTAATGTTTCCAAACTGTTCTATCAAAAGAAACGTTCAAGTCTGTGAGTTGAATGCACTCATCACACAGAAGTTTCTGAGAATGCTTCTGTCTAGTTTTTAGGTGAAGATATTTCCTTTTCCAGTATAGGCCTCAATTCGCTCCTAATATCCTCTTGCAGATTCTACAAAAAGAGTGTTTCAAAACTGTTCTATCAAAAGGAAGGTTCAACTCTGTGAGTTGAATGAATGCATCGTGAAGAACTTTCTGAGAATGCTTCTCTGTAGTTTTTAGGTGAAGATATTCCATATCCCAGCACAGGCCTCGAAGTACTCCAAATAACCACTTGCAGATTTTACCAAAAGAGTGTTTCAAAACTGCTCTTTCTACAGGTAAGTTCAAGTCTGTGAGTTGAATGCACTCAACACAAAGAAGTTTCTGAGAATGCTTCTGTTCAGTTTTTATGTGAAGATATTTCCTTTTCCAGCATAGGCCTCAAACGGCTCCAAATATCCACTTGCAGATTCTACAAAAAGAGTGTTTCCAAACTTCTCTATCAATTGGTAGGTTCAACTCTGTGAGTTGAATGAACTCATCACAAAGAAGTTTCTGAGAATCCTTCTCTCTAGTTTTTATGTGAAGATATTTCCTTTTCCAACATAGGCCTGAAGGTGCTCCGAATAAACACCTGCAGATTCTACAAACGTAATGTTTCCAAACTGTTCTATCAAAAGAAACGTTCAAGTCTGTGAGTTAAATGCACTCATCACACAGAAGTTTCTGAGAATGCTTCTGTCTAGTTCTTAGGTGAAGATATTTCCTTTTCCAGCATAGGCCTCAAAACGCTCCAAATATCCTCTTGCAGATTCTACAAAAAGAGTGTTTCAAAACTGTTCTATCAAAAGGAAAGTTCAACTCTGTGAGTTGAATGAACTCATCACAAAGATGTTTCTGAGAATCCTTCTCTCTAGTTTTTATGTGAAGATATTTCCTTTTCCAACATACGCCTCAAGGTGCTCCGAATAAACACTTGCAGATTCTACAAACGTAATGTTTCCAAACTCTTCTATCAAAAGAAACGTTCAAGTCTGTGAGTTGAATGCACTCATCACACAGAAGTTTCTGAGAATGCTTCTGTCTAGTTTTTAGGTGAAGATATTTCCTTTTCCAGCATAGGCCTCAAAACGCTCCAAATATCCTCTTGCAGATTCTACAAAAAGAGTGTTTCCAAACTGTTCTATCAAAAGGAAGGTTCAACTCTGTGAGTTGAATGAATGCATCGTGAAGAACTTTCTGAGAATGCTTCTCTGTAGTTTTTAGGTGAAGATATTCCATATCCCAGCACAGGCCTCGAAGTGCTCCAAATAACCAGTTGCAGATTTTACCAAAAGAGTGTTTCAAAACTGCTCTTTCTACAGGTAAGTTCAAGTCTGTGAGTTGAATGCACTCAACACAAAGAAGTTTCTGAGAATGCTTCTGTTCAGTTCTTATCTGAAGATATTTCCTTTTCCAGCATAGGCCTCAAACGGCTCCAAATATCCACTTGCAGATTCTACAAAAAGAGTGTTTCCAAACTTCTCTATCAATTGGTAGGTTCAACTCGGTGAGTTGAATGCACTCATCACAAAGAAGTTTCTGAGAATCCTTCTCTCTAGTTTTTATGTGAAGATATTTCCTTTTCCAACATAGGCCTCAAGGTGCTCCGAATAAACACTTGCAGATTCTACAAACGTAATGTTTCCAAACTGTTCTATCAAAAGAAACGTTCAAGTCTGTGAGTTAAATGCACTCATCACACAGAAGTTTCTGAGAATGCTTCTGTCTAGTTTTTAGGTGAAGATATTTCCTTTTCCAGCATAGGCCTCAAAACGCTCCAAATATCCTCTTGCAGATTCTACAAAAAGAGTGTTTCAAAACTGTTCTATCAAAAGGAAGGTTCAACTCTGTGAGTTGAATGAATGCATCGTGAAGAACTTTCTGAGAATGCTTCTCTGTAGTTTGTAGGTGAAGATATTCCATATCCCAGCACAGGCCTCGAAGTGCTCCAAATAACCACTTGCAGATTTTACCAAAAGAGTGTTTCAAAACTGCTCTTTCTACAGGTAAGTTCAAGTCTGTGAGTTGAATGCACTCAACACAAAGAAGTTTCTGAGAATGCTTCTGTTCAGTTTTTATGTGAAGATATTTCCTTTTCCAGCATAGGCCTCAAACGGCTCCAAATATCCACTTGCAGATTCTACAAAAAGAGTGTTTCCAAACTTCTCTATCAATTGGTAGGTTCAACTCTGTGAGTTGAATGAACTCATCACAAAGAAGTTTCTGAGAATCCTTCTCTCTAGTTTTTATGTGAAGATATTTCCTTTTCCAACATAGGCCTCAAGGTGCTCCGAATAAACACTTGCAGATTCTACAAACGTAATGTTTTCAAACTGTTCTATCAAAAGAAACGTTCCAGTCTGTGAGTTGAATGCACTCATCACAAAGAAATTTCTGAGAATTCTTCTGTCTAGTTTTTAGGTGAAGATATTTCCTTTTCCAGCATAGGCCTCAAATCGCTCCTAATATCCTCTTGCAGATTCTACAAAAAGAGTGTTTCAAAACTGTTCTATCAAAAGGAAGGTTCAACTCTGTGAGTTGAATGAATGCATCATGAAGAACTTTCTGAGAATGCTTCTCTGTAGTTTTTAGGTGAAGATATTCCATATCCCAGCACAGGCCTCGAAGTGCTCCAAATAACCACTTGCAGATTTTACCAAAAGAGTGTTTCAAAACTGCTCTTTCTACAGGTAAGTTCAAGTCTGTGAGTTGAATGCACTCAACACAAAGAAGTTTCTGAGAATGCTTCTGTTCAGTTTTTATGTGAAGATATTTCCTTTTCCAGCATAGGCCTCAAACGGCTCCAAATATCCACTTGCAGATTCTACAAAAAGAGTGTTTCCAAACTTCTCTATCAATTGGTAGGTTCAACTCTGTGAGTTGAATGAACTCATCACAAAGAAGTTTCTGAGAATCCTTCTCTCTAGTTTTTATGTGAAGATATTTCCTTTTCCAACATAGGCCTCAAGGTGCTACGAATAAACACCTGCAGATTCTACAAACGTAATGTTTCCAAACTGTTCTATCAAAAGAAACGTTCAAGTCTGTGAGTTGAATGCACTCATCACACAGAAGTTTCTGAGAATGCTTCTGTCTAGTTTTTAGGTGAAGATACTTCCTTTTCCAGCATAGGCCTCAAAACGCTCCTAATATCCTCTTGCAGATTCTACAAAAAGAGTGTTTCAAAACTGTTCTATCAAAAGGAAGGTTCAACTCTGTGAGTTGAATGAATGCATCATGAAGAACTTTCTGAGAATGCTTCTTGTAGTTTTTAGGTGAAGATACTCCATATCCCAGCACAGGCCTCGAAGTGCTCCAAATAACCACGTGCAGATTTTACCAAAAGAGTGTTTCAAAACTGCTCTTTCTACAGGTAAGTTCAAGTCTGTGAGTTGAATGCACTCAACACAAAGAAGTTTCTGAGAATGCTTCTGTTCAGTTTTTATGTGGAGATATTTCCTTTTCCAGCATAGGCCTCAAACGGCTCCAAATATCCACTTGCAGATTCTACAAAAAGAGTGTTTCCAAACTTCTCTGTCAATTGGTAGGTTCAACTCTGTGAGTTGAATGAACTCATCACAAAGAAGTTTCTGAGAATCCTTCTCTCTAGTTTTTATGTGAAGATATTTCCTTTTCCAACATAGGCCTCAAGGTGTTCCGAATAAACACTTGCAGATTCTACAAACGTAATGTTTCCAAACTGTTCTATCAAAAGAAACGTTCAAGTCTCTGAGTTGAATGCACTCATCACACAGAAGTTTCTGAGAATGCTTCTGTCTAGTTCTTAGGTGAAGATATTTCCTTTTCCAGCATAGGCCTCAAAACGCTCCAAATATCCTCTTGCAGATTCTACAAAAAGAGTGTTTCAAAACTGTTCTATCAAAAGGAAGGTTCAACTCTGTGAGTTGAATGAACTCATCACAAAGATGTTTCTGAGAATCCTTCTCTCTAATTTTTATGTGAAGATATTTCCTTTTCCAACATACGCCTCAAGGTGCTCCGAATAAACACTTGCAGATTCTACAAACGTAATTTTTCCAAACTGTTCTATCAAAAGAAACGTTCAAGTCTGTGAGTTGAATGCACTCATCACACAGAAGTTTCTGAGAATGCTTCTGTCTTGTTTTTAGGTGAAGATATTTCCTTTTCCAGCATAGGCCTCAAAACGCTCCAAATATCCTCTTGCAGATTCTACAAAAAGAGTGTTTCAAAACTGTTCCATCAAAAGGAAGGTTCAACTCTGTGAGTTGAATGAATGCATCGTGAAGAACTTTCTGAGAATGCTTCTCTGTAGTTTGTAGTTGAAGATATTCCATATCCCAGCACAGGCCTCGAAGTGCTCCAAATAACCACTTGCAGATTTTACCAAAAGAGTGTTTCAAAACTGCTCTTTCTACAGGTAGGTTCAAGTCTGTGAGTTGAATGCACTCAACACAAAGAAGTTTCTGAGAATGCTTCTGTTCAGTTTTTATGTGAAGATATTTCCTTTTCCAGCATAGGCCTCAAACGGCTCCAAATATCCACTTGCAGATTCTACAAAAAGAGTGTTTCCAAACTTCTCTATCAATTGGTAGGTTCAACTCTGTGAGTTGAATGAACTCATCACAAAGAAGTTTCTGAGAATCCTTCTCTCTAGTTTTTATGTGAAGATATTTCCTTTTCCAACATAGGCCTCAAGGTGCTCCGAATAAACACCTGCAGATTCTACAAACGTAATGTTTCCAAACTGTTCTATAAAAAGAAACGTTCAAGTCTGTGAGTTGAATGCACTCATCACACAGAAGTTTCTGAGAATGCTTCTGTCTAGTTTTTAGGTGAAGATATTTCCTTTTCCAGCATAGGCCTCAAAACGCTCCAAATATCCTCTTGCAGATTCTACAAAAAGAGTGTTTCAAAACTGTTCTATCAAAAGGAAGGTTCAACTCTGTGAGTTCAATGAATGCATCGTGAAGAGCTTTCTGAGAATGCTTCTCTGTAGTTTTTAGGTGAAGATATTCCATATCCCAGCACAGTCCTCGAAGTGCTCCAAATAACCACTTGCAGATTTTACCAAAAGAGTGTTTCAAAACTGCTCTTTCTACAGGTAAGTTCAAGTCTGTGAGTTGAATGCACTCAACACAAAGAAGTTTCTGAGAATGCTTCTGTTCAGTTCTTATCTGAAGATATTTCCTTTTCCAGCATAGGCCTCAAACGGCTCCAAATATCCACTTGCAGATTCTACAAAAAGAGTGTTTCCAAACTTCTCTATCAATTGGTAGGTTCAACTCGGTGAGTTGAATGCACTCATCACAAAGAAGTTTCTGAGAATCCTTTTCTCTAGTTTTTATGTGAAGATATTTCCTTTTCCAACATAGGCCTCAAGGTGCTCCGAATAAACACTTGCAGATTCTACAAACGTAATGTTTCCAAACTGTTCTATCAAAAGAAACGTTCAAGTCTGTGAGTTGAATGCACTCATCACACAGAAGTTTCTGAGAATGCTTCTGTCTAGTTTTTAGGTGAAGATATTTCCTTTTCCAGCATAGGCCTCAAATCGCTCCAAATATCCTCTTGCAGATTCTACAAAAAGAGTGTTTCAAAACTGTTCTATCAAAAGGAAGGTTCAACTCTGTGAGTTGAATGAATGCATCGTGAAGAACTTTCTGAGAATGCTTCTCTGTAGTTTGTAGGTGAAGATATTCCATATCCCAGCACAGGCCTCGAAGTGCTCCAAATAACCACTTGCAGATTTTACCAAAAGAGTGTTTCAAAACTGCTATTTCTACAGGTAAGTTCAAGTCTGTGAGTTGAATGCACTCAACACAAAGAAGTTTCTGAGAATGCTTCTGTTCAGTTTTTATGTGAGGATACTTCCTTTTCCAGCATAGGCCTCAAACGGCTCCAAATATCCACTTGCAGATTCTACAAAAAGAGTGTTTCCAAACTTCTCTATCAATTGGTAGTTTCAACTCTGTGAGTTGAATGAACTCATCACAAAGAAGTTTCTGAGAATCCTTCTCTCTAGTATTTATGCGAAGATATTTCCTTTTCCAACATAGGCCTGAAGGTGCTCCGAATAAACACTTGCAGATTCTACAAACGTAATGTTTCCAAACTGTTCTATCAAAAGAAACGTTCAAGTCTGTGAGTTGAATGCACTCATCACACAGAAGTTTCTGAGAATGCTTCTGTCTAGTTTTTAGGTGAAGATATTTCCTTTTCCAGCATAGGCCTCAAAACGCTCCAAATATCCTCTTGCAGATTCTACAAAAAGAGTGTTTCCAAACTGTTCTATCAAAAGGAAGGTTCAACTCTGTGAGTTCAATGAATGCATCGTGAAGAACTTTCTGAGAATGCTTCTCTGTAGTTTGTAGGTGAAGATATTCCATATCCCAGCACAGGCCTCGAAGTGCTCCAAATAACCACTTGCAGATTTTACCAAAAGAGTGTTTCAAAACTGCTCTTTCTACAGGTAAGTTCAAGTCTGTGAGTTGAATGCACTCAACACAAAGAAGTTTCTGAGAATGCTTCTGTTCAGTTTTTATGTGAAGATATTTCCTTTTCCAGCATAGGCCTCAAACGGCTCCAAATATCCACTTGCAGATTCTACAAAAAGAGTGTTTCCAAACTTCTCTATCAATTGGTAGGTTCAACTCTGTGAGTTGAATGAACTCATCACAAAGAAGTTTCTGAGAATCCTTCTCTCTAGTTTTTATGTGAAGATATTTCCTTTTCCAACATAGGCCTCAAGGTGCTCCGAATAAACACTTACAGATTCTACAAACGTAATGTTTCCAAACTGTTCTATCAAAAGAAACGTTCAAGTCTGTGAGTTGAATGCACTCATCACACAGAAGTTTCTGAGAATGCTTCTGTCTAGTTTTTAGGTGAAGATATTTCCTTTTCCAGTATAGGCCTCAAATCGCTCCTAATATCCTCTTGCAGATTCTACAAAAAGAGTGTTTCAAAACTGTTCTATCAAAAGGAAGGTTCAACTCTGTGAGTTGAATGAATGCATCGTGAAGAACTTTCTGAGAATGCTTCTCTGTAGTTTTTAGGTGAAGATATTCCATATCCCAGCACAGGCCTCGAAGTGCTCCAAATAACCACTTGCCGATTTTACCAAAAGAGTGTTTCAAAACTGCTCTTTCTACAGGTAAGTTCATGTCTGTGAGTTGAATGCACTCAACACAAAGAAGTTTCTGAGAATGCTTCTGTTCAGTTTTTATGTGGAGATATTTCCTTTTCCAGCATAGGCCTCAAACGGCTCCAAATATCCACTTGCAGATTCTACAAAAAGAGTGTTTCCAAACTTCTCTATCAATTGGTAGGTTCAACTCTGTGAGTTGAATGAACTCATCACAAAGAAGTTTCTGAGAATCCTTCTCTCTAGTTTTTATGTGAAGATATTTCCTTTTCCAACATAGGCCTCAAGGTGCTCCGAATAAACACTTGCAGATTCTACAAACGTAATGTTTCCAAACTGTTCTATCAAAAGAAACGTTCAGGTCTGTGAGTTAAATGCACTCATCACACAGAAGTTTCTGAGAATGCTTCTGTCTAGTTTTTAGGTGAAGATATATCCTTTTCCAGCATAGGCCTCAAAACGCTCCAAATATCCTCTTGCAGATTCTACAAAAAGAGTGTTTCAAAACTGTTCTATCAAAAGGAAGGTTCAACTCTGTGAGTTGAATGAATGCATCGTGAAGAACTTTCTGAGAATGCTTCTCTGTAGTTTTTAGGTGAAGATATTCCATATCCCAGCACAGGCCTCGAAGTGCTCCAAATAACCACTTGCAGATTTTAACAAAAGAGTGTTTCAAAACTGCTCTTTCTACAGGTAAGTTCAAGTCTGTGAGTTGAATGCACTCAACACAAAGAAGTTTCTGAGAATGCTTCTGTTCAGTTTTTATGTGAAGATATTTCCTTTTCCAGCATAGGCCTCAAACGGCTCCAAATATCCACTTGCAGATTCTACAAAAAGAGTGTTTCCAAACTTCTCTATCAATTGGTAGGTTCAACTCTGTGAGTTGAATGAACTCATCACATAGAAGTTTCTGAGAATCCTTCTCTCTAGTTTTTATGTGAAGATATTTCCTTTTCCAACATAGGCCTCAAGGTGCTCCGAATAAACACCTGCAGATTCTACAAACGTAATGTTTCCAAACTGTTCTATCAAAAGAAACGTTCAAGTCTGTGAGTTGAATGCACTCATCACACAGAAGTTTCTGAGAATGCTTCTGTCTAGTTTTTAGGTGAAGATATTTCCTTTTCCAGCATAGGCCTCAAAACGCTCCAAATATCCTCTTGCAGATTCTACAAAAAGAGTGTTTCCAAACTGTTCTATCAAAAGGAAGGTTCAACTCTGTGAGTTCAATGAATGCATCGTGAAGAACTTTCTGAGAATGCTTCTCTGTAGTTTTTAGGTGAAGATATTCCATATCCCAGCACAGGCCTCGAAGTGCTCCAAATAACCACTTGCAGATTTTACCAAAAGAGTGTTTCAAAACTGCTCTTTCTACAGGTAAGTTCAAGTCTGTGAGTTGAATGCACTCAACACAAAGAAGTTTCTGAGAATCCTTCTCTCTAGTTTTTATGTGAAGATATTTCCTTTTCCAACATAGGCCTCAAGGTGCTCCGAATAAACACTTACAGATTCTATAAACGTAATGTTTCCAAACTGTTCTATCAAAAGAAACGTTCAAGTCTGTGAGTTGAATGCACTCATCACACAGAAGTTTCTGAGAATGCTTCTGTCTAGTTTTTAGGTGAAGATATTTCCTTTTCCAGTATAGGCCTCAAATCGCTCCTAATATCCTCTTGCAGATTCTACAAAAAGAGTGTTTCAAAACTGTTCTATCAAAAGGAAGGTTCAACTCTGTGAGTTGAATGAATGTATCGTGAAGAACTTTCTGAGAATGCTTCTCTGTAGTTTTTAGGTGAAGATATTCCATATCCCAGCACAGGCCTCGAAGTGCTCCAAATAACCACTTGCCGATTTTACCAAAAGAGTGTTTCAAAACTGCTCTTTCTACAGGTAAGTTCATGTCTGTGAGTTGAATGCACTCAACACAAAGAAGTTTCTGAGAATGCTTCTGTTCAGTTTTTATGTGGAGATATTTCCTTTTCCAGCATAGGCCTCAAACGGCTCCAAATATCCACTTGCAGATTCTACAAAAAGAGTGTTTCCAAACTTCTCTATCAATTGGTAGGTTCAACTCTGTGAGTTGAATGAACTCATCACAAAGAAGTTTCTCAGAATCCTTCTCTCTAGTTTTTATGTGAAGATATTTCCTTTTCCAACATAGGCCTCAAGGTGCTCCGAATAAACACTTGCAGATTCTACAAACGTCATGTTTCCAAACTGTTCTATCAAAAGAAACGTTCAGGTCTGTGAGTTAAATGCACTCATCACACAGAAGTTTCTGAGAATGCTTCTGTCTAGTTTTTAGGTGAAGATATATCCTTTTCCAGCATAGGCCTCAAAACGCTCCAAATATCCTCTTGCAGATTCTACAAAAAGAGTGTTTCAAAACTGTTCTATCAAAAGGAAGGTTCAACTCTGTGAGTTGAATGAATGCATCGTGAAGAACTTTCTGAGAATGCTTCTCTGTAGTTTTTAGGTGAAGATATTCCATATCCCACCACAGGCCTCGAAGTACTCCAAATAACCACTTGCAGATTTTACCAAAAGAGTGTTTCAAAACTGCTCTTTCTACAGGTAAGTTCAAGTCTGTGAGTTGAATGCACTCAACACAAAGAAGTTTCTGAGAATGCTTCTGTTCAGTTTTTATGTGAAGATATTTCCTTTTCCAGCATAGGCCTCAAACGGCTCCAAATATCCACTTGCAGATTCTACAAAAAGAGTGTTTCCAAACTTCTCTATCAATTGGTAGGTTCAACTCTGTGAGTTGAATGAACTCATCACAAAGAAGTTTCTGAGAATCCTTCTCTCTAGTTTTTATGTGAAGATATTTCCTTTTCCAACATAGGCCTGAAGGTGCTCCGAATAAACACCTGCAGATTCTACAAACGTAATGTTTCCAAACTGTTCTATCAAAAGAAACGTTCAAGTCTGTGAGTTGAATGCACTCATCACACAGAAGTTTCTGAGAATGCTTCTGTCTAGTTCTTAGGTGAAGATATTTCCTTTTCCAGCACAGGCCTCAAAACCCTCCAAATATCCTCTTGCAGATTCTACAAAAAGAGTGTTTCAAAACTGTTCTATCAAAAGGAAGGTTCAACTCTGTGAGTTGAATGAACTCATCACAAAGATGTTTCTGAGAATCCTTCTCTCTAGTTTTTATGTGAAGATATTTCCTTTTCCAACATACGCCTCAAGGTGCTCCGAATAAACACTTGCAGATTCTACAAACGTAATTTTTCCAAATTGTTCTATCAAAAGAAACGTTCAAGTCTGTGAGTTGAATGCACTCATCACACAGAATTTTCTGAGAATGCTTCTGTCTAGTTTTCAGGTGAAGATATTTCCTTTTCCAGCATAGGCCTCAAAACGCTCCAAATATCCTCTTGCAGATTCTACAAAAAGAGTGTTTCAAAACTGTTCTATCAAAAGGAAGGTTCAACTCTGTGAGTTGAATGAATGCATCGTGAAGAACTTTCTGAGAATGCTTCTCTGTAGTTTTTAGGTGAAGATATTCCATATCCCAGCACAGGCCTCGAAGTGCTCCAAATAACCACTTGCAGATTTTACCAAAAGAGTGTTTCAAAACTGCTCTTTCTACAGGTAACTTCAAGTCTGTGAGTTGAATGCACTCAACACAAAGAAGTTTCTGAGAATGCTTCTGTTCAGTTTTTATGTGAAGATATTTCCTTTTCCAGCATAGGCCTCAAACGGCTCCAAATATCCACTTGCAGATTCTACAAAAAGAGTGTTTCCAAACTTCTCTATCAATTGGTAGGTTCAACTCTGTGAGTTGAATGAACTCATCACAAAGAAGTTTCTGAGAATCCTTCTCTCTAGTTTTTATGTGAAGATATTTCCTTTTCCAACATAGGCTTCAAGGTGCTCCGAATAAACACCTGCAGATTCTACAAACGTAATGTTTCCAAACTGTTCTATCAAAAGAAACGTTCAAGTCTGTGATTTAAATGCACTCGTCACACAGAACTTTCTGAGAATGCTTCTGTCTAGTTCTTAGGTGAAGATATTTCCTTTTCCAGCATAGGCCTCAAAACGCTCCAAATATCCTCTTGCAGATTCTACAAAAAGAGTGTTTCAAAACTGTTCTATCAAAAGGAAGGTTCAACTCTGTGAGTTGAATGAACTCATCACAAAGATGTTTCTGAGAATCCTTCTCTCTAGTTTTTATGTGAAGATATTTCCTTTTCCACCATACGCCTCAAGGTGCTCCGAATAAACACTTGCAGATTCTACAAACGTAATGTTTCCAAACTCTTCTATCAAAAGAAACGTTCAAGTCTGTGAGTTGAATGCACTCATCACACAGAAGTTTCTGAGAATGCTTCTGTCTAGTTTTTAGGTGAAGATATTTCCTTTTCCAGCATAGGCCTCAAAACGCTCCAAATATCCTCTTGCAGATTCTACAAAAAGAGTGTTTCCAAACTGTTCTATCAAAAGGAAGGTTCAACTCTGTGAGTTCAATGAATGCATCGTGAAGAACTTTCTGAGAATGCTTCTCTGTAGTTTTTAGGTGAAGATATTCCATATCCCAGCACAGGCCTCGAAGTGCTCCAAATAACCACTTGCAGATTTTACCAAAAGAGTGTTTCAAAACTGCTCTTTCTACAGGTAAGTTCAAGTCTGTGAGTTGAATGCACTCAACACAAAGAAGTTTCTGAGAATGCTTCTGTTCAGTTTTTATGTGAAGATATTTCCTTTTCCAGCATAGGCCTCAAACGGCTCCAAATATCCACTTGCAGATTCTACAAAAAGAGTGTTTCCAAACTTCTCTATCAATTGGTAGGTTCAACTCTGTGAGTTGAATGAACTCATCACAAAGAAGTTTCTGAGAATCCTTCTCTCTAGTTTTTATGTGAAGATATTTCCTTTTCCAACATAGGCCTCAAGGTGCTCCGAATAAACACTTGCAGATTCTACAAACGTAATGTTTCCAAACTGTTCTATCAAAAGAAACGTTCATGTCGCTGAGTTGAATGCACTCATCAAACAGAAGTTTCTGAGAATGCTTCTGTCTAGTTTTTAGGTGAAGATATTTCCTTTTCCAGCATAGGCCTCAAAACGCTCCAAATATCCTCTTGCAGATTCTACAAAAAGAGTGTTTCCAAACTGTTCTATCAAAAGGAAGGTTCAACTCTGTGAGTTGAATGAATGCATCGTGAAGAACTTTCTGAGAATGCTTCTCTGTAGTTTTTAGGTGAAGATATTCCATATCCCAGCACAGGCCTCGAAGTGCTCCAAATAACCACTTGCAGATTTTACCAAAAGAGTGTTTCAAAACTGCTCTTTCTACAGGTAAGTTCAAGTCTGTGAGTTGAATGCACTCAACACAAAGAAGTTTCTGAGAATGCTTCTGTTCAGTTTTTATGTGAAGATATTTCCTTTTCCAGCATAGGCCTCAAACGGCTCCAAATATCCACTTGCAGATTCTACAAAAAGAGTGTTTCCAAACTTCTCTATCAATTGGTAGGTTCAACTCTGTGAGTTGAATGAACTCATCACAAAGAAGTTTCTGAGAATCCTTCTCTCTAGTTTTTATGTGAAGATATTTCCTTTTCCAACATAGGCCTGAAGGTGCTCCGAATAAACACCTGCAGATTCTACAAACGTAATGTTTCCAAACTGTTCTATCAAAAGAAACGTTCAAGTCTGTGAGTTAAATGCACTCATCACACAGAAGTTTCTGAGAATGCTTCTGTCTAGTTCTTAAGTGAAGATATTTCCTTTTCCAGCATAGGCCTCAAAACGCTCCAAATATCCTCTTGCAGATTCTACAAAAAGAGTGTTTCAAAACTGTTCTATCAAAAGGAAGGTTCAACTCTGTGAGTTGAATGAACTCATCACAAAGATGTTTCTGAGAATCCTTCTCTCTAGTTTTTATGTGAAGATATTTCCTTTTCCACCATACGCCTCAAGGTGCTCCGAATAAACACTTGCAGATTCTACAAACGTAATGTTTCCAAACTCTTCTATCAAAAGAAACGTTCAAGTCTGTGAGTTGAATGCACTCATCACACAGAAGTTTCTGAGAATGCTTCTGTCTAGTTTTTAGGTGAAGATATTTCCTTTTCCAGCATAGGCCTCAAAACGCTCCAAATATCCTCTTGCAGATTCTACAAAAAGAGTGTTTCCAAACTGTTCTATCAAAAGGAAGGTTCAACTCTGTGAGTTGAATGAATGCATCGTGAAGAACTTTCTGAGAATGCTTCTCTGTAGTTTTTAGGTGAAGATATTCCATATCCCAGCACAGGCCTCGAAGTGCTCCAAATAACCACTTGCAGATTTTACCAAAAGAGTGTTTCAAAACTGCTCTTTCTACAGGTAAGTTCAAGTCTGTGAGTTGAATGCACTCAACACAAAGAAGTTTCTGAGAATGCTTCTGTTCAGTTTTTATGTGAAGATATTTCCTTTTCCAGCATAGGCCTCAAACGGCTCCAAATATCCACTTGCAGATTCTACAAAAAGAGTGTTTCCAAACTTCTCTATCAATTGGTAGGTTCAACTCTGTGAGTTGAATGAACTCATCACATAGAAGTTTCTGAGAATCCTTCTCTCTAGTTTTTATGTGAAGATATTTCCTTTTCCAACATAGGCCTCAAGGTGCTCCGAATAAACACCTGCAGATTCTACAAACGTAATGTTTCCAAACTGTTCTATCAAAAGAAACGTTCAAGTCTGTGAGTTGAATGCACTCATCACACAGAAGTTTCTGAGAATGCTTCTGTCTAGTTTTTAGGTGAAGATATTTCCTTTTCCAGCATAGGCCTCAAAACGCTCCAAATATCCTCTTGCAGATTCTACAAAAAGAGTGTTTCCAAACTGTTCTATCAAAAGGAAGGTTCAACTCTGTGAGTTCAATGAATGCATCGTGAAGAACTTTCTGAGAATGCTTCTCTGTAGTTTTTAGGTGAAGATATTCCATATCCCAGCACAGGCCTCGAAGTGCTCCAAATAACCACTTGCAGATTTTACCAAAAGAGTGTTTCAAAACTGCTCTTTCTACAGGTAAGTTCAAGTCTGTGAGTTGAATGCACTCAACACAAAGAAGTTTCTGAGAATGCTTCTGTTCAGTTTTTATGTGAAGATATTTCCTTTTCCAGCATAGGCCTCAAACGGCTCCAAATATCCACTTGCAGATTCTACAAAAAGAGTGTTTCCAAACTTCTCTATCAATTGGTAGGTTCAACTCTGTGAGTTGAATGAACTCATCACAAAGAAGTTTCTGAGAATCCTTCTCTCTAGTTTTTATGTGAAGATATTTCCTTTTCCAACATAGGCCTGAAGGTGCTCCGAATAAACACCTGCAGATTCTACAAACGTAATGTTTCCAAACTGTTCTATCAAAAGAAACGTTCAAGTCTGTGAGTTAAATGCACTCATCACACAGAAGTTTCTGAGAATGCTTCTGTCTAGTTCTTAGGTGAAGATATTTCCTTTTCCAGCATAGGCCTCAAAACGCTCCAAATATCCTCTTGCAGATTCTACAAAAAGAGTGTTTCAAAATTGTTCTATCAAAAGGAAGGTTCAACTCTGTGAGTTGAATGAACTCATCACAAAGATGTTTCTGAGAATCCTTCTCTCTAGTTTTTATGTGAAGATATTTCCTTTTCCAACATACGCCTCAAGGTGCTCCGAATAAACACTTGCAGATTCTACAAACGTAATGTTTCCAAACTCTTCTATCAAAAGAAACGTTCAAGTCTGTGAGTTGAATGCACTCATCACACAGAAGTTTCTGAGAATGCTTCTGTCTAGTTTTTAGGTGAAGATATTTCCTTTTCCAGCATAGGCCTCAAAACGCTCCAAATATCCTCTTGCAGATTCTACAAAAAGAGTGTTTCCAAACTGTTCTATCAAAAGGAAGGTTCAACTCTGTGAGTTGAATGAATGCATCGTGAAGAACTTTCTGAGAATGCTTCTCTGTAGTTTTTAGGTGAAGATATTCCATATCCCAGCACAGGCCTCGAAGTGCTCCAAATAACCACTTGCAGATTTTACCAAAAGAGTGTTTCAAAACTGCTCTTTCTACAGGTAAGTTCAAGTCTGTGAGTTGAATGCACTCAACACAAAGAAGTTTCTGAGAATGCTTCTGTTCAGTTTTTATGTGAAGATATTTCCTTTTCCAGCATAGGCCTCAAACGGCTCCAAATATCCACTTGCAGATTCTACAAAAAGAGTGTTTCCAAACTTCTCTATCAATTGGTAGGTTCAACTCTGTGAGTTGAATGAACTCATCACAAAGAAGTTTCTGAGAATCCTTCTCTCTAGTTTTTATGTGAAGATATTTCCTTTTCCAACATAGGCCTCAAGGTGCTCCGAATAAACACCTGCAGATTCTACAAACGTAATGTTTCCAAACTGTTCTATCAAAAGAAACGTTCAAGTCTGTGAGTTAAATGCACTCATCACACAGAAGTTTCTGAGAATGCTTCTGTCTAGTTCTTAGGTGAAGATATTTCCTTTTCCAGCATAGGCCTCAAAACGCTCCAAATATCCTCTTGCAGATTCTACAAAAAGAGTGTTTCAAAACTGTTCTATCAAAAGGAAGGTTCAACTCTGTGAGTTGAATGAACTCATCACAAAGATGTTTCTGAGAATCCTTCTCTCTAGTTTTTATGTGAAGATATTTCCTTTTCCACCATACGCCTCAAGGTGCTCCGAATAAACACTTGCAGATTCTACAAACGTAATGTTTCCAAACTCTTCTATCAAAAGAAACGTTCAAGTCTGTGAGTTGAATGCACTCATCACACAGAAGTTTCTGAGAATGCTTCTGTCTAGTTTTTAGGTGAAGATATTTCCTTTTCCAGCATAGGCCTCAAAACGCTCCAAATATCCTCTTGCAGATTCTACAAAAAGAGTGTTTCCAAACTGTTCTATCAAAAGGAAGGTTCAACTCTGTGAGTTGAATGAATGCATCGTGAAGAACTTTCTGAGAATGCTTCTCTGTAGTTTTTAGGTGAAGATATTCCATATCCCAGCACAGGCCTCGAAGTGCTCCAAATAACCACTTGCAGATTTTACCAAAAGAGTGTTTCAAAACTGCTCTTTCTACAGGTAAGTTCAAGTCTGTGAGTTGAATGCACTCAACACAAAGAAGTTTCTGAGAATGCTTCTGTTCAGTTTTTATGTGAAGATATTTCCTTTTCCAGCATAGGCCTCAAACGGCTCCAAATATCCACTTGCAGATTCTACAAAAAGAGTGTTTCCAAACTTCTCTATCAATTGGTAGGTTCAACTCTGTGAGTTGAATGAACTCATCACAAAGAAGTTTCTGAGAATCCTTCTCTCTAGTTTTTATGTGAAGATATTTCCTTTTCCAACATAGGCCTCAAGGTGCTCCGAATAAACACTTGCAGATTCTACAAACGTAATGTTTCCAAACTGTTCTATCAAAAGAAACGTTCATGTCGCTGAGTTGAATGCACTCATCAAACAGAAGTTTCTGAGAATGCTTCTGTCTAGTTTTTAGGTGAAGATATTTCCTTTTCCAGCATAGGCCTCAAAACGCTCCAAATATCCTCTTGCAGATTCTACAAAAAGAGTGTTTCCAAACTGTTCTATCAAAAGGAAGGTTCAACTCTGTGAGTTGAATGAATGCATCGTGAAGAACTTTCTGAGAATGCTTCTCTGTAGTTTTTAGGTGAAGATATTCCATATCCCAGCACAGGCCTCGAAGTGCTCCAAATAACCACTTGCAGATTTTACCAAAAGAGTGTTTCAAAACTGCTCTTTCTACAGGTAAGTTCAAGTCTGTGAGTTGAATGCACTCAACACAAAGAAGTTTCTGAGAATGCTTCTGTTCAGTTTTTATGTGAAGATACTTCCTTTTCCAGCATAGGCCTCAAACGGCTCCAAATATCCACTTGCAGATTCTACAAAAAGAGTGTTTCCAAACTTCTCTATCAATTGGTAGTTTCAACTCTGTGAGTTGAATGAACTCATCACAAAGAAGTTTCTGAGAATCCTTCTCTCTAGTTTTTATGCGAAGATATTTCCTTTTCCAACATAGGCCTCAAGGTGCTCCGAATAAACACTTGCAGATTCTACAAACGTAATGTTTTCAAACTGTTCTATCAAAAGAAACGTTCAAGTCTGTGAGTTGAATGCACTCATCACACAGAAGTTTCTGAGAATGCTTCTGTCTAGTTTTTAGGTGAAGATATTTCCTTTTCCAGCATAGGCCTCAAAACGCTCCAAATATCCTCTTGCAGATTCTACAAAAAGAGTGTTTCCAAACTGTTCTATCAAAAGGAAGGTTCAACTCTGTGAGTTGAATGAATGCATCGTGAAGAACTTTCTGAGAATGCTTCTCTGTAGTTTTTAGGTGAAGATATTCCATATCCCAGCACAGGCCTCGAAGTGCTCCAAATAACCACTTGCAGATTTTACCAAAAGAGTGTTTCAAAACTGCTCTTTCTACAGGTAAGTTCAAGTCTGTGAGTTGAATGCACTCAACACAAAGAAGTTTCTGAGAATGTTTCTGTTCAGTTTTTATGTGAAGATATTTCCTTTTCCAGCATAGGCCTCAAACGGCTCCAAATATCCACTTGCAGATTCTACAAAAAGAGTGTTTCCAAACTTCTCTATCAATTGGTAGGTTCAACTCTGTGAGTTGAATGAACTCATCACAAAGAAGTTTCTGAGAATCCTTCTCTCTAGTTTTTATGTGAAGATATTTCCTTTTCCAACATAGGCCTGAAGGTGCTCCGAATAAACACCTGCAGATTCTACAAACGTAATGTTTCCAAACTGTTCTATCAAAAGAAACGTTCAAGTCTGTGAGTTAAATGCACTCATCACACAGAAGTTTCTGAGAATGCTTCTGTCTAGTTCTTAGGTGAAGATATTTCCTTTTCCAGCATAGGCCTCAAAACGCTCCAAATATCCTCTTGCAGATTCTACAAAAAGAGTGTTTCAAAACTGTTCCATCAAAAGGAAGGTTCAACTCTGTGAGTTGAATGAACTCATCACAAAGATGTTTCTGAGAATCCTTCTCTCTAGTTTTTATGTGAAGATATTTCCTTTTCCAACATACGCCTCAAGGTGCTCCGAATAAACACTTGCAGATTCTACAAACGTAATGTTTCCAAACTCTTCTATCAAAAGAAACGTTCAAGTCTGTGAGTTGAATGCACTCATCACACAGAAGTTTCTGAGAATGCTTCTGTCTAGTTTTTAGGTGAAGATATTTCCTTTTCCAGCATAGGCCTCAAAACGCTCCAAATATCCTCTTGCAGATTCTACAAAAAGAGTGTTTCCAAACTGTTCTATCAAAAGGAAGGTTCAACTCTGTGAGTTGAATGAATGCATCGTGAAGAACTTTCTGAGAATGCTTCTCTGTAGTTTTTAGGTGAAGATATTCCATATCCCAGCACAGGCCTCGAAGTGCTCCAAATAACCACTTGCAGATTTTACCAAAAGAGTGTTTCAAAACTGCTCTTTCTACAGGTAAGTTCAAGTCTGTGAGTTGAATGCACTCAACACAAAGAAGTTTCTGAGAATGCTTCTGTTCAGTTTTTATGTGAAGATATTTCCTTTTCCAGCATAGGCCTCAAACGGCTCCAAATATCCACTTGCAGATTCTACAAAAAGAGTGTTTCCAAACTTCTCTATCAATTGGTAGGTTCAACTCTGTGAGTTGAATGAACTCATCACAAAGAAGTTTCTGAGAATCCTTCTCTCTAGTTTTTATGTGAAGATATTTCCTTTTCCAACATAGGCCTCAAGGTGCTCCGAATAAACACTTGCAGATTCTACAAACGTAATGTTTCCAAACTGTTCTATCAAAAGAAACGTTCATGTCGCTGAGTTGAATGCACTCATCAAACAGAAGTTTCTGAGAATGCTTCTGTCTAGTTTTTAGGTGAAGATATTTCCTTTTCCAGCATAGGCCTCAAAACGCTCCAAATATCCTCTTGCAGATTCTACAAAAAGAGTGTTTCAAAACTGTTCTATCAAAAGGAAGGTTCAACTCTGTGAGTTGAATGAATGCATCGTGAAGAACTTTCTGAGAATGCTTCTCTGTAGTTTGTAGGTGAAGATATTCCATATCCCAGCACAGGCCTCGAAGTGCTCCAAATAACCACTTGCAGATTTTACCAAAAGAGTGTTTCAAAACTGCTCTTTCTACAGGTAAGTTCAAGTCTGTGAGTTGAATGCACTCAACACAAAGAAGTTTCTGAGAATGCTTCTGTTCAGTTTTTATGTGAAGATACTTCCTTTTCCAGCATAGGCCTCAAACGGCTCCAAATATCCACTTGCAGATTCTACAAAAAGAGTGTTTCCAAACTTCTCTATCAATTGGTAGTTTCAACTCTGTGAGTTGAATGAACTCATCACAAAGAAGTTTCTGAGAATCCTTCTCTCTAGTTTTTATGCGAAGATATTTCCTTTTCCAACATAGGCCTCAAGGTGCTCCGAATAAACACTTGCAGATTCTACAAACGTAATGTTTTCAAACTGTTCTATCAAAAGAAACGTTCAAGTCTGTGAGTTGAATGCACTCATCACACAGAAGTTTCTGAGAATGCTTCTGTCTAGTTTTTAGGTGAAGATATTTCCTTTTCCAGCATAGGCCTCAAAACGCTCCAAATATCCTCTTGCAGATTCTACAAAAAGAGTGTTTCAAAACTGTTCTATCAAAAGGAAGGTTCAACTCTGTGAGTTGAATGAATGCATCGTGAAGAACTTTCTGAGAATCCTTCTCTCTAGTTTTTATGTGAAGATATTTCCTTTTCCACCTTTTCCACCATACGCCTCAAGGTGCTCCGAATAAACACTTGCAGATTCTGCAAACGTAATGTTTCCAAACTCTTCTATCAAAAGAAACGTTCAAGTCTGTGAGTTGAATGCACTCATCACACAGAAGTTTCTGAGAATGCTTCTGTCTAGTTTTTAGGTGAAGATATTTCCTTTTCCAGCATAGGCCTCAAAACGCTCCAAATATCCTCTTGCAGATTCTACAAAAAGAGTGTTTCCAAACTGTTCTATCAAAAGGAAGGTTCAACTCTGTGAGTTGAATGAATGCATCGTGAAGAACTTTCTGAGAATGCTTCTCTGTAGTTTTTAGGTGAAGATATTCCATATCCCAGCACAGGCCTCGAAGTGCTCCAAATAACCACTTGCAGATTTTACCAAAAGAGTGTTTCAAAACTGCTCTTTCTACAGGTAAGTTCAAGTCTGTGAGTTGAATGCACTCAACACAAAGAAGTTTCTGAGAATGCTTCTGTTCAGTTTTTATGTGAAGATATTTCCTTTTCCAGCATAGGCCTCAAACGGCTCCAAATATCCACTTGCAGATTCTACAAAAAGAGTGTTTCCAAACTTCTCTATCAATTGGTAGGTTCAACTCTGTGAGTTGAATGAACTCATCACATAGAAGTTTCTGAGAATCCTTCTCTCTAGTTTTTATGTGAAGATATTTCCTTTTCCAACATAGGCCTCAAGGTGCTCCGAATAAACACCTGCAGATTCTACAAACGTAATGTTTCCAAACTGTTCTATCAAAAGAAACGTTCAAGTCTGTGAGTTGAATGCACTCATCACACAGAAGTTTCTGAGAATGCTTCTGTCTAGTTCTTAGGTGAAGATATTTCCTTTTCCGGCATAGGCCTCAAAACGCTCCAAATATCCTCTTGCAGATTCTACAAAAAGAGTGTTTCAAAACTGTTCTATCAAAAGGAAGGTTCAACTCTGTGAGTTGAATGAACTCATCACAAAGATGTTTCTGAGAATCCTTCTCTCTAGTTTTTATGTGAAGATATTTCCTTTTCCAACATACGCCTCAAGGTGCTCCGAATAAACACTTGCAGATTCTACAAACGTAATGTTTCCAAACTCTTCTATCAAAAGAAACGTTCAAGTCTGTGAGTTGAATGCACTCATCACACAGAAGTTTCTGAGAATGCTTCTGTCTAGTTTTTAGGTGAAGATATTTCCTTTTCCAGCATAGGCCTCAAAACGCTCCAAATATCCTCTTGCAGATTCTACAAAAAGAGTGTTTCCAAACTGTTCTATCAAAAGGAAGGTTCAACTCTGTGAGTTCAATGAATGCATCGTGAAGAACTTTCTGAGAATGCTTCTCTGTAGTTTTTAGGTGAAGATATTCCATATCCCAGCACAGGCCTCGAAGTGCTCCAAATAACCACTTGCAGATTTTACCAAAAGAGTGTTTCAAAACTGCTCTTTCTACAGGTAAGTTCAAGTCTGTGAGTTGAATGCACTCAACACAAAGAAGTTTCTGAGAATGCTTCTGTTCAGTTTTTATGTGAAGATATTTCCTTTTCCAGCATAGGCCTCAAACGGCTCCAAATATCCACTTGCAGATTCTACAAAAAGAGTGTTTCCAAACTTCTCTATCAATTGGTAGGTTCAACTCTGTGAGTTGAATGAACTCATCACATAGAAGTTTCTGAGAATCCTTCTCTCTAGTTTTTATGTGAAGATATTTCCTTTTCCAACATAGGCCTCAAGGTGCTCCGAATAAACACCTGCAGATTCTACAAACGTAATGTTTCCAAACTGTTCTATCAAAAGAAACGTTCAAGTCTGTGAGTTGAATGCACTCATCACACAGAAGTTTCTGAGAATGCTTCTGTCTAGTTCTTAGGTGAAGATATTTCCTTTTCCAGCATAGGCCTCAAAACGCTCCAAATATCCTCTTGCAGATTCTACAAAAAGAGTGTTTCCAAACTGTTCTATCAAAAGGAAGGTTCAACTCTGTGAGTTGAATGAACTCATCACAAAGATGTTTCTGAGAATCCTTCTCTCTAGTTTTTATGTGAAGATATTTCCTTTTCCACCATACGCCTCAAGGTGCTCCGAATAAACACTTGCAGATTCTACAAACGTAATGTTTCCAAACTCTTCTATCAAAAGAAACGTTCAAGTCTGTGAGTTGAATGCACTCATCACACAGAAGTTTCTGAGAATGCTTCTGTCTAGTTTTTAGGTGAAGATATTTCCTTTTCCAGCATAGGCCTCAAAACGCTCCAAATATCCTCTTGCAGATTCTACAAAAAGAGTGTTTCCAAACTGTTCTATCAAAAGGAAGGTTCAACTCTGTGAGTTGAATGAATGCATCGTGAAGAACTTTCTGAGAATGCTTCTCTGTAGTTTTTAGGTGAAGATATTCCATATCCCAGCACAGGCCTCGAAGTGCTCCAAATAACCACTTGCAGATTTTACCAAAAGAGTGTTTCAAAACTGCTCTTTCTACAGGTAAGTTCAAGTCTGTGAGTTGAATGCACTCAACACAAAGAAGTTTCTGAGAATGCTTCTGTTCAGTTTTTATGTGAAGATATTTCCTTTTCCAGCATAGGCCTCAAACGGCTCCAAATATCCACTTGCAGATTCTACAAAAAGAGTGTTTCCAAACTTCTCTATCAATTGGTAGGTTCAACTCTGTGAGTTGAATGAACTCATCACAAAGAAGTTTCTGAGAATCCTTCTCTCTAGTTTTTATGCGAAGATATTTCCTTTTCCAACATAGGCCTCAAGGTGCTCCGAATAAACACTTGCAGATTCTACAAACGTAATGTTTCCAAACTGTTCTATCAAAAGAAACGTTCATGTCGCTGAGTTGAATGCACTCATCAAACAGAAGTTTCTGAGAATGCTTCTGTCTAGTTTTTAGGTGAAGATATTTCCTTTTCCAGCATAGGCCTCAAAACGCTCCAAATATCCTCTTGCAGATTCTACAAAAAGAGTGTTTCAAAACTGTTCTATCAAAAGGAAGGTTCAACTCTGTGAGTTGAATGAATGCATCGTGTAGAACTTTCTGAGAATGCTTCTCTGTAGTTTTTAGGTGAAGATATTCCATATCCCAGCACAGGCCTCGAAGTGCTCCAAGTAACCACTTGCAGATTTTACCAAAAGAGTGTTTCAAAACTGCTCTTTCTACAGGTAAGTTCAAGTCTGTGAGTTGAATGCACTCAACACAAAGAAGTTTCTGAGAATGCTTCTGTTCAGTTTTTATGTGAAGATACTTCCTTTTCCAGCATAGGCCTCAAATGGCTCCAAATATCCACTTGCAGATTCTACAAAAAGAGTGTTTCCAAACTTCTCTATCAATTGGTAGTTTCAACTCTGTGAGTTGAATGAACTCATCACAAAGAAGTTTCTGAGAATCCTTCTCTCTAGTTTTTATGCGAAGATATTTCCTTTTCCAACATAGGCCTCAAGGTGCTCCGAATAAACACTTGCAGATTCTACAAACGTAATGTTTTCAAACTGTTCTATCAAAAGAAACGTTCAAGTCTGTGAGTTGAATGCACTCATCACACAGAAGTTTCTGAGAATGCTTCTGTCTAGTTTTTAGGTGAAGATATTTCCTTTTCCAGCATAGGCCTCAAAACGCTCCAAATATCCTCTTGCAGATTCTACAAAAAGAGTGTTTCAAAACTGTTCTATCAAAAGGAAGGTTCAACTCTGTGAGTTGAATGAATGCATCGTGAAGAACTTTCTGAGAATCCTTCTCTCTAGTTTTTATGTGAAGATATTTCCTTTTCCACCTTTTCCACCATACGCCTCAAGGTGCTCCGAATAAACACTTGCAGATTCTACAAACGTAATGTTTCCAAACTCTTCTATCAAAAGAAACGTTCAAGTCTGTGAGTTGAATGCACTCATCACACAGAAGTTTCTGAGAATGCTTCTGTCTAGTTTTTAGGTGAAGATATTTCCTTTTCCAGCATAGGCCTCAAAACGCTCCAAATATCCTCTTGCAGATTCTACAAAAAGAGTGTTTCCAAACTGTTCTATCAAAAGGAAGGTTCAACTCTGTGAGTTGAATGAATGCATCGTGAAGAACTTTCTGAGAATGCTTCTCTGTAGTTTTTAGGTGAAGATATTCC